>NC_056733.1:1671836282-1671968782 GCF_019279795.1 Protopterus annectens | reverse complement strand
CTGGTTACCAGTTCTCACCACCCAGTCCGATAACATAGCAGGATAATGACATCTGTAATATGTGTAGGTACACAGCTAGGATCCACCTACAGCAATGCAGCTCAGTACTGACACATGTATGTGTGCATTACTGAAGACAGCAGTGTCTGTGTGTTAGCACACCTGTACTTTTTGAATTCCATGAGGGCCTTCAGAACCACTGCAACACCCATTGCCATAGTCAGTTATGGCTGCTGCGGTATGGGACATTACATGTACCCTATTATGCTACACTCCTTACCGCTGCATGAGCCTTGCAGTAACAGCACAACAGTGTTGTACAAATGGATTGATAGGCATGGGATACCCATTGAGTTCTGGCAAGTGTGTGTATGTGTGCATGTCCATATATCTTTAGGGTACAGCATTCTGAGGCCACATACTCCTACTACAATGCCAACTGCCACACAGTAGTACAGATAGTGTTGTTGCTGCCCATAGGTGAGGCATGACAATGCAACACCCTACTATGCCTTTGGCATATCCCTGTAGTATCACTGTTGGGATATACAATGGGATGGATTGCAGTTATGGGCAATGTGTGATAGTGGGTATGGCAGAGTGTCATCATGGGTTTCAGGGAATACAATATCCACTGGGGGAAGTGGGTGCTGTGTACACTGTCATGACACCAAGGTGCACCCGGTATATGTCCCATGTACCACTTTATGGTTACCACTGTCTCCATCAACCATACAGATAAATTATACCACCATCCAGCCCAGTTATGCATGCACAGTGTGCAGCCTACCTGTAACACATTGGACACATGGTCAAGTTAATTAGCAGCCATAGGCCCAGGTCTCTTGAACGTGTGTCTGTTAATGTGTGTATGAGGTTATGTCACACTATGTATTGTCCATATACACCCATTACATCCCCATTAGCATACTGTGCATGTCTGGGGATGCTCTGCATGTAACATGCAACCAGGAACACACCTCACCCTAAACGCTGTGTGGTGTGTGCAATGAAAGCCACACACTTCAGTAGCACTACATACCTAAGTAGGGGTCTAGTCCCAATGTTGCCAAGTAAGAGTGTAAGTGTATGTGGATGGGTCTACATCAGGTTGCAGATTATACACATCCCAGTGGGTCACCTGTCCATGTGGCACAGGCAATAACTGTTATACAAACCTGTGACGTGTTTAACTGGACCCAGATATGTCACAGCCATGGTGTTAACACAGTGCCATACCCCTTATGGAATATGACTGCAGACCATCCTCCTGCTGACACATGTATACCTACAACACAAATGGATAACATTATGAAGACCACAATCAACCAGTGTTACTAACAGATATAATGCATCATTGCTGGATGGTGACACTACCTGCCATGTATGCATTAAACTTTACGCCTGACAACATGTTACACTGCAGGACTTTGGTACGCTGTACTACAGTCACTGCGTTTATCAGAATCATATTAACCTGTCCCTGCATCGATGTTATGGATGACAGGAATGTGGCACAGGTATCAGCATATGCACAAGGTGTGTTGTTGGTTTGCCAGAGGCCGAAGGTGGGCCATACATTTGACACCATGTGTGTGAGTGAGGGGTGTAATGAGATGAACTGTGTATGGTGATGTGGTGTGTGTAGGTATGGGGTTGCCCTAGGTGTCTTCGTATAGTGTGTGTGTGTGTGTGTGTGTGTGTGTGTGTGTGTGTGTGTGTGTGTGTGTGTGTGTGTGTATGCATGCACAAGGTCTGCCATGTGGCTGCCCTACACAGGTGTTTATGGACAGCTGCAGACCATACTTGGCAGGGTGTGCAGTTCACTGCTTCTGGTCCCAGACACATGGACTGTGCCTGCCAGGAGTTCCATGGGCATGTCCTGGTACAGACCTCGATGTGCTACTCTCCCCTGATGATGACAGATGTCCGCTGGAACCAGGCCCCTCCTGGGACTGGCCAGGACCACATGCTCATGACCTGCTGTGGTGTGGTGTGGACAGCGCCCCCTCCCCGCAGTGCCAGGGCTGGTACTGTGACTACGGGAGCCTCTTGGTGTCCTAACAAGTCCCATTGACTGCCAGCTGTAGGTGTTGCTGGGCTACATCCACACAGCCATCACAGCTTTCCCACCACATGTTCAAGCACGGACAAACCACAGTCAATAAGGGCTATCATCTCACCAGATCGTCTATCCATGAGCTCGGTATAACCATGGATGGCACCAACAAATTCATGGAAGTTGTCATTTGCAAATGTGAGAGCAGCCCTCTGCAGCCTCAGGCCCTGTCTGGTGTAACATTCCATATGTGCCTGCGCCACCATGACAGCCTGAAACATGCACCTGGTGGTACCAGTTGTGGCACGTCTGCCAGGGGCATGATAACCAGTGGCCCTACCATGAGCACCTTGGGATATCTGAATATGTGGTGCCCTGGAAGACATCCGGCTCTACCTGCTGTGACCAGACACAGTATGCATTGTTACCACATTCTCCTGTGCACTGCCACCAAATGCCAGCTGTCACTCCACTATGTCCACTGGTGATGGGGTATGTAAAGGCACTGAAAATGTGTGAGGGGTTGGGGTGGCTAAAAAGGGGATTTCAAATGTTGACGCTGTTTTGGCCCTTGACACCCCACCTCTGCCTCAACAGTACTATCATCATCTTCAGTGTCAGTATGGACACCAACATCCGATTCCATGCAGGAAGGACCCTGACCCACCTCGCCACCTGTCGGGGAAAACAAGAAATGCACTTTAAGACCTGTACAGCATTGTATAACAATACACACACACACACACACACACACACACACACACACACACACACACACACACACACACACACACACTCACCACCTTAATATCTACCTGTCCATGACTTTACAGACAGTCCCAAGTTTATTCCCGCGCATTCTCCATCCTGCATCACACCTGGTAACATACACTCATTAATGCCACTCATTAACATATCATTCCTCTAAATGCCTAGACAAGTGATCACAACACAGGGGGTGTTACTCCATTACCTCCCTGACCTAACTGGACTGGTTTTACATGGCCTCACTGCTGTCATTCAGTGTTCACCCTGTGTATGTCCAGACATCGTGAGCATGGCCCCTATATGTGAGGGGCTACTATGTTCACTCCATAATATCTCACACTGGAGTGTCATGTGTAAGTATTGCTCAGTACATGCCAGATATGCTGCTCAATCAACCTATCATGTGACAACTGTAATATATGGCTACACTTCCTGGTGTTGTCTAGAAATTCCCCAATGCATCTGTACTGCTGCATACGTGGGTTGTCAGTCACCTATCTGCTGAATGCGATATTAAGGGTATACCAGGTGTCTACCTTCCCTCTCAATGCATGTTCCATGCTACAGACCTTATTATACTATCAGCTGTTACATACATGACAAGTATTCCAGGTGTGTCATGTTTCAGTCCATGTCCATGTATTGGATGATTCCAAAGGGAAGTACTGCTGTATGAACAAATCTACAATCACACAATGGCATAGATGACCACACACACAAACACACACACACATGCACACACACATCCTACATTCATCAACCTCCCTCCACTTCACCAAAGTGACCCTACAGGCAACCACCCAATGAGACACACACACACACAGACACACACACACACACACACACACACACACACACACACACACACACACACACACACATACAGGTGAGATTGCACAATGATAGTACACACAGTCCTATTACCCATATGTCAACATCCATAACATCTGGCACACAACAGCATGCAGTGCAGCTATAGTCAGTCCATGCTAGCAACAGTATACATGCGTGTGATGCATGTGCTGTGTTAGTAGGTGATGCCTCTTCCCCTGGATATCACTGCACCCATGTACACAGTATTGCTGTGCACCTGTTCTGCACCCTGCCATGTACTGTGCATGAAACATCACAGGTGTACATTCCATTGCTGAATGTGTAGTACTGTCTCAGTTATGTCAGCTCTAATGCTCACAACCCCTATGTTTTTCAGCAACACATACCTGGGATGATATGTAGACAGATGGCATTTGTGAATGCCTGATATCTGGTTTACAGATCTCAGCATCAGCGGACCATGTATGACTAATCCAATACTATTGCACTGACAACCGTCAGAGCATACTGTGGCTATGGGGAGTGTACACACCCTTATTGATATTACTTGATCTGTCATGGGACCACATCACAGCATATATTAACAGTACACGAGCCCAATATGTGACAAATGTCTTGTACATTCACATGCAGTGTCTACGGAATTTGTTAGGTGTGTGGATGCTGACCGCGATGCATACACTCTGTATGTGTATATGTGTGCACACCCTTATCATGATGATTTGTTGAACCTAATGTTATGTGTACTACAGCAGTCACTACTGGCAGAGGTATACTAGCATGGGCCATCTGCATTTGCCAGTGTATGTTCAGTTTGCCCTACACATGTCCCCCAAATCTGCATGATTGCAAAGTCTACTCATGTGCACATGCCTTGGTGTTCACACACTGCTGTTACAATTGCTGTGGGGGTAGGGTTACAACTGCCACAGTTCCTGAACCTGACTGTAAGCAGATACAGCCATTCTGAGCATCCTTCGGATCCCTGCTGCAGTCCACTGGTGTGTCATGCTGACACCCCCTCCCCACCTTCAGGCTTTTTGCAGATACTTGACAAGTAAGGCCTACACATGTGTGTCAATTTGCAGTGTCCAATACACTGAGCACCACATGTTACAGCCTGGTTCCAGCTGATAATGTGGACAGCAGTAATATGTTATGCCATAGAGTAACTCTGTAGCAGCTGCCATTGTACTACTGGTATATACACTGTTGTTGCAATGTATACAGGTGATGTTTCACACATGTTCCTACTGTAGGCCATGTCTCCCACCAATATGTTACTCCCTGTGGACACATTCTGTAATGACAGGATGTTAGTTATCTTGCAGGTGTCTGACATACCCTTCCAATACCCCATCATGGTCACCACTGTGATGCCATGCATTTAACAGCAACAATATGTGCACATGTACAGTGTGCATTCTGTGTAGGTTTGTTAGATGTGTGCATGGAATATACCATAGCCATTACATGCTCAGTGTATTGGCAAGCATCAACATAAACCATACTCACCAGCTACAGGCTGCTGCCTTGGTGGAATACGGGAAGGACCTACATAAGAAGGTGAGAGATGCAAAGTCAGTGGCCACACCTGTGGTATTTCTACAGGGTGGGTGCAACATTACAGTACATCAACAGTACATGTCCACAATACTACCACATATGCACATCTGTTTATCACTACTATGCAGCAACAAACTATATCTATGATATGTCAGATATGCATGATCTACCTGTACAGATTCAGATGCATACACAATAGTGGTCTACTGATGTGACCTGTAGCCTTACCTGCATGCTCCTCAGCCGGTGTGTGGGTAGTACCCACCTGCACAATGGTGTCCTGCAGTTGTTAGCTATGGAGGTGGGCATGTGCCACGATGCTGGAGAGGACCTCCTCAACACATCAGGGGGGATGGATGGCATGCCCCCCCCCCTGTTACAAGGTAATCCCCCTGGACTGCAGCAGCATGCTGACGGGCATTGCAAACCAGCTCAGAACAATGATGCCAGATCTGCTCATAATTGCGGTTGTGCAGTCTGACATCATTGACACTGTGGACTAGGTGGTTCCACAGGGCAGTCTGCTCCTACGGCTCATGGGTGGCCCAACCAAACAGGACAGGGTAGTGCTGGATTAGGTTGTTTAGCACAATTTCATTCTCAACAGCTGAGTAAGCCGGGATCCATCCATGTGATATCTTGCCCGAAAGACATAAAGATGAAAACAGGTCTGAGCAACTCATGCAACAAGGTTACCACAGTTCTTAATACACATCTCTGTCACCCCCCCACCATATCAGTAACAACAAATTGTACATATTGCTCAACAGGTATGGCTACAGCTTACCTACCAGTGGGACAGATATTGTATTGTACCACACGTTGTGTTACGTGTTTGTAGCCATGTTCCCTGTGTGGACACAATCATTGCTGGCCTGCTACAGACTATTCACCTGCATGCCATTGTCAGGGCCACTATGGTTCCATATATGCCTGTGGTATGCTTACTATGTGATTGCTGCACATCTGACATTCTGTGTTATTGGGGATATCTATGCATGCTGTTGGACATTTTCTGGGGTTGAGTAGACTATTACTACCCACATATGTTCTATAACAGTGACGCAATAGCATGTTTAGGGAATATTTGCCAGCAGAACCACCTCTCCAAACTCATCTGTCAATGTTACCAGGACACATTACATGTGAGACCCACTCTGGGACCTCCTCATATATTGGTCCTGCACTACCTTCAGGTGTAACCAACTCAGAGGATGTTGTCCCCCCTGGGGCACACACAGACATGATCTTGTCCCCCAAGGTCAGGTCCAGGGTTTGTTCCATAGCGGGCTCCACAGGCACATGTGGGATGTGCTACATCACCTTGAGGCACCCAGTACACATTTGGAGGGTCCACATGCTCCTCCTGCTCAGCCTCCAGAACAGGCACCTTTGGGATGTGGACTGCTGTTGTGAGTAGCAGTGGGTGTGAATCTTGTTCCCATTGTGTCCATATTAGGGCCCATGGGGGTTCCACATCACAGACCACACACACCATCCAGGGTGTTTATCCACCACATATGTCACATACCACCCCTGTATGCTGTCCTCTATATATACCAACCTGGACCACCTCCAAAACTATATCTGCCATTCTTCCCCAAATTCCCATTCCCTACTTCACAGACATGGGCAATGTGGTCCCAACAAGGGGTTCACATGTGACATACCCGTCCATGTTGCAAACACTGACAGCTGTATATATCTGTATGTATAGCTATGTGTGCTGTTCCCTCACACATAGCATGCAGCACTGTGGTGGTAATACAGGGGACATGTATTTACATAAATATATATGTGTGTGTGTGTGTTTGTATATATGTAGACATGTGCATATAGATATATATCTATATATGTGTAGATATATATATGATGTATATATGTGTTTATATATATGTCTACATATGGGTATATATATATATATATATATATATATATATATATATATATATATATATATATATATATACACACACACATATACATACCTACATATGGGGTACATTCAGACATCAGATTCACAATCTCAAAACACCTTCCTGGACAGCTGCACTGTTCTGCCTTGCTACAACACAGACAGCTGCCACATATCGACACAGCCTAACATTAGGGTGATATATGGAGGGCCAGATTGCAGGAACCCTAATACACACCTATGGCATTCCAGCATGCTGCAATACCGGTTAACCTGAGTATCCTGCAAGAGGTGGGCTGTGGAACCCACATGTCCATCATTATGGCATTACTTCCACCATGAGCTATTGGCCAAAGTAATATACATGCTTCCCATTACACAACAAACACTATGATGGCTTATATCTTATCAGTCAGTGCTGCTCTGCATAGTTGACGGGTATGGCATACTACCCATAGGGACAGACTCTATTTTCTTTAGCAGTTGTTCAGCTGAACATCATTACAACAACACCTGATGGCTCATATAAATAATTCCACATCATCTATCCCATTATTATGGACCAAGTACCACAGTCATTTACATGCATATATACTTCACATACATGGTGTGGTAATGATGTCTCTTTTGAATAGTTTGCTGGATGGATTTTTTTTTTTATTTTTGTTGTGTTTTTTTTTTTCCCTATTACTCTTTCTCTCTCTCTTTCTCTCTATCTTGGTCTCTCTCAAGTAAATGGATTAAGCTGCCTTGAATATATTGCAGCAGAGATTTTGTTAGTGATGCACATGATCAGGTTATGGCCTCTGCACCAATCAGTGTCCTCCACTTGCTACCTGCAGCCAGCATGCTGTGTAGTACTTCCAATTACCACTGTCATAACAACCCATTACTATAAATCCCTACTTCATGGGGCATGGTCCCTTTATCTTTCCTGTATGGTGGACATCTTTCCTGTGCATGGACAGCAGTGTTACAGACAGCAGGTAGCAATACCTCTTACAAGAGAACTTGCACACTCAGGCCAGCTACATATTCGTATGAGGTTCCAGAACTACAGACGGAGTGTGAGTAGTGCTGTTGTATGCATTGTATAGCACCAGCGTTACAAGGTTTGTGTGTACATACTAGTTTAACATGGAATGCAGTCTGTCTGCATAGCTCTCAACTGTGAGCCTATCCACTTTATGGCCAAAGGTGTGCCTGTTGTCTGTCCACCACAAAGGTCTTGTGTCAGATACATCACTGGCAGTGTGTGTGTTGAGTGCTATAAGTACATGGTTACATCCATTTGTGTTTCTAACTTCATATTCCTGACTAAGGGTATGTTGCAGACTATCCTGTAACACCAGTGACTTGCTTAGTGTATGACAATGCCATTTTACATATGGGCCTATGTTCCAGTCTCTGTTCTCCACCTACATACTGGGCTTTGTCCATATGACATCCTGTCAGGGGTTGTTATGTAGTGGGCCGTGAGTATGTCATGCTGCCATTCCTGCCATCATTCCACTGCTGTTGTGGCCCCCACACATATTGTGGGGTTGAGTCCATATATGTGTGGGCTTCATCTATACAATACATGTGTGCCCTTATACAGTCCAGGGGCCAGTGTATGTAACAGTGGTATATGGCCCTATATGTCAGTCTATGGGGGGGTGCACCATAACTAACCTAGGCTGTTACTACATGTGGGGTATCAGGGGTAAGCTGCCTTAAGGTATCTGGATGTACATTACCATACAATTCACCTTGGTTAAATGCAGGCCTACCATTTCCTGCCATGCAGACTGTTTGGTATGTCAGTGTGATTATGATGATGTCAGTTATGCCTTGTTATGTAACAGATACATCCCATTGTGTCAACTGAGGTCTTTACCCCTTAGGGATTGTGTACAGAGTGTTGATAGAGGCTGATGGACTATACATCTGCATTACTTACTGATGATTGTTATTGTGTGGCCCAGTCTGTCTTTTCATTTGTACTACTTGAAGGCCTTGGCCTGGACAGCAACATATGTAAATCTTTCCAGAATACTGTATTAATCGATTTGTTTGTCAGTTGTATTAGTCTGTTTATATGTATTTCAGAGTCTAAACAGCTATATGACATGGCATATACAACTGTAATAGTACACAAATAAAGTTTTCCCATGTATGCAAACCTGTGTGTGGTGTTATATCCTTTGCCCTTTCTTTGGGTCTATGTTGCAGGCAACAATTGTCATTTGTATGGGTGGCTCATACAGTGTCCAGTTGGTAAGGTGGCAACTGTAGGCATAGTGGCTGTTCCGTATTGTGTGCACCCTCTACATATGTATCTTCCTATACAAATCTCTGTCTGTGTAGTCATATCTATATATATATATATATATATATATATATATATATATATATATATATATGTGTGTGTGTGTGTGTGTGTGTGTCTGTGTATATGTAACTTAGGAATGTTGATTGCTTCCACACTGTACATTCACTATGGTAGCCAAACTGTACTGCATGATATGTTACTGATACCAGCCTGACATCATACAGGTGGGATGGAGTACTGTTAACATCTTGTTCCCGTGTTGTGTCAGGTCCTGGGTATGGGATTTGCAACATTTGGTATTGTATTGCAGGGCAAATGTGTTTGGCTGTGGGGGGGGGGTATCTATACATACAAGATGTTATGTTCTCTGTTATATCTATATCTATAGATATATATGTCTGTATATACATATATGGATATATAGTTATGCTTACATATATATATATATATATATATATATATATATATATATTTAGATATCTATCTATATATCTATATATATATATATATATATATATATATATACATATATATATATATATATATATATATATATATGTAGACATATATATCTATAGATGTATATATATATATATATATATATATATATATATATATATATATATATTTATATATCTATATCTACATATGTATCTATTTAGATATAAATATATATACACACACACACACACACACACACACACACACACACACACATACATCTGCATGTTTAGAACTATTTCCTGTACTGTTGAATGGTTGAATGACTGTGCTGGATGATATGTTTGTGAAAAAATCAGGGTTATGTATATCTCACATGGCTTAGTGGTAAATCACTTTGGCTATGGTGTGCAGGGTCCTGGATCTGAGCCTTGCAAAGGCTGTTTATTTTGTTGCTGGGCAGAACAAGGGTCTTTGGATACAGAGTGATTAAGGCACTTTTAAGCAGTTGTAAGCAGGTTTGCGCTGGTGTGCGTGGCTTTGCGCGGAGGTAAGCACTGCTAGCTTCTGGTTACAGTTTCTTATACTGATTTAGCTTCTCAATAGCTTAACCTATGTAGGCATTGCTTACCCCCATGCAAACAGGCTTAAACCCACTTACTACTGCTTAAAAGTGCTTACTCCTGCTTTCTCCCACACTAATTTCTTTAAAAGAATAGGAAGGTGGTGAAAAAGGGGTACAAAGAGGTAAAGACAGTAGGGAAAATAGCTAGGGATGTGCACGAAGGGTGTAGGGAAGGTCCATAGCTGCCCATTTATTCTACAGGAACAGCTGTGCATATACACTGAATTTGGAGGTAGATTTGGACACTCAAACCCCTGAGAGAGGGTTGAGGACAACAATAATATGTTGCGATGCCAGTTAGACTAGATTACATGTGTCCAGTGAACACATGTGCAAAATGGACAGCTATATATTGGGGCAAAATTTTTGGGGGGGAACAGATTGCCTTTTTTTTCCAGGTGAGAGTGGAATGTTGGGGAGGGATAGTAGGTATATTTGGGGAAGTAGGTTGGGTAGGTTAACAGACAAGACAAACAAGATGTATACAGGTGTGGTATATGACACATGTGAGTGTGAATACCTTGATGGGGAGGGGTATTGGGAAATCAGAAGCCCATGAGCCCCTTAGTGGAAACAGTGGTACTGAGGTCCCCACCCTTGGGCAGTCACCACTGCAACTTCACAGCCCTAAAGGTGGCTGTGCTGGGGGCTGAGTTGGAGAACGAGGCCAACCCTCTAGTCATGACAAGTGGCCCTCGAACTGGCATAGCAGATCTCCAAACTGCTGGTTGAGCTCGCTATGCACCATGACCTGGACCTGACAATGGGTGACAGGTTCCTGTCCATGCCCGCTCCCAGGGGGGGGTGAGCCACATCCCCTGAAGCGGTTCCACCCGAAGGTGGAGCAGGACCAACAGATGAGGAGGTCCCAGGTTGGGCCCCAGAAGTGCTGGTGCCCAGTGCCACGGCCAGCTGAGCTGGGACAGGTGGGTCCTCTGGGACTCTCATTCCCATACATGCTATGGTGTTTATGTTTTATCAGCATATGTGGGTTAGTAATAGTCACACATTCCAAGATTAGACATAACAGCATGCATAGATATTCCCATTAACCCAGACACCAGATATGACACAGTTGCATAGCAAACAGAACACATGCATATATGGGACCACAGTGGTAATTACAACAGCATGCAGGTACATTGATGGCACCATGCCACCAGTGTTGGAGTATTTCAACATAACACATGCATAGAAACAGATTTAAATAATTATCAGACAAAAGGACATATGTCCCAACATTACATTTAAGTCCTCACGTACCAATTGAGTTGGGTATTTAGTTTATTGTTGGAGATATGGTGGGGGATAGAAAGATGTTCATTAACAACTAGTATAGTCCTGTAGTTTACATTACTTTCCTAGTCAGTGCTGTTATCCGTACCTTACAAGTATTAGTACACTACCCTATTGCCTTAGTTTGGACAGTGATATGGCTGTCGACAACTATATACATGAACTGGTTTTACCTGCAGTATTCACCTCTTACCTGGTATACCTGTGGAGGAATTCTTTATTAACACTAACTAACTGTTTCTACACATATTCCCAGATCCCAGGTTGATGTTATGCACATATCTGTCCATCTCTTTTTGCACAGACTCTGGCCATTTCTTGACCACATGCAGGTGAACTGGGACATATGTAGACTGTTGCCCTCTTCAACCTTTAGTGACTTACAACACTCATATACAGGATTTCCTAGACAGTTATATTATGTAGCACAGTGTGGGTGACAGTGATGTGTGATACATTATTATTCAGAGCAACTACATCACTCACAATGCCATACAATACCAGAGTAAGCAGTACCCGTACAGGGTATCAATCTTTTATTTCTAGGCATAGTGTTCATATTTGACAGACCTGTGGGAGCAATGTTTGTTAGCACTACCTGAATGTTGCCACACAAAGTACCAGATTCCACATTTGTATTATGCACATACATCGTACTCTGTTACTGTACACACTCTGGTCACAACTTGACAACATGGGGGTGTAGATGGGACATACTTGGCTTATTACTCTCATAACAGTTTGGGGGGATTGCAAGAGTGAGAGGTTTGTTCTTATAGATGTGTGATAATCAGTTGTATTTCTTGTTTGCTGCCTATACATCTGGGATCATCCCACTGATTTGCCAGGGGGACAGGCAGCAGATATGGGCTGATATACTGGACATGCTGGACATATCTGTACAGTTTTGGGGTATGATTCTGTATGCAGCCTACTTTCACTCCCAGGATTCAAACCATGGCTGTGTGTGCGAAAAATACAACAGTTTACATCTCAGTTGCATATGCTATTTGGATTTTGTTGTCTGTCTTTTCACTGTTTTCTGTCTATGTCTCTCTCAGTTGTACTAAATGATTTCTGGGGATTACACCAGTCATATACAGACATTCCTACATGGGATTACACCAGTCATATACAGACATTCCTACATATTTTTTATTTATGTTGCACAGTGTGGGTAACAGTGCTTAATACAACAGTACTATTAAGTGATTGCAAATCTACATTACCATATAATACCAGAGTAAACACATGCAGTCCAGCAGTTATACCTTCATTGTCAGGCTATTATGCCTTTATTTATATACAACTTATATGAGACTCTTCCTGCCATATTCTCTGGTGTATGCAGTACTTGCCTTAAACAACACAGGTTTTATACAGGCAATTAATGTACTAATACTTTTAGATTTATTTCCTATGACAGTACAGGCAAGAGTATTACTAAGCTGCCTCATGTTGCAACCTCTCCAGGCGACATCCATTGGCCTCCTGATTCACAGCCCGTTCACTTGCCACTGTGAAGGACATAAGAGGATTATTTAGCCATACCTATCCATAATATACATGAGCTGGCAATTATTAAACAGGTAGTGGATTGATACTTACACACTGCTGGGACCTCCCCTGTCCACTAATCCAGGAGATCCCCCTTTCTCTGCTTCAGGTCAGCATAGTAAAGCCTGACCTGCTCACCATTTCGGGGTATGCAGTGGCACTGGTGAGGTCATGGGCAAGATTGTCCCACACTTCCACTTTATATTGGCAGCCCTGGTACTGGCCCGGAACCAGTCTCTGCTTATGGTCTTTGACAAGAAGTCCTGCCATGAATCTGGACACCTGGATGCCCCAGCACTGTGACCAAAAGTACACACCCTCTCCCATTCCAGACATGGTGCCTGCAAGGGGAAGCTACAACCAGTTATGAGATATATTTCGGCCTGTTGGGTTTAAATAGTGCCGATTTCCCCCACTTTGCCATAATTAGACAGTTTTTAAAAGACTAAGTTATGGGCAAACCTGCTTAGTTAAGGTTGGCATTGTTTATACCAATGGGCAAATTGAGTTAGCTAGACTATGCATTGCTTACACCTACAAAGCTGGCCTGTGCAATGCTTAGCACTGCATAATATTTAATTTGCATTATATTTGCTTTTTGGCATTGATTTATTATTAATTCCATGTTATATATGTGTCTGGTATCCATGATTCATGTGTACATACACTGTATGGGGTCCTTGTGTTTATTAGGGGATGAATTAAATTAAATTATGGTTTTCTCCTGATTGCTTGATATGTCTGTATAGAGCATTTTTCTCATCGCTCTTTTTAATGCAATACATATGACTATAAATACGTTTGTTTAACTGTCTCTCGGACTTTCCTATATAAAAGGCCAAACATGTACAACATAAAGCTAAGTATACTAATAATTTAGATCTACAATTTCCTTGTCTAAACTTTACATAAGATCTATTAATATTATCTAACCTAACCCCTTCACTTGTATTAATAGTGTGACACCAATTACAGTTGCCACACTTGTTGGTGTGTTTCAGTGAAGGGTTTTTGTATATAGGACCCATTGCTCTATACAGACATATCAAGCAATCAGGAGAAAACCATAATTTTTCATTTGCTATATTGGATATTATTAAGCTAGACCCAAGAGGGGGCAACTATAAAGGGTATCTATCATATAAGGAATTGTGGTGGCAACTGTTTACTGATGCATCCCCCCCCCCCCCCACAGGGTTGAATGATTTCATTTCTATCAAGCCGTTGCTTTACATACTAGATTAATTTTACTACAATACATTTTATTATAAAGCTACTTTGTAGCTTTTATATATTAATTTGTGTTAGAACTTTGTTGTGCATCTATATGAAGGTGTATATATATATATATATATATATATATATATATATATATATATATATATATATATATATGTATATATATTTAATTTTAGACATATGGCTGTTACATTGTTATTATTTAGTAGCTGTAGCTTTAAAATTTGGCTACACAATTGGCGCCAAAAAGATTATTTAAACTGTAACTGTTTTTATTATTGAATTTAGTTCTGATGAAGCCGTACTGGCAACGGGTGAAAGTACTTAACTTTTAGGATATTGTTATGTGGTTCGTACTGATATTTTAATAAATGCTGAAGTTTTCATCAAGTTCTTTTGGTGCTGTTTTTGAATATTGGACTGGTTGGAAGTTATCGCATCTCAAGATAACATAGCAGTTGGCATAAGGTTTTTTTCCTTTTTTCCAGATTTGACCATTTAAGGTCAACAGGTTATATTTTAATGTTTCTGCATGTCAGCGAACAGTTAGAATTTTTCATATGTACATATATATATATATATATATATATATATATATATATATATATATAGTTATATTACATACATATACTGTCACAAGGAGCCCTGTGCATATCTGTGCATGCAATGACAACTCAACTTGTTCCATCACTGTTGTGTTCTAAACAGAATGAATAACCATCTTAAAAAAATGTAACTCTTTAATTTCTCATATTTGTATCACTTACTATAATAATGACTTACAATTAATAACTGATAATCTCTGCTTATGTATGCTTGTTTGTATTCTTATCATGTATGCTCATATGTCTTCTGATATGTTACCCTTATGCTTGTGTGCATTCTTATTATGTGTGCTCATGTGTTCTTTTATATGTTGCCCAAATTTTTCTCTTATGTAATGTATTGTTATTTTTATTTGGAGCTTTTCACCCAGGCCTCTGCTGAAAATGGACCTGCGTCCATCTGGACTTTCCTGGTAAACAAATGTAAAATAAAGAATAAAAAATAAAATAAATATACACACACACACATGTTATATATATATATATATATATATATATATATATATATATATACACATATATGTGTGTGTGTGTGTGTGTATCTATTAAAAAAATCAGCTAAATGAAACCCACTTACCTGCTGATTTATCAACTCACTATAGAATGTGATAATGGCAGAATGTTGAACTTGTCAACCTACAGGACTTATAACAAAGTATGTTGCTTATCTTTTCTGTATGCGGAGTCAAGCAGTGGAGTTCTTCATACCATGGTTTGCTTTGTAGTGGCTTGAGAGATGTAAATCCTATATATTTCTAAGTGTGTGTGTGTGTGTGTGTGTGTGTGTGTGCGTGTGCGCGTGCATGCGTGCATGTGTGTGTGTGTGTGTGTGTGTGTGTGTGTGTGTGTGTGTGTGTGTGTGCATGTGTGTGTTATGTCTGTTCATGGCAATTTACTGCTGCATATTTGAGTGTATTATTATTTATTCATTTAGCTTCATTTTACACGTTTTTATTCATTGCAAATGGTTTGAAAAATATCTAGCTCTTGTTGGGATCTATAGAAAATGCCAGTATTATAGTGATGTGCATTGTTGAGATCATAAAACCTTGCAGCGTTAAACTGAATGCCTTTGAATGTAAGTAACTTAATCTAGGTATAGACTATACCACACATTTCATGAGACATACTTTCAATAGTCAGGTATTTATATTGTGAAAATCCCGCATGATAAGGGAATGACACAATGCATAAAGAACAGGACAGGGTAACCTACCAAGCAGGCAATAAAAATGAAAAGAATAATACTGTCCTCTACAATGTTTTTTCCTCGGTGCATGAGAAAATACACAAAAACAAACAAAGGCGGGAAAGAAAATACATTAAAATTAAAACAGTGTCAGGGAAGTGGCATGCAGCTAAGACTTAATGTCCTAGAAATATTCATTCTTGTGCAAAGTGCAGAAACCTATTAAACAAATATATTGTTTTTATACCACATGTGCAGATGATTTCCACAATCGATACAGAATTAAAGTACTGTACCACAGGTTCTGTGATGCAGTGGGATGGAGTTCTGAATTTGACTAAGAGATCTGGGCTGACTAGTGGACCCTGTTTGTGTGATATCAGCAATGATTATGGAAAGCAGCACCATTTTCTATGGTTCACCCATCCTGAGGAATGAGCATGGCTTGCAGTCATGGATAGAATTTGCAGTGGAAAAGAGAGATTGCAGGATATTAAGAAGCACACAAGAAGAATGGATGTTGTTTCTGGCTTGCAGGTCATACTGTGCATATGCCTAACTAAATAAAAAAAAATCCAGGCTACCCATCAATAGCAGTTAACCACAAGCTGAACCATAATATGGCTTTGACCAACCTTTGTGAGAGGAAATACATGGAAAGTACAAGGTGGGAATAATACATGAGTTAGAATTGCCGAAAATGTCAACTAATTTTTTTTTAAGTTCAGTAAAAAAGTCCATATTTGACAGTAGAAACCAAAATTGCAAAGGCAGAGACAATTGTAAATCACATAACAAAGTAAGACTGATTCATATTTGAGATTATAGCATATATTTTTAAACTTCAGAGATAAAAACATTATTTAAAGTACTACAAATAAAATGACCACATCATTTACTAAGCAATTAAAAAAGCATCAACTACAACTTTTCTTACAGAAATGATATCAAAAGTAATATTAGTGGGATGCGCTTAGCAGATGAGATGCTAGTACAAATTAAGTGAGGAAATGAAGACTGTATGGTACTTGGAATAGGAGGAATAAGAATGAAGTCCTTATCGATTACAATGACTTTTGAATATGATAGGTTTTCCATTAAATAATTTGCCACATTTCTGTGCAGTGCACTAGAGTTCAATGTATGTTGATGAAAATGAAATAAGGATGGAGCAGCTCAAGTGATTTATACTTTGACAGAGTTATACCAAAATGATGTGTTGTATGTAACTATACCAAGCTCAACAAGGCCATAATGGTGCTTATAGCTCCAAACATGCTCAGTATCTCACTATGCTGAATCATAATAAATTCTGACTAGCAGATGGTCGGGAAAGCAATTTTATATATCATATTTGCTAAGTAGTGTGGAAATATACTAACTGCTCTGCAGGTCTGGTATATCCCATTGTCCTTTAAAGCCTGTGGTAACTATAGTCTGCAATCTAGTCACAGGGACCTTACACTAAGTTATAAGTGAACTGTAGTCATATATAAATCATCTGTATCAGGGATTCTTTGCACAATTTTTACATTAATCGTGCAATGCATAGACAGATGATCATAATCTGTGCTACCTTCAAGAACAATGAACTAACATGAAAATCTTCCATAGAGTGGCAAGTCTGATAATGGTCTGCACACATCACTATATGTGCCCTGCTAGATAAAGTCACATTTGCATACATGAATAAGCACTTAATCCTGGGTATTCGTTATTGGAGACTCAAGCTAAAAAGGGCCTGCTGGCACTGCTTCCACAGCATGCCTGTTTGTGATTCAGAGATATTTTAGTCTTCATATTTTCTAATTTGCATATCTCTGAATCATGTTTACTACCACAGCTAAGGATGCAGGTGTTTCACAAGACTGCCAGCTCTAGAGAAAGGAGTGCACTTCCAATGTCCAATGTTTGGGGAAAAGAGCCAGATGTATTTTGGTGTATAAATACACTTTGTTGAAATTCAGGTGCTCACTCATACAAAGGCTAGAAAGGCAGGCCATGCACTGGTGCCATGTTGTCTGTATGGAAGCATATAGAATTGTCCTAGCATTTTGAGCCCTATTACAGCAGGGGTCATGACATCTGGCAGGAGGTGGATAAATGGTCAAGCAGGAAAAAAGAATAATTGTTAAAGATTGTGGTTAGCCTAAGACCTTTTTGAGGAGAAGGAGGTGAGAAATTCCTTGCACATGATCAGTATGTGGGTTGCTTTAAGGTGTTACAACAGATATTTGGTTTCCACCTTCAAAACGTAAGTTTGAACATAAAAAAAAAGTCATTATTAGTTTTGGGGTGATCATTATGGAGAAGTCTAAAACTATGAACAAAAGTACAAATGAAAGTACGAAAGAATAAGAAGCCCAGCAGGAAGAAACTTAATTCTAATTCAAAAAAGGCTTTATAACATTAAAACTTCTAACCACATATGTCAGACTCCAGAACTATCTGATAATTAAAATGTCAGATCTAGTTTGCCCCTGGGAAAATGTTATAGTTTCCATCTTTGTTTCCATCTGGAACTGCTATAATGGCAAATGAGAACCAGACACCCTTTTAATAAAATTACTTAATGCCAAAACAAACAACTGGGAATACTATAGACAATGTTCTCTATTAAAACTGACAATGAAAAGATGAAGCAAGGAATAAGTACTAAATTAACAAATTTCAGATTTACAAAATATGTCACTGAATTTGGAAATAAAGGCTCAAAGAACACATTTTATGTGAATTAGCCTTTCTCAGCATTTGATAGTTTACAATCTCTTTGAGTAAATGTTTTGAAATATCTTATTCAACTTGCCTAGGGAACTAATACCCCAGTAATTGCTTCAGTTACCCCATATGTAATACATAGAGTGAATCATCCAGCCAAGCTTTAAATGAAGAAGTAATTATCTGATTTGCCTCTGTAAGAGCAGGGACCTAGCATATAAGTCAACATTTCATAAAAGAAAGTTGCTCTTTAATATTTTACTGATCATAAATTTTCCATTACTGTTCTTTAATAATCATTGTCAAATGAAGAGAAGACGTGAACTGAACTCTGTATATATATATATATATATATATATATATATATATATATATATATATATATATATATATATATATACATACTAGATGTTATAGCAAAAAGAATTACTGTAAAAATATTTCTTCCTAGTTACCTTGTTGCTTATTAATATAGTGCTAAAAATGTAATTATGTCATTGAAACTGAGACTGAATTCAAAATTTCTGATACCATGTTTCTGTTGTCCTTTGTATGTGAATTATGGGACAATATCTTTTTTTTATCTTAATATTTATTGATATGGTGTGTTTTTCATACAAGTTGTCATTTTTTTTTTTTTTTTTTTTTTTAGGGGATGGAGAAGAGGTCACTCCTGCATTAGTTACTGGTTGGAGTACTCGTTGTCCATTAAAGTACTGTGATAATGGCTTCCTCCACTTTAGAAAGCCTAACTAGTCCCCCAAAAAAATGAAATAATCTGAGGGTGCATTTACATTACCTAGGTTCTACTATTGCATATCTTCATGAGGCTCATTTGGAAGCTGGGAAATGTGTACTGCTCTCAAAATGAAACAACACTTGCTAGCACTAATCAATTATAAGAGTAGAAATGATGTTATTACAACTATTCTCAAACATTCTTAAACATAGACAGGATTGATCAGGCTGAAGATTTTGAAGGCAGAACAACCTTAGCTAAATAACAGAACAAAAACTATGACTTTGTTATACAATCAAGAACAAACCAGAAAAAAGTCCAATCTTTCCGTGGTGTAGAAAATAATATTTAATAATTCCACAAACAGGCAAAATAAGCACTTTCATCTTGAGCACACAACTTCATCAAATGCCATTTTCAAAAAACAACTCAGATATATATCACGACCAATTCATTAATTAAAACACTTCATAAATTAAATAATAACATAATAAGTTAATTGAATAAAATTGTTTTTTTTTTTTGTTAAAAAACACACTGGTTCACTACTAAAATACAACATATATATGAAACCTTTTCCTAAGTCCTCACAAAAATGAAATTTTTGTATATCAGTGTTGTTTATAATAAACAAGAAATGTATGTAATAGTTTATACTTGTGAAGGTTTCAAAAATAATACTGGTTTTATGGAAATATATTCATTAAGTCCTGGGTAGATGCTGGATTTAAGCCTAAGCTGCCACCTCGGCTCTCTGTTGAATAAAATGTTTCTAATGTCCCCTCCCCTGGAATTGTTTCTAACAATATATAAAATCCCAAACTTAAAAATACTGAGGGAAACACAGTCTAGGGTATGCTTTTATACAGCACTTGTCTCTTTCTTGGACTTGATGTCATATAGATGTTCATATATCCTATCTTTCAAGGCCCTTTCTGTTTTCCCTATATAAAATGCTATGCATCCCTCACACACAGCCAAATAAACTTACATGCTGGTATTGCAATTGCCTTTACTGGTTTGTTCTTGGTTGGAAATATATTTTTCAAATTTTTTGATTTGTTATACAATCCACACATGCATCTATTCTAGTTTATGATTTTTTAAAAAACCTTGAGAACAGGAATATAATTACTTCTTCATGAAAATGTAATATCACCAGGAGAAATCAACATTCATTTTGACAAATCACTTCATAAATAAGACTAATATTTCTCTTAATCATTAATTTGTTTCATTCCTTGAAAACTGGAGAAGAAAGTAACTCTGATACCATGCACTCTATTAGAAAAAAAAAACATTTGCAAGATTCAGTGATTATTTTTTATCTCAACTATACTAACTACTCACAGTATAAGAAACTAAACCTTGGAATTCTTTTAGATCATGATCCAATTATGTTATGCTGTAGACTAGATTCTATCCAATGTAAGACAATTAGGCATATAAATAAACTGCCTTTGGATACATACTATGACTATATAAAGACAAAAATCCACACATTTGTTTTATAATGATAGCTATATCTTATATTAATGATAGTCAGTATTCAAAACATGCATTTTACCATTGTATTGTATTTGGTACTCAGATCAAGGAAGTAATGAAATACAAAACTGTGTTAGATAATGATTTTTTCAGGCTATTGAAATAATTTCAGAACCTATTTATAAAAACAGGCACAATTAAATCTGATTTCAATGAAACATTAAGGCCAACAATCAACAAAAAATACTGTACCTGCAAGTATAAAGCCAAGGCTTTCCCTTACTCAATAAATGTATATCTGATGAATGAGCAAGAAGGGAAGTTCTTTTGGGAAATCTTAGAAAGCATGCCAAAATCAAACTATATTGCATCTATTTTTACAGATAGATTTTGAAAAATTCATCAGATATGTTAAAATGGTTGATCACATTTATGGAAACTACTTTAAGCACCCCAAATAACTATGCATCAAGAAACCTTGAGGTTTGAAAACCAGTACCAAATGACTGTATCTTCTTTTCTAGAACTCATCCCTAATATTGTTGTAATTCTTAATGTTAATGTAGATCTCATGACTACTAAGGTTGTGGGCCTGACATCCTCTATGCCAGGTTCTGTAAGAACTTTGTAGATACAGTGTCCTTTTTACTGAAATATGTAATGGTCTACCCTTCCACAGATTCTGCAGTTCAGTTCTTCTTTTCATTAATCAAGTTAATTATGGTTCAAAACTCAGAAAGGAATAACATGCTTGCAGAAATTTCAGACAAATAGCTTCATTTATTTGTGATGATAATTTCTATCCTGAATAAATACTTACTTAATTAACCTTTTAAAGTAATTCTTATACATCTTGGCTTTGACTCAAAAATAGCAAGCATCTGCCACGAATTCCATCTTAATCAATTTTGTTAAATCATCAGGACTATCTATATGCAAAATCCAAACTAATGTTTGCTTTCTGTTCCACGGATGTTTAGATAACATTAAGTATAATAAACAGACCACTATTTTCCATCCAAAATACATCTGAAATTGGTATGAAATATTTACAGCACTATCAAAGCTCTAGTTAAGTGTATCTTACACTAAAAATATAAATGACATTGACACAGAATTTAATAAACACAGTCTCAGGTTCGTCCACTGGCACCCTCTCATTGTATATTATTTTTGCTTGGTTTGAACCCAATTCTAATTTATGTAACAATGACCAAAATATTCTCCCAATACATTTTAAGAAATATTGTCAAGAATTTATTTGCAGATGACATGTTGCATAGTATTACATAAGTAGAAGCATTGCGACACAATTTTCATCCAGTTAGTAAATTCAATGCATCATCTACAGGCTATAAAATTAACTCAGACAAAACTAAGACATCAGTGCTAAGATAAAATTCCTTTTCTAGCTACCATGTGCAATTGTGTTCAGAACTTAAATATTTTAGTTGCCACTTTACTAATAATTTTCTCACATCTATACAGACTCAGGTAGAATATACATGGGGCAAAATGAAAAGAAAAAAAATATCTGATTCTTGGCTTACCATGAGACTATCCATTGTAGGATATATTATTTTTTTTTGAAACTCCAGGTTTATTTTCATTGGATCGTCTATATAATCATACAAATCTTAATTTCCTTCAACTAGCAAGCAGTGTTGCCAGCTATAATAAATAATGCAGGTTATATGACAAATTCTATAAGACTGTAGCTCCTTATCTAGCACCCTTTTTCAGATTTATTTAAATTTAAATCAGTGGCATCAAGATGATCATTGGCTTTTGTACCAGTCATATAATAATACTTGGCAGACTACATCATCTGTCACTGATGACACTAAAGTTGTATTTGTAACAAAACACTTAATGCAGGGTATTCATTATAGGAGACTTAAGCTAAAAGGGCTCTGCAGGCCCTGCTTCCGTAACATGCCTATTTGCGATTCAGAGATACGTTATTCTCCTAATTTTCTAATTTGCATGTCCCAGAGTCATGTTTACTACCACAGCAAGGAGATCATTGCTGATTGACATGTCATAGTAGTAAACTGCTGCTCATGTAGGCAGTGGCATCTTTCAATCATTCTTCCATACACAGGAGCACACACTACGTAAACACACACACACACACACACACACACACACACACACACACACACACACACACACACACACACACACACACACACAGGAGTCACTGTACCTGTACCAAACATTTTAACCCTCCAGTGATTCCCTCCATCTTTGTAGTAGTTGAAGTGACATTACAATACATATCTATTATGGTGGTCTAGTGTATTTCCCACCCTACAATCCCTATGCTACTGCTGGTGTCATTAAGGCATGTTTAGAGTAATCCTTACTAGCCTAGAGCATCTCCCCATCCTGACCTCCATGCTGCCATTAGTGCATTATGTTAATTTTAAAGTAATCCCTTATGGTCTACTAAATCCTCAACTCAACCTACTCTCTAAGTGCCATTACAGCATTTGATTTAAAAGTATTCCCTGGTGTCTAATTGTCCGTACCACATCCCAACTCAGCATTGTATTGTCAGCCTATTTCGCTATTATGGCACTTGCTTTAAAAATGTTCCCAGATCTCTAGTGGCTACATGCACCCCATTCACCCTACCACAACCATTACCGGTGTTTGAATACAACCTGGTCATATTCATTACTGTGATGTGATGGGGAGAACCTTGTTTGACTTTGTAGTTGCCTTCTTGGCTGGGGTTCTGTGGACAGCCTATTCCCCAGAATGCCTCATTAGCATTCAGCCTAGGCACTGGGCCAGCTCTATGTTGTGATGTGCACCTTTATGGTAGGCATCTTTGCTGCACCAGGTTAGGTCTGCTGCTTAACAGATAAATTATACCACAAAGTATACAAGGAGGTGTATGCAAAGCTGTACCCTAATGAATCCTAGCCAATATCAAAGAATATCAAATATCTAATAGAAAAACAGACATAGATCACCACTCATATCTTTTACTTGGTTAAAGTTTGCTTGATCATTTTAGGTCCCCATTTTTTTTAAATTTAGAAACAAAAGCAAGAACATCAGTCAAGGATTTATCTATCTGTAGAATCTCACAACTAGAACAAAATAAGCATATTAGTTTCCTTTTTAGTCAATGCTTTTTAGTCAAATTACATGAAAGAATTGACAGACTACAAAAACTGTTCCATTTAACTATGAAGAATCATCTTCTATTTTTTTAAGGGAAACGATTCCCAGTAAGAATAACAAATATGATCAGGCTATAATGTGAACATCTCACCCTGCTGCAGAAAATATTGTCTTTTTATCTTTCTCTGTATTACAGTCTTTTTTGATTTGATCTGAAAAGATTGTTCTTTTTGTATTCATTCAAGAGAGTCTTTGCTTAATGATGAGAAATGAAAAATATGTGTGTGTGTGTGTGTGTGTGTGTGTGTGTGTGTGTGTGTGTGTGTGTGTGTGTAGACATCTACATTTATATCTAATATCTATATTTAATATCTATATATATCTATCTATATAATATATATATATATATATATATATATATATATATATATAGATAGATATATATAGATATATATAGATATAGAAGAAGATATAGATACACACACACACACACACACACACACACACACACACACACACACACACACACACACACACACACACTCAAACAGAGACTTTCACAGGTTCATATGTAATTACTAGTGTGTGTGTGTGTGTGTGTGTGTGTGTGTGTGTGTGTGTGTGTGTGTGTGTTTGTGTGTGGGAGGGGGAATTATTTCATTGCAGTTTTTACTGCTGATGTGCACATACGCATGACAGGGAAGTTGGGAGGGAGGAAATCTCTTTCACTTTGTTTTTCTTGTCTCATATGAATATATATATGTGTGTGTATATATATATATATATATATATATATATATATATATATATATATATATATATACAAAAACTGGAAGCAGCTGACTCTAATTTCTCTCTCCTGGTACTCTAGTCTTTTATAATACAGACTTTAAAATGTTATTAATTCATTTGACTAGCCCTTTTGTTTAAGGATTATAGACAGTTGTATTTAGGTGTTTCATTTTATGAAGCTGAAAATGTTCATGCATTAGTCTTGATGTGAATCAGGTGTCTAGCTTACTAAAAATTTCTCTGGCAGTTACTGCTCCATTACAGCATGTTTTGGTACGGGCTTTGTATTAACAGTAACTAGGTTTACTGCCTCAGAAACATTTGTTTTCTGATAAATGAATACTGAAATATACTAATAGTTCTTAATTAATTTTAGATGTGAGCTTTTAATGTTCATTGTTATTCTCTCTCTCTCTCTCTCTCTCTCTAATGGATCTTACATGATAGATAAGGTTACCAAAAGCTCTGAAACCCTCAAGTTGGTGTTGTATTTAACACTTTGTGCAAGCTGCACAAAAGTTTTCTGCATCATTTGAAGCACTAGCCTAATAATATCTATCTACAGTCGTTACTTTGTCCTTATCCTTTCATAAATAACCACCCAAAATGTGGCTATGTGCTTAATTCACTACAAGCATTATCAAACGTTTTAAAGCTATCAATTGATGGGACATAGTAGAGAACAATGAGACAATAAGTTCCCCAGAATCAGCGAAACAGCTTCTGTAAATGCTCTGTCATGTATGATTTAAAATGCATCAAAATATCCAGTAACAACCTTAATTCACTGCTGTGAAATTTTTAGTTGAAAAGCAAGTGGTATGTGCTGTCACTGTGAAAATTCAGAGTAGTTTTTCCGTCTACATGATTGTTCAACAATTCTGACTGGGTGAGACTACGGCAGCAAGATGGTCACTAACTCTTTGACAACCAGAAGGCATAATCTCTAAAGCAGAGTCATACCAATTACTCCCACTTATAACATGCCTCTCAAGTGTAGCTCATTAAGAGGAATTTTCCTCATTTTGAGTATTAAAAGGTCTATGTTGCCCACAGTGCCTCATTGAAAGGTTTTGGCTAGTATTTAAGGATGCAATTTTTATCTGATATTCTTGGTAAATAATACCAAGCTATATAAATTCATAGAAAGATTGCTTATCTAGTATGAAATAACACATTTTAACCTTCCTGTATACTTCCTAGTTGAAGTTGTTTGTAAGCTGTTTAACATTTTGCAAATTTGTTCCACACTGTGAAATGTAATGTTCCACATTTTGAAGAGCAAATGTTGACAGCTATGTTCTCATTGATCATTTAAATGATTTGTGTTATCTGTAAGAATTATACATTGATTTTGTAGAAAAAGATTTAGAGATTATCATTTAGTGATTGTTTCTTGTTTGAAAGCATTATGCTGACTAAACTATCAATGCCCATCCATAAAATAAAGCAACTGTTTTGATCATCTCCTATCTTGTATAATGTTATTACATGCATTCAGAAGTCTAACATGATTTGTGTGATATCACCAATCTCTGAATATGTACACTTCCATTTTAATCCTATTAGTGTATGTCAAATTAATCTGCTATACCTTGCACGATGAGATGCAAACCTGCAATTCTTTTATCATATGTCAGGTCCTCGTACACACTCATAGCTGGTATGTAGGTGTGATAATCATTTACAGGAAATCTACAAATTATCACACTTTTAGAGTATTTCACCAAATAAAATAAGGCACAAGAACCAACAATACACTTTTAGATCCATCCTTTGTCATTTATGGAAACATATTGCCAAACCTTTGCAGTTTAAACATGATGGTGGGAAATTGAAGACAATATTTTTTGAATAAAACAGCGGTTTTTGCATAAAGTACTCATTCAGCTGTCTACATATAAACGTGCATATGCACATTCTTTTATATGGCCAACACTGCACAAGAGTTTAATGTGAATTACTCAACACATTTCAGAAAACAAACAAAATGTTTAAGGATGTTTTGTTCTGGTACACATTATTATACTGTGAACAGATATGTAATTATATTGGCCACGGACAATGAAAGTTGGAAAAGAGAGGTAGAGATTTAAATATTTTGTTCAGAGAGATGGTGTTATTCCAGATTATTGAACTAAAAGCATTTTATATCTTTTGACTAATCATATGTTAGATATTATGATTAGTTAATATGCTTAAAATATTAGATTTTCAGTCTATATAACAGGAATATTATGTACTTAAAGTAGTATATGATATGATAACACTGAGTTTTGTCTTTTTTTCCTGATGTATCGACACTTTATTCAGATATGCAGGAACAGTTATTTTCAGGAATTAAAGTCCCTTGGGCCCCATCTTCTGATTTCTGGGTGTGTCATAGGCACTTAATTCACCTGAAGGCTTCCCCTCCCTTCCCCAAAGTTCCTATTGTCATATACTTCTGTATGTCTCCCTGGCTTTACAGAGAAGTGTTCTTTATACATCTGAATGGATTAGGCTAAGGAAATGGCCACCATCTTATTCCTTAAATTAGCCTTAAATTCTGCTATTGCAATGTTCATTCTTCAGTACAGAATCACCTGCTAGACAGTTCGCCAATGCTCTACATGCCATCAATTTAACTAGCCTTTTAAGTAAAGATCTCTCAGTCACATTTTAATATATCCCAGCTATAGTAATTTTATAGGGAGTGCAATATAAGTGTAACATACATGTGGTGAATTCTAAGACTTCCTTTCACACAAACAAATACACACACATAAAAGTGCATGTATGTGCCTGCTCTCGCTCTTATGCACACACACACACACACACACACACACACACACACACACACACACACACACACACACACACACCCACACACACACACACACACACACACACACACACACACACACACACACACACGCACACACATCACTTACCTGAATCCGTAACCACAGCAGAACCTCAGAAGTGCAAAATTCAAAACCTCCGGTATTCGAGGTTTCGAAATTCACACTTCTGAGCTTTCGCTCTTGTCAGGATTTCACTTTATGGGCTCATAATCCTGCAAATACCATGTAACGTCGGCATACCACTGTCAAAATGACTGCTATGATTTCTGAATTTGATGGCAAACTATGTTTTGTATTAATAATGCAATACCACAGAAGGGCTTGGGGCTCAGAAGCTTACCAAAACAGTCCTGGATACACCAAATCTGTACCTGGACTACACTAGTTATAGGAAAGGGGGGACCAAACGTAAAATGGGCTTTTAACCAGAAAGTAGAAAGCGATGAAAAAACTGCCCAAATGGCCAATAAACTACAATTTCAGGGCCAAAACCCACTCCTCCCATGGTAGATAGGCTTTACAAATGCACTCTATGAGCACCTACAAGGATGCATGGATCATGCCATCCCTAGCAAAACCAAGACTCACTCCTCTAAGAGAAGGAAACCAGTTTAGTGGACCTCTGCACTAAACAGGCTACACAATAAAAGGAGGAAACTGGTTCAGAAATAAAGCAAATTCCAAGAAGGAAAGACATCCCTGATCAGTATCAGTAAGAAACTAAGGTTCCTCATGAAATCATCCAAGGCTAACTTCGAAAGAAAAATAACCAAGGATTCAGAAGAAAACCACAAAGCCTTCTTTAGCTATGTTAAGAATCTAAGTGGCAACTCGCAGATATGCACTGAAATAGTGCAATATAGCACAAAATATACTGAAACTACTGATATTGCCAACATCCTGGCAGATAGATTCAGTGCAAACTTCACCCCCCCTCTCACCTCCAAAAGGTCCCACAACAATACTGGAAAAGTGTAGTGTCCCAAAAATCACAGACGCACAGGTGAAACCAGCCCTTTCAATAGCCAAAAACACAGCATTAATGGGACCAGATGAAACAACTCTTGCTAGCACTAATCAATTATAAGAGTAGAAATGACGTTATTACAACTATTCTCAAACATTCTTAAACATAGACAGGATTGATCAGGTTGAAGATTTTGAAGGCGGAACAACCTTAGCTAAATAACAGAACAAAAACTATGACTTTGTTATACAATCCACACACGCATCTTTTCTAGTTTATGATTTTTTAAAAAACCTTGAGAACAGGAATACAATTACTTCTTCATGAAAACGTAATATCACCAGGAGAAATCAACATTCATTTTGACAAATCACTTCATAAATAAGACTAATATTTCATTTAAGCATTCATTTGTTTCATGCCTTGAAAACTGGAGAAGAAAGTAACACTGATACCATGCACTCTATTAGAAAAAAAACATTTGCAAGATTCAGTGATTAATTTTTATCTCAACTATACTAACTACTCACAGTATAAGAAACTAAACCCTGGAATTCTTTCAGATCATGATCCAATTATGTTATCCTGTAGACTAGATTCTATCCAATGTAAGACAATTAGGCATATAAATAAACTGTCTTTGGATATGTACTTACTTACAAATAAATAGAAAAATGTCATTAGAAATAAATGCATTGTTTTGAGAAAGTATAGTTGATATTTCAAATACCATTTTATTTGTGACTGCTTTAAGCTTTGGAAACAGATGTCTAAAGAGATAGAAGTCTGTAGTCTTTCAATTTTCTATAACCAAAGTAAGAAAAAAAGTAACAGCCATGAAAGTTATAATAATAAGAGTTTCATTTTCTACAAGAGTTTGACCTTATTGCAGCACTTTCCTTACCTTCAGTGCAGAATTTGTCTTGTACTATCCTTACATTCAACTTGGCAATGCACTGAAGAAAAAAAATATTGTACAACTATTATAAACAGAAGGTCTTTGCTTTAGTCAGCTGTTCACTCTGAATGATACAATAAGTCTACATAATGCAGCAATATGGTGTGTGTGTGTGTGTGTGTGTGTGTGTGTGTGTGTGTGTATATATATATATATATATATATATATATATATATATATATATATATATATATATAAATAAAATTATATATATATATATATTATATATATTTATAATATATATATATATATATATATATATATATATATATATATATATATATATATATATATATGTAACCTAGCTAACTTCATTAAGAGAAAAGCCATTTGAGAGGGTAGCTATAGATATCGTGGGGCCTCTGAGTACCCCAAGTTCCAAAAGGAAGAAGTATATCCTGCTGGTGGTAGTAAATTATGCTACTAGATACTCTGAGGTGGTGGCTCTGGCCTCCATTGAGGCAGAGAAGGTGGCAAATGTTTTGTTAGAGATTTCAGGAGTGTGGGTTTCCTGAGAGAAATACTAACTGACAGAGGTGCCAACTTAATGTTATATGTGCAGGCTTGTTTTTGAAAGTATTGTGGGGTGAAGCACTTAAAGACAACCCCTTACCACCCCCAGACTAATGATATTGTGGAGAGGTTAAACTCTATACTAAAGACCATGCTATGAGAATTTGCAGACCAGTTTAAGAGATAGTTGTACAAATATTTTCCTCATCTACTGCTTGCATACAGAGAGGTACCCCAGTAATTTACAGGTTTTTCACCCTTTGAGTTGGTGTATAGGGATAGGGTGAGGGGGCCTTTAGATTTCATTTGGGATGAGTGGGAGGGTAAGTATGAATCCCACAAGGAGTCTGTTGTGGCATATTTCCTAAACCTCAGGACAAGACTTAGGGAGCTTACAAGCTTGGCCAGGAGAACATGGCAGGAGCCTAACAGGAGAAAATGGTATGGTGTGATAGGAATGCTCAAGTCTGAGAGTATGCTGTGGGAGAGCAGCTTATGGTGCTCATTCTCCCAGACACAATAAGCTGCAGGCACCTTGGGAGGGACCCTTTGAAGTGGCAAGGAAGGTCAGTAATGTGAATTACATGGCAAACCTCGTAGGCAGGAGGCAGAGGCAGAAACTGTACTATGTTAACATGATGAAGCCTCACCATGTAAGGAAGATCCTGGGCAAACTGCAAAGGGCAGGCTTGACCATTAAGTCCAGTAAGTGTCAGGTGGGTATGGCAGAGGTCTCCTACCTGGGACATAGAGTGGGGAGTGGTAAGATTAGACCAGATCCTGCCAAAGTGGATGATATTCAATTGTGGCCTACCCCTGTTACCAGAAAGGAGGTGAGTACATTCTTGGGGATAGTGGGGTACTATAGAACGTTTGTTCCCAATTATAGTACAATAGTTGCTCACCTCACAGACCTGACAAGAAAAAACAGGCCAGATAAGGTAGCTTGGACCCCAGCCTGTGAGTAGACATTCCAAAAGCTTAAAGGGGCTTCAGGAAGACCTCCCTGTATTAGCCGGTCCAGATTACATCAAATAATTTGTTGTGCAGGTGGATGCTTCAAACTATGTGGTCGGGGCTGTATTCAGCCAGATTTCCACAGAGGGAGAAGAGCACCCAGTTGTATATCTCAGCTGTAGACTCCAACCCAGGGAGGAATGTTGTGCAGCTGTAGAAAAAGAATGTCTAACTATAGTATGGTCACTACAGAAACTGATCTGTAATAGAAGGAAATTGACAGTGGTTGCAGACCACAGTCCCTTAATATGGCTACATAGAGTCAGCCAGCAAAATGCCAAGTTATTAAGGTGGAGCCTAGGGTTGCAGCCATATGACATGACAGTACAGCACCATAATGGGTTCAGCAATGCTAATGCAGGTGGACTCTCAAGACAGGGTATAGGTTAATGTGTTCCCAGACAGGTCCATTTCTCTCAATCAATGTTTTTTTCTGGATCAATTGAAAAACTAGCCTGAGTCTTCAGAGGGAGGGAGAGATGTGAGGTATTGCCATCTGTGCTAGGGAGTATAGGGTAGTGCAGGTGTAACTTATGCCAGCATAGCTACAGTTTTGTAAATAATTTTCTGTAATTTGAGTATCACACTGACTTGTACAGATGCTTGTGTTAAAAATTTATCAACAGTGTTATTATAACTGATTAAATGTTCATGTTTAAACAAAAAAATCTGGAAGGGAAAATTAGAAGTATTTGAAATAGTTCTATAGCTTTCAGATACTGCAACAGATCTTAGCATTGCTCTGAGTGTGTATGGTACCAAAGTCAGGTGATCAAATCTGATGTAATTCTATAACCACCACTGAGAAGATGGAACTCTCAGAGCAGATTGCTTAGTTTTGTTTTCTTTACAACCTGAGATAAATATCTATGGCAGTTATCAGAGGCAGTTGAGTTCAGTTTAGTTTTAAAGTTAGAAGCTCATCACCTTGTCTTGTGGAAATGAGCATCTCAGCATATAATCTTGCCTTGCTGTATTAATTAAGTTAGTTAGGGAACAGTTATTCTTTAGACAGTCAGGAAATACAGTAGGATTAGCATTTATTTGAATCTGTCAAAATGTTATTTTTATTTCTCCTGTGATTAAACTCTGATGTTTATTGTACTTAGATATTTAGTATTCTCATGTTTTCTATTTTATTATTTATTATTAAATATTTTTATACCTATCATCTTGGCTGGTCGTTTACAGAATACTTTTAAGATCTTGAGAGTACTTGTGCTTATTTTAGTGATGCCTTGGACACTCCAAAAAGCCTTATTCCTTTGGTTTCACTCTACTATTTATATTAGTATTGATTTTTCTCAGTATAATTTGATAACATTGTAAGAGCCCGAGAGTGGTTGATTGGTAGCATGGTGGCTACCTTGTAGTCTGGGTGAAAGGGGTGCAGCTGGTGGGTCTGCCTCAGCTTTCCTGGGAGTGTGTGTGTGTGTGTGAGGATCAAATACCCATGTGTGGGTGTGTCAGCTACTTGAAACTGGGACACAGTGTTCAAAAGTGAGTCTCGTTTAGCATCTGGAGAGACAGAGATCAGTCCCAGGTCTGCATCACGTTCCTTGTGGACTCATGGTGGAAATTGGGCTTTAAGCAGAGAGCTGCATCTGAAAAACACTGTATAAATTCATTCCTGTTTTTAGTGACCATCTTTCACTGGAGTCAGTGATGAGGATTGAGGCTCCTTGATTACTGGCCTGGGTAGAGAGGCCATCATACATAACATTATTTTGCCACTAAGGTTTAACATTAAAGTCATGCAGGCATTACTTAATTTGTAAGCTGAAATGTTTTGTGAAGAGACATTTTAAAGGTTAAACTGCTATAAAAAAATTATGACTGAGACAGAAAAAAAGAGACACACTAGCACCATGGGGAAAAAATATATACTAGTACCATGGAAAGCATATTTATTTCGGTTTACTATCATTTTCTCATTTGCACTTTGTGCAAACTATCATTTCTATGAACTATAGAAACAAAAAGCAACATCAGCGAACAACAACAAAGTCGAACATGGAAGTGCTGGATGTTTGAATTTGACACAATTCGAACATTCACCACACTTCTGCAAACAAAATCACTGTCCAACACAGAGTAAACAATGTATTTGCAGGGGGGGCAAAACCGCCTGCACCCCTCATGTGGGGAGCTCTGCCCCCACACCCCCTGCTACTTATATATACAAACTCTGAGATCACACTACATTGAGGAAAGGGTACATTTCCTGACCCCCCCCCTATAGTGTGATCTGCATGAAAATGGAGCAAGTCACAGCAGTGAATGCTGTATTGCATTTGCTGTTGTACATTTCTACATTTCATCATTCATTCTTCTGTTACTATCAAATAGGTCATTTTGGACTAATGTAAATCCCACAAAGTCCAATTGCCCATTTGATAGTAAACCATTTATTTCATAGCTTGGGACTTAAAGTAAAATAGAAAATAAATGAACAATTCCAGGCTTCAGATAAGAAAAGAGATGAGCCATTTGGGCCTTTAGAAATGGATGATTATGAGTTAATACTGTTTTTTTTTTCTTTCACTGTTTAGCAAAGTATATGAAGTTAAACAAAAAAAATGGGATGAATGAAATGTATGGATTGGGGGTTGAGAAGTACGAGTTATAATGGATGGGAAAGTTCAGCAAATTTTAAATACGGTAATTCTGAACAGAAATAAAGGATTAGTTAGGTACTGTAGAAAATCCAAAGTATGTTATATTACTATGGGAATAAAAATCATTTAGTACAAGACTGTAACAAATGAAGGTGTGGTCAATGTGGGGAGAGAGGACATATAGCAAAAACTGTAAGCCTTTTTTTTTTTTGGAAAATGTAAAGAATTTGGACAGTTAATGTTTGACTGTTATGCATTATAAAAGGTAAGAGTAGATGTTTAGAAAAGTTCAGAACAAAGAAACGGCAGAAAATGTTGGCACAGAAGATGTTTTTAGTATAGGTGGCATAGGGGAAGGAGATACTGAAGAAAGGTTAAACAATAAAGAGGCAGTTATAACAGGAACAACAGTACAAAGTGAAGTTATTAGCATATAGGAAGAAGAGAGATTTGCAGTTTTAGAAAGTAAAGGGAAAGAAGAGGGACAAATGGAGAAAGGAAAATAACAAGATAGTGAATTATCAATTGATGGGAGACAGCAGAAGGAAAATAAAAAGATCTTGAAGTAGAATACTTACAGAAAACAGAAATGATGATATAGGAATTTTAGCATTAAATGAGAATAGCATTAGAATTGACATAAGATGTTTACTGATGGTAGAATGGAATACAAATAAAAATGGATGTTTTTGCTTTCCAGATAACAGAAAGAAGAAAGAAGAAAAAGAGAAAAGAATACAGGCAGTGTGGAGGGGGACAAATTGTTTGTTTGGTAGGAATTGAGCCATGTTCTGGGGAAGGAATTCTTATATAAAATGAAGAAGTAAGAATTTTAGTATAACAGTAGTAGTAATACCAGGAATGGTAGTGATATGTGGTATAAACATGAGACAAAATTGTAAAACATTAATAAGTATTTATGCATATAGTAATCTGAGATTAAACAGGTGTTTGAAAAATGGTTTTAATAAATATTTCAGTACTAAAGGCAGAAGATTTTAAATGCAACCTGAGGAAAGAAAAGAAAAATAAAATTGAATATTAAGAATTTAACAGAATAAATTGCAAGCAGAGATTTAAAAGTAGAAAAGCATAGATAATGGACATATAAAAGGTGAATTTTTAAGACTGAAACCGATTATATAGTTTATTCTAACGACATTAAATAAACAATGGGGTCGTTACAGATGACAGAGTTTACAAATCATAGAGCAGTATGAGCTAGAATGAGGGAGAGAGTAAAACAATAAAGGTAGGAAAGAGGATAAAGAGATTAACTGCAGAATATAAAAGGGAGGAAGAAAAGATAAAAGAGAAAAAGAAACATTATGGAAAAATCATTTGAAATGAGACAATTGTAGAAAAACTGGACACAGTGGTGGGTAGTATATAAGCAAAAATATAAAAATGTACTTAAAAGTGGAAAGAAAAATAAAAATAACATATGGTGAAATGTAAAGAAAGTTTACAGAATAATTATGAGATAGTTATGTAGCAATCAGCTTAATATAGTTTTTTTTTTGCTCTTCACTTGAAGATCGGGGGGGGGGTGCAGCTTCATGGTAATGGCACAAGCCAGCACAAGTTGCTGGTTGGCCAGCTATGCTTCTGGCATCAGTCAGCTCCTCCAGCATTCAAAGAAGTGAGTTTGTAAGTGAGTTCTATGGTATGTGATATTTAGCAAGAGTGGATCTCTGTGCAACTAGCTACCTAGATGTAATATAGATGATGGCCACATTGTATTGCTGCTACTAAATGCCAATTAAGATTCAGAGTGGATACCTGTCGGCCTATACTATCATTCTTGGTAGGAGTTGAAGAAGAGCAAAATGGATGATGAAGCAGGGCAGCGTGAGTGATGAGAACAGCAGTACTAAACCTTAGAGTATTAACTAGAAAAAAAAACTTTCTACACCCCTGACTGTGACTGATCTTAATCTGTTTGTGTTAAATCTATAATGGGACATCTTTCATCTTTCTCTGAACATCTGAACATCATAACAAGAAAGAATTGTAGAAATACTTGTTCTGAGTTTTGAGAATATCATTGTACAGTGTGAAATTGAATTCAGAAAAAGCAGTCTTGATCATTTTAAAATTTCATAGTGTCTTTCTTTGTGACCAGCTGTACAACTGTAAGAATATATTTATTGAAGATTTAAAGAGGTTATATGCATGAATAAAAATTAGTGTCATACAAAATAAATAATTTTTAATATCAGCTTCTGGCCAGATACAAATTAACCATTTCAACACATGAATAATATATCTGAAGCCAGAGATACTTTAAAATATTTTATGTTTCTAGTATAACAACACATTGTTGCCTTTTTGACCCAAGTGTAGGAATAGCTCATGTTCGGTCAGATTTTATTTCTTCTCCAGCAGAGCCATTTTTAATGTCTCCAACAATTAAATCAATAAAGTCTAAATACTTTTATGCATTCCTTATTAACAGCTGAGAATTTCACTTACATGTAATACTGTGATTTCTTTGCCATGAATTAAAAATGTGGCTTATATGTATTTTGGGCTATGAAATCAACTATGCGTTGTCTGTGCAATTTTGTGTGGTATGCACCCAGGTTGTGGCCAGTATTAGTCCAAGCACATTTTCACCCTCTTAGTTAAGAAACAAAAAATACAAACACAAACATGAATAAATAAATTAATGAAGGCATAAATACATACATAAAACATATTCCTTGCTTAGGTTTTCTTTCTTATTTATTTATCACTTGACTATTGGCTGACTGGCTTGACATGTTACTACAATCAAGTGTGCTGGGCTATATGTAGTTTAGACACATATCTATACTTTACTTACATTCTGCAGTCAATGATGGTTCCACCAAGGCTTCCTCTTTCTTGTTGGATATACATGTATATAGGTCATACAAGTACTGTTAAATTATGCTTCAGTTACTCTGCACAACTGTATGCTAATATGATGTCTGCTTTTTGTTCTTATGTCAGTGTGTGTTAATGTAATTTCTCCTTTCTTGCTCTTACTAAGTGTTATTTAAAGTCACATTTCCAACTGTACGCATTCAATATGTACAATTTTGAACAAATATCTTTATAACTCTTACAATCTAGTGGAAATCTCTGTACTCTTGACATATGGACTTGGGTCATGACTGAATATGTTCTTCTGGCCAGCTCACTCATCTAGTTAACAAACAGTAAATAAATAAATAATTTGAAATTATCTTATTATTCATAAAACACATACTAGCAATAAACCTTCATCAGGAGTCAAGTTTAGTTTAGCTTTTGAGGAAGTGATCCTGTTAGTGTTGGCCCTCATGCAGCTGTACTGTAAAACAACTGTGGTCTCCAGAAAATGCATTAGATAACTTCAGCATTTCAATAATTTCTGTCAGTGGAGCAGCACAAAAAATTTACTCAATTCCTGACTTTTTCAAATAGAAACACTATTTGGAGGCATGCTAATGATAATTTTTTTAAGAATGTCAGAGAGTGAAAGAATTAAGTGAAAGGTGTGGGAAGGAAACAGGACACAACAATAGCAGCAGGGACAAACAAGCTCAGAAAACAGACACTTACCAATAGGTCAGCTAGTGATACAAGTGGGTGGGGTAAACTCGGGGGAACAGGCAGATAGACAGGGTGAAATTGAAGTATTGTATATTTATTTTTTTCACTTATTGTTGCCTGTTGATTTTTCTAATAGTATTTAAATGTGTTTTTTTTTTGTTTGTGTATTCTTTCCCTGATATTGAAGCCACAAACAAGTTCACCACTCTGAGATCTGAATCTCCTTTTTATCTAATTATACAAGTTATAGAACATAGTACTAGCTGCAAGCACCACAGGAAAAGTCTGACTTTCATATTGAGAGAGTAATCTTATGAAAGGATTACCTCAACAGTGCACTGCAGAGAAGGTGCCAGAGGTAAAAGTGAGAGAAGGTGATATAGGAGCCCGCTCCTAGGTTACATTCATCTCTGTGTAATAGCAGATACAGCACCTTTATTCAAGACACTGGACATGCCTAACATCAAAGCTAGATACACAAGTTCACCATTGTGAGATTTGAACCTCTTGTCTATATAGTTACACAATCTCTAGAAGACAGTAGTTTCCACAAATGCCAAAAGAGAAATTTTACTCATTAGTGAAGGCTGTGCACTTTTTACCAGATTATCACATCACTCTGTTGCACAGAAGATGTTGATGGTAAAAGTGGGATAAAGTGTAGAGGGTACTGTGTCCAAAGTTAAAGTTTTCTCCTGAGTCAAAGTGGAAACAGCACATCTGCTGTTAAATCTTTACTTACCTAACACTAGCACCACACACATGTAAACTCACCAGTGTCAGACTTGAGCCACCTACCTAACTAGTTACACAATCCAAAGGAGAAGTCTATTGTGAAAATGCACATCTGTAAGTATTAAAACTTCATTAGTTTCAGAATCAGCTACTGTGCATCGCATGTTTTGGGATAAATGCATGTGTCTGGACAGTGTAACAGCACTGTGCTTTTCCCACATAATTACAAACTTCTCTGCTAATATCTATATATTGTCATTCATTTATATTGTGTTACTGTCAGCCACATGTACTTGTTTTGCACTATGAGGTGTCAGTGACAACTAGAATAGTAAAACAGTCAATTCTCAAGCAAGCATTCATGGCAGTTCATAACAGGATGATTGCATACAAATCATAACCATTGCTTGTGTCACAATGTGCATTGACAATACAGACACTTTTCCTAAATATGACAGCACACGTCTGAGTAACAGAATGTGTGAAAAGGTTACACACCATTATAGCAAAGTTGTAAGTGTAACTGTTGGAATGCAGAAGTACATAAACAGACTGAATTAACTGAGTCAACATCATGCAGAAGTCCAGATACTTTGGCTTCAAAATTCCATTAACAGAAACAGAAGTTGCACAACCTACTCAAATAATACTTTGTAATAATTTTTTTTAACTCTTTCCCCTAAAACACACTACTGGCAAACTCATCTGTGTGGTTAATGGGAAATTATTAACACGTGTAATCACATCTTGAGGTGTTGAGAGTCTAGAGTGGGAATTAGCAGTAGTGTAGGATGCTGCATGCCGAAATTCATGCAAATAATAACACACACATACAACCATGTCTGAATCTGATGGAATACAAAAAATATTTCATATGGTCATGTTTCAAGTGTCATGATTACACATTTGTAATGACAGTTGAAGTTCTTCAATCATTATATGTATAAGACATGAGTATTAGGAAACACATCAGAACCAATCATAGTATTGCTAGTATAAATATGGTTTATGAAAACAGTTTTAAATTGAGAAGGTTTATTTGATGACACAGAGGTGGTTGGAAGAGGTAGACAGTTGGTGACAGGAAAACATATACAGATGTACTAAGAGATTGATTTATGGTTCATTTCTGCACATATTTGTACTTAGTTACTCTTTGGTTTGTCATCATAATAGTTCAGGCAATATTTCTACAACACAGTGTTCCCAATAGGGAGTAAGCAGGTTAATACAGCAGCTGGTTAATGGCACATTAATAACACGTGCAGTCAACATGTACACCCAGAGGAGTCATACAAAACATTCAGAAATACTCTGACATGCATCTGGAGTTGAACCTTGACAGTATTCCAAAACAAATCTACAGTCATGAGTATTATCTAATGACAGCATAGGAACTTCAACTTCACAAAGTTCAAATATGATGACAGATTGAAGTAATGGAGAATGTATGTATCAGTCTTCCTTGCACTCATGACAATTTTAATATCCCATGATATGTACATTACATCCACTAGCTTAATAAATATGAAACAGAAAAAAGTGATGATACAGAAATGGGACTGGATATTGGCAAGAAGACAGGGATAGAGGAAAAAAAGAATGTTATATTTTGTTTGTCATGTTAACCATCTCTGGGTTGCACTACTGCTCTATTTTTCCCTGATAAGTAATAAGTGTTTCCAACAGGGAACAAGCAAGAGTCCGAAAGGATAACCATAACTGAGGCATAAGCAGCCTTAATGTTAATGTTTTGAAGGGACTAACAGAAAACAATGAGGCAAGGTAGAATCTTGGCATCAATCTTCACAGGAATGAAAATTTTAACATTACATAAGGTATAATTACAGCCAGAAGCATACTAAATGATGTAATGCAGAATTATTTCTAAAAATACTTTGAAACTGGAACATCCTTCAAGGTATACATGCAACTCTTTAGCCAGTTGAAGAGAATTAGCCTGACTGTACATTGCTAAGCACAGCAGTGTGAAGGGCAACAAAGTAATGTGACGGAAGACAAAAACTCGCAAGATTTTTCCAAGAGCTGTGTGCTTTCATTTCCCCTAAGGTACATGCATGTTCAGCTCCAAACGTTGTGCAATTGCTGACGAGAGAGAATAATGACACAAAAGGGGAAAGAGACATAAAGTGGGGGAAAGGGCAGCAGGAAGGAAGCAGGAAGGAAGCAGATTACGGCAGAATCATGACAATGGTGGCTCAAAACAATTTGTAGGCAGCAACTACACATAAAGTAATGCACTAAAAACAGTCAATAACAGTTTACATGTTTGGATTAGAACCCTTGAAAGTATTCAACAATCTGTCTGTGTATTTGAGGATTATCTTGGCATGCCACAAATAAACCCCTTTTTCTCATAGTTTAAATGACACAATTGAAGGAACAGTGATAAGAACAAAAGGGATGAGCAGAGAGAAAGGGAGTTAGAAATGGAGAGTGAAATAACAGTTGTTTATGGCGCATTTAGGACCATCTTTATGGTGTGTTACTCTTGTTTTTCTTCCTCATTAGTAATCTGCCATGCCCTGTTGAATAACGTTCTTGCTATAGGTAGCAAGAAGGCATGGTAAAGTAGAAACAAGATTGAGACATAAGCAGGATAAGGGTGGATTAGTAAGTCTCCCTGCTGGGGAGGAATGTTTTTGCAAATTATTTCTTGTTGCGCTACTCAAACTTTATGTTAAAGAGATGTTGCAATTGGAGATAAATACATACATCTGCAGTTAAACATATGATAAAAATCTAAAATGGCATGAAATAATAATTTGGCATACAGCTGTAATCAAACTCTTGACACTAAGCAAAAAATCAGTTTACAAAAAGGGGAATTTTCTGAACATATCTCATATGAACTTCTAGCTCATTACATCTAGCAGCCTAAGAACGGTTAGGGTAACTGTTTCAAAGGGGTCTATATCAGTTCATTGAAACGTCTGAAGTTTGAACACCATATGTTCGAACTTCAAACCACGAACTGCAAAAGCATCGAAGTCTTAAAACAGTGATTTTTTTTCCCAGGGAAAAAAAATCACTATTCCAAGAAACAAACATGCAAGACAAACACATCAAAACAACATCAATCCAAACAATTACACTCAAAATCCTACATCTAACCCTACACTAAACTGTACATACACTACTACCTATCCACTTACCTTAATCCAAACCCTAAACATAAGGTCCGTCACTATCGCACAATCACTTGACCCGCGCCATAACCCTAACTCACCTATCCCGCCCTAACCCTAAAGTCTTTCACTATCGCACACCTACCTCACCCGCACCCTAACCCTAACTCACTTAATCCGCACCCTAACATCCACTCAATCACACACTTACCTGAACCCGACCCGTAACTTCCCACCACAGCCCCGATACTCGTGAAGCCACAGAAACAGCCCACCAAATTCTTTCCCTGGGAAAGAATTCAGTGGGCCATGGCTTTGCGATTACCAGTGTTCGAACTTTATAGTTCGAACATCTCGTATTTGATATTCAGCCATTTCGACGCACTGATATAAACCCGTTTCAAAGTACTGCCTTTACCCTGCCTTTATGCTATATTCTTGTAGATCAAAGGATTTGTGCAAAAAAGCACATTTGCACAGAATTAACATTGCTAGTGTAGCAGAAATTAAAATCTTCAGCAGTTCCCATAGGACATTAAATGCCATTGACTGTTTCTCTGCATTGGTGTGTGATCCCAATATCCATGCAATGCCGAAGACAAAAAGTGAAGTATTTTTGATGATCAATTTCTGGTTGTGTATGTAGTGTGTGATTCCATTTTTCAACCAATTTAAACGTGAAGAAGTGGTTGACAGGGCAGTGGTGAGAATGGGGGGTAAACAGAAGATAGGACAAAGGGGTAAGAATACATGAATTTGCAGAAGGGTGGTGGGAGAGCATCATAGCTATCCACTTCTTTACAACATAAATGTAGAACTGTACACAGAATTTCATGACTTCTGAGAGTCATCACACCAGGGATAGGTGACAAAAATAGAATAATGTTGTATAGCCAGTTGCACCAAATCAAGTGTGTGAGGATGACACATAGTAAAAGTGGAGAGCCATGCATGGTGCGTATATTTATTTATTTATTGTTGTGCAATGTGTCCATTTTACTTTTTTTAGAGATAGAGAGAGAGAGAGAAAGAGACAGAAAGAGAGAGAGAGAGAGAGAGAGAGAGAGATAGAGAGAGAGAGAGAAGAATGTTGGGGGAGGTGCTTATGAATAAGAGGTTCAGGTAGGTAAGATGGATTATGTAGCAATCATGGAAATACAGGACATAAAAGACAGGATGGTGATGGACACAAAAGATTGGGGGACACCATTACTGGAGATAGGTTGGGGATCTCAGTGGAGCATACTCATCCAGCGTGGGAACAGTGAGAGTCTAGTACTCTCCTTCAGAACTGTCATCACTGTCTTCTGTGTCAGTTACCTGCATCAGCACTGTACAAAGCATCATTTTGGAAACATGATACAGGATCTCTTAAACCCTGTCAGTTTGGATGCAGATGCCCCGCTACATTATGCTCTCCACCAGCCCTCTCAGCTCCTGATGGGTGACAAAATCACCACTTTCTTTGCAATTATTGCTCCTGCAGTGTAGCACTGAACCAGCAGCTGGGACAGAGGTACCTGAAACACATGGAGAAGGTAAGACAAGAGTTGTAGAGGTATCACTGACAGGTTGCAACCCAGATATGCTGGGTGTCTGTGCTGCCTGTGGTGCTGCTGTAACAGCCATCTGTGGAGGTATGGAGAGTTCAAACTCATTGATCAGTCTAGCTCCCTGTGCCAATGGTCATTTTGGTTTTATCAGGAATATATTAATCTAAAAAATAAATACACATGAATAAGAAAAGAGAGATAGGGTGGGGGGAGAGAATTAGTGTTGCATCACTTTTTTACTTCAATACATAAACCAATATGAGAAATAATTATGCAGATCTTTGCCACATCCAAATATGAACAGAAGGCATTAATGTGTCATTAAATCAACCAGAATCATAAGATATGACAAATAGAACAATATATTTGACTATGCCAAATCAGATATATGGTTTCAAATTTAATAACTGCATTTGCAAATACAGAGTTAGTCATGTCATATGGTATTGCAGTTACTATCTTATAACTACTCACCTGTAAAAAAAAAAAAAAAAAATATATATATATATATATATATATATATATATATATATATATATACATATATATATATATATATATATATATATATATATATATATATATATATGTTGTTAGGTCTATACTGAAAGCCTGAAAGTCTGTAACATCGAAGTTATGTACATCGACACATAAAGATCAATGTACATAAACAGTGAAACACGTAAACGGCAAAAATCAGAACGCTGAACATGTTTGTAAGCCAGCAGCATGATCATTGGGATAAGGAAATATATCCTTTTCCCCACTGTAGTGCATTCTCTGAGTTGGTATATTTAGATAGGGGGTATATGGGGTGCAGGGGGCTTGCCCCCCTGCAAAACTGGGTTAAATCCTGTTTTTAATGCTGGTGTTAACGTACCTGTGAGGCGCTCTTTGTTGACATAAGTTCGGCATTGTGATTTTCGCTGTTTACATGTTTCGATGTTTATGCACATCAACCTTTATGTGTCGATGTACACAGCTTCGATGTTACAGACTTTCAGGCTTTTAATAAAGACCCATATATATATATATATATATATATATATATATATATATATATATATATATATATATATGTGTGTGTGTGTGTGTGTGTGTGTGTGTGAGTCTACTTTAGATTCCACTTAACTGACTTTCAAATTGGTTGGCCATTCTGACGAACTTTACCCTTTACCCACATAGTAGTGTGATCGCGAAGTTTGTATATTTAGAGGGGTGTGGGGGGTGCAACCCCCACATAGGGGGTGGGGGGTGAAACCCCCCCCACATGGGTGGGTTTAGTTTTGTTCGATGTATTTATTTATTTATTTTGGGATGGTCAAACAGTTATTTACCAGGAGTGGTAAGTCAGTCTTCTGGGTTTATCGGTGCTGTCATCTCGGTGATGTGAAATTCAGGTAAGTAGAATGTCAGTGTAGTGATGTAGATCCCTATATATCTATCTATATATATATATAAAGAGAGAGAGAGAGAGATATTCTGTTTCTGGGTATTGGACCTACATACAAGAGCTTCCGGAGCAGGCATGTAGGCTTGATAATAAAAGTTTATGTATGTCTGCTCAAGATGATATACAGTTTTAGACTGAAAATGCTTCTATGCCATGCATTCAGACCTAATGTTTTTTTCCCCATGTGTCTCTGATGAGAGTTCTGATATGCTTTATGCTTTCTTGCCATCTTTGCTGCAGCTGTACAGTTGTACAGCTTTACAGTAAACAAAGGAAAAATATTTATAAAAGCGTAGAGAATAACTGCATTGGCTGGATAATTAATGACATATCATAGACAGATGATGGGTCTGTATACTTACACAACTGAGGAGTGTTTGCAGTCTTAAATTCATCCTCCTATTATCTCAGGATGTCCCACTTGTGCATCTTCATGTCATTGCAGTGGTACTGACATTGTTCTCAAGTGTGTGGGATGCTAACAGCACTGAAGACAGCTTTGACCAAGCTATTTCAAGTCCCACCCTTATACTGAGACCTGGTATAATCCCCTTGCAGCAGCCTCTGCCTGTAGCCCTTCATGATGAATGCAACAAAAACCTGCACTTCTCAACACCACACATGTATGCTCTAGGTGGAACATCATCATTAACTTCACCAGCCATGTTTGCAGATGTCAAGCCTAAAATATGGGTCCAAATTGGTGAACAATTCAGATCTTGCCAGCCTTGCCAGCTGCATTTTTTGCAATTGGAAGTACAGCAATGGCTTGGCAGATGTGTTGGCACTTATTACATCAAAAAGCAAAGCAGGTGTGAAATATGGTAGTGAGATTTGCCCATGTGTGCTGCTCACACTACTGATACATATTCCAGTGTTAAGTTTTTGTCATAATCATGGTTGTTTGAAGGACAACTAGTATGATTTACTCCACATTTTTTGGGACTTGCATACTAGTAAGACTGAGTAGTACCCCCATGGAACTGAACCTATAAGAAAAAATGGATAAAATGTTAAATTCTGCATACTAACTTATGTCACTACCACAGGAAACCTTACATTTAAACATGGTAATACGGGCTATACTAATTTAAGAATGAATGGAAATATAATTAAAAGATGTTTGAATGTCTGTGACTTAGTTATGGGACTATACTTCTATGAAAAAGGAAGTTATGTTTGTAAATACATTTCAGATGCATGCAGTTGCATAACCTGAGTAATACATGATGGGTTATATTGCACACATATATTTAAAAGTCGTACTGTCCAAAACACATACTTATGATATGTGACAACGCATAATAATTAAATCAAAATGATTGCATACATCTCACCTATGCAGTTGCAAATTAAATTAAATATCATCACTGTTATTTAACATAGTTTATGTACACATTACCCAGGATTCAATAAAGTCTGTGTAGGATTCACCCAGATCCTACATGCAGTGTTACAGAGAGCATGATGTATTTATTTTATTTATTATTTAACATTTCTTTACTGGCAAATTCTGACTGGGACAGAGCCCATTTTCAGTGGAGGCTGGGGGAGAAATGCTCCAGACGCATATGGAGAAGCTATTCCGAGCATCAGTCTTATATCGAGACCTGGTATAATCCCCCTGCAGCAGCCTCTGCCTGTAGCATGTCATGATGAGTGCAATAAAAATCCTGCACTCGTCAACACCATCACTTTTTCACAGAAGTATAGTTCCATGACTAAGTAATGTCACAGACATACAGACATTGTGCAATGCATATTAATGAGGCATGGCATGCCTAAGCAAGGTTTCACAGCTCACAGCAGTGTTGCTGGCCACAAAACCACTTTGGTGAATGTGGGCAACATTTCTGTGTAAGGTTGTTGGCTGCAAAAGCTTGCGGATAGCAATTCCATGCAAGTCCAAGCAGCTCTGGTGCATAAACTTGTGTGAAATGCCACAATGACCACCAGAACTACAGATAGCATACCTCTCAAGTGTACCTCAATATGAGGAACCTACCTCATCTGGCGTCTTAAAAAGTTCATGTTGCACAAAGTTCCACATTGAAATGGTCTGTCAGACATCCAGTGTTATGAAATTTCTCACTGATATCCAGGATAAATAGAAATGAATCATATTCATTTGTTACACAATCTTTTATGTAAGTAAAACCAGCACATTTAACTGTCAAATAACCTTCCTAGTTTCAGATGTTAGTGAGCCATTAGTATGCTTTCCACATTTTGCCCATTTGTTCCACATTATGAGGGCTACTGTTCCTCATTTTGGAGATGAAAGGCTAAGAGCTATACTACAGAAAGCAAGGATTCTGTCCAAGGATGGTATGACAGCACAGCATTTGCTTTTCCCTTTCTTTAGTTTTCTTCATTTAAATTTATTTGCACTGTGTTTTCATGATGGTAAGCATAGTACATTTTTAAACACTGTGCGTGCACTCAGTAAGCACTTGATAACTGGAACTGGCAATAAAACATCAGGATATAAAATGCAATTGGTGGGAAAACCTCTTTCTGCATTGGGCTTGATCGCTAGTAGTCATGGCTAGTAGACTATTGGAATAATAGCATTAGGCCATTTAGAGGCCTAGCTGTGTAGGAACACAAGTACCCTTATTGAGCATAGTTGGATGTTTGAGTTTAGCAAAGCAAGGTTGTGAGCACTATCGAATGGCCCTGTCCCTGATTGGGCATACAATATTATATATTACACTTTGTAGTGTGATTGATATATGTGTGGAAAAGGTACTGATACCACAGTTTTGTAGTGCTTGGTGGTGTGGGGGGCCAACATATGATTGTATCATAAATATATGGTGTATAGTTAGATAGGGTCCTTTTTTGGAATGTTTGCACATGTAGTTTGGACTCAGACAAAAGAAATGGAGAATAAATGCCAATAATGAAGCATGATATATACAGTCCCATAGCTCAGCCACCAGCTGGTTTGCATGATGGTGAACAAAGTGTACATGCATATAAGATACATCTGTTTGTGCATAGGTGAGCAGTGCACAAATGCAAACCATACTGCAAACATCTGATAGTTCCATCTGTATGTCTGGTTTATATTTTTGGCTTTCTGCTTCCTAGGTGGTCTGTTTTGTCCTATTTCTGCAATCCAGCGTGTCAGGCAAACCAGATGAGCACAGCCTAACCTGTGATATATTTGTTGTCCTGTAAAAGTAATAGGAAAAAGAAACTGGAGAAAAAAGAAATACATGAAATGAGGTAAAACAATGTATGGCATACACAGTAAAACAACCTGTTATGATTATGCTTTAAAATATAGAGCTGTGTCTTACATTTCTGTGTTTATTGGTAATTCATCACTTACCTGACCAGTAGTTTGAGACATGCAGTGTCAAGATATCCAATATATCTGTCCTTAAATTGTGTGAGAATATTAATTGGGGGAGTTATATGATATGCAGTTGCCAACAATTGAAGGACAGGTTGCATGGCACACACAACCATATACTCTTCTTTTGGGGGTAGCATAAGTGAGTTACTGTTATGGCACAAGCAAGGATGCATTGTTCTTTTCATGTGGCCAAAGCTCAGTTACTTGTATGTAACAAACAAGCATAGCCTGTCCTTTTGGTTGGGAGCAAATGTGAGTTACTGCTATGGCACAAACACGGATATGGTGCTCTTGTTAATCTCCTTGTTCTGCATCCTGCCTATTGTTTAATCTTGGGAAGGGTTGTGAAGTCAGAAACTGCAGTGTGTATCATTATTAGCTTTTCACTTTAATGATTTACCAGTACAAGGGTATAGTGTTTAACTGAAGGCATGCACCGATCATCAGTACTTTGGAGAGGTATGACTGTGTGAATAATTGATGTCTGAGATCTAAGACTTACTATTGACAACATATAAGTAACATCATGCTCTGCTGTCACTTGTTAGGGTAGTTTCTGTAGAAATCCAACAATACTTACTTCATTACTGCATCACATTAAGAAATACAAGGATATGTCATACTATTATGAAAGAATGAACTCTAGGTTCAGGGCTTGCCTTGCAAATACAGCAAGTTGCACAGTTTTAGCTTAAGGCTGACTCTGTCTGATGCAAGCAGTACACAACCAATACATGGGGAGGTAAAGGTTGTTGAAGTTGCCTGGCATCAATTTTGCTATATGCATGAGAGTAAGAGAAAGGTGCTAGGCACCTAGGTGGTTAGTGAATGTGCTATGCATTGTCTCTTAGCCAAAGCAAAGGCATACTGAGCATGCCTACATCTACCTCCAGCCACAGCAGCTGCTGGTTCTCCCTCTGAGGCATCATCTGACTATGGCTGTAATGACCTAGGTGTTGGTGGGGAGATATGTGTCCCTTCCCTTGCTGATCCTACTACAGCTTTTTCTGCAGGATAGATTGTGTAGCATAGCACATACTGTGAAGATTTGTGTATATGTGCATGAATTATACTGCAGTGCTCCACCAGATGTAGCTATGCACCAGAAATGTGACTTCAACAGCCCAAACACATGCTCTATAATGTTTCTCATTTGAGCATATGCCTCATTATTCCATTCTTCCATGGCTGTGTAAGCACTTCTGATGGTTCCAGTACATAGTCAGCATCCCCCAATAAGTGTCCCTGTGGGATGCTCCCCGCCTTAGCAAACATCTGGTACAGCTATGATGTGTGCCAGATATGGGAGTCAGGATAACTGCCAGGGTTGGCAGCACACACATTCAAGATAATTTCCTGGGCATTACACACAACTTGGCAGTTGATGGAGTGGTATCTCTTGTGGTTAATGTAGATTCTACCCTGCTCACCAGGTGGTGCCTTAATGTGTACATGAGTACATTCTATGTCACCCAGTACTTCATGGTAGTGCACTAACTGGTACAAAATGTTGAATATTGATGGCCTTTAGTCAGAACTATTGGGAAAATGTATGTGCTCACTGGCATGTATGAGTACAGCATCCAGGAAATGGTGGTGGATCCTTGATGCTGATGCCTGTGACACACCCATCACATCCCCAGTTGGTCTTTGAAAGGTAGCTGCAGCTACTATTCAAAGGGCTACACATACCTTAGCTTCCATTGGGATGGGACCCCCTTACTTGGCTCTGGCTCTGAGTTGAGGGTGGCAGAGCTCAGACAGTAATGTGTCCCTGCCAACCCTGTAGTACTCTACAATCTCCAGGTCATGTAGCATCTGAAAGGTTACCCTGGGCCTGAACAATCTTCTCCTTCTCAAACTCTGTCTATTGTCACCAGCACCAGCAGCACTGGCTTCAGCCTCTAGCACATATATATGGAGCAAACCTGCAGAAGCCCCTAGCACTGTGTCCCTTTAAAATTCCCCTGTGTCTACTCCAAAGGTATTGAACTATTCAGGATAAAACAGAATGGAGGCTACATGGATGCTTTGTAGCTTGATGAATAGCTCCACCATCCTGAAAATCACTTGCTTATGCTGTAATTAGCACCTATGAAACACACCTGCTGCTTAACTGAGTGTGTTAATTCTATTGCTGCTCATTAGTGCACAATGTGCACCCCCATGCCCCTGAATGCACCTCACCACCCTTGCACTCACCTACACTTAAATAAGCTAAACTCAGGTAATATTGTAATTATGGTCCTCTGTTACCATGATTTCACACAAAGATAGAGCCCAAAAAGTGATTAAAACTTTGCACACCCTGTATTAAAACCCAGAACCATCTGTAGTCCAGACCTACACATACACATGTTGCCAGAGGAATAATTACAAGTCAGGTAGAGAGAATCTTACCATTCATTCCTCTTTTTCCCGTGATTGCACTAAGCACCACATTGTGCAATGACAAAAATAATTTAAAAATAAAGCAGAAAGCGACAACACATTTTAACAAAAAGTAAAGATGATGAAACAGAACTTGTGAACTGTGCACTGCTTACATGCACTTTCACCTTTCACAGCCCTACATGTACACCTTTGTAAGTATAACATGACCCCCCCCAATGTCATCATTCACTATTTCCATCCATTGAAAACAAACACTGTGGATGTGCCTACACAAAGTGATCATCCATACACAGTTACAATTTTTTTGTGATTCAGTAATTCTAATGCATCTTCACCATGCTGACAGCCCTGAAACTACATGGTTAGTAACTGTGTAGGCAGGGAATCTGAAAGGAAGCCTAATGTAAACAAAAGGGAGGGTATTACTTTACTATACATTTGCACATAGGAATACAGTTTTTGATCAAATTTGACTATATTCCATCATCTGCTAACATGCTCTATAATGTTTCTCATTTGAGCATATGCCTCATTATTCCATTCTTCCATGGCTGTGTAAGCACTTCTGATGGTTCCAGTACATAGTCAGCATCCCCCAATAAGTGTCCCTGTGGGATGCTCCCCGCCTTAGCAAACATCTGGTACAGCTATGATGTGTGCCAGATATGGGAGTCAGGATAACTGCCAGGGTTGGCAGCACACACATTCAAGATAATTTCCTGGGCATTACACACAACTTGGCAGTTGATGGAGTGGTATCTCTTGTGGTTAATGTAGATTCTACCCTGCTCACCAGGTGGTGCCTTAATGTGTACATGAGTACATTCTATGTCACCCAGTACTTCATGGTAGTGCACTAACTGGTACAAAATGTTGAATATTGATGGCCTTTAGTCAGAACTATTGGGAAAATGTATGTGCTCACTGGCATGTATGAGTACAGCATCCAGGAAATGGTGGTGGATCCTTGATGCTGATGCCTGTGACACACCCATCACATCCCCAGTTGGTCTTTGAAAGGTAGCTGCAGCTACTATTCAAAGGGCTACACATACCTTAGCTTCCATTGGGATGGGACCCCCTTACTTGGCTCTGGCTCTGAGTTGAGGGTGGCAGAGCTCAGACAGTAATGTGTCCCTGCCAACCCTGTAGTACTCTACAATCTCCAGGTCATGTAGCATCTGAAAGGTTACCCTGGGCCTGAACAATCTTCTCCTTCTCAAACTCTGTCTATTGTCACCAGCACCAGCAGCACTGGCTTCAGCCTCTAGCACATATATATGGAGCAAACCTGCAGAAGCCCCTAGCACTGTGTCCCTTTAAAATTCCCCTGTGTCTACTCCAAAGGTATTGAACTATTCAGGATAAAACAGAATGGAGGCTACATGGATGCTTTGTAGCTTGTTGAATAGCTCCACCATCCTGAAAATCACTTGCTTATGCTGTAATTAGCACCTATGAAACACACCTGCTGCTTAACTGAGTGTGTTAATTCTATTGCTGCTCATTAGTGCACAATGTGCACCCCCATGCCCCTGAATGCACCTCACCACCCTTGCACTCACCTACACTTAAATAAGCTAAACTCAGGTAATATTGTAATTATGGTCCTCTGTTACCATGATTTCACACAAAGATAGAGCCCAAAAAGTGATTAAAACTTTGCACACCCTGTATTAAAACCCAGAACCATCTGTAGTCCAGACCTACACATACACATGTTGCCAGAGGAATAATTACAAGTCAGGTAGAGAGAATCTTACCATTCATTCTTCTTTTTCCCGTGATTGCACTAAGCACCACATTGTGCAATGACAAAAATAATTTAAAAATAAAGCAGAAAGCGACAACACATTTTAACAAAAGTAAAGATGATGAAACAGAACTTGTGAACTGTGCACTGCTTACATGCACTTTCACCTTTCACAGCCCTACATGTACACCTTTGTAAGTATAACATGACCCCCCCCAATGTCATCATTCACTATTTCCATCCATTGAAAACAAACACTGTGGATGTGCCTACACAAAGTGATCATCCATACACAGTTACAATTTTTTTGTGATTCAGTAATTCTAATGCATCTTCACCATGCTGACAGCCCTGAAACTACATGGTTAGTAACTGTGTAGGCAGGGAATCTGAAAGGAAGCCTAATGTAAACAAAAGGGAGGGTATTACTTTACTATACATTTGCACATAGGAATACAGTTTTTGATCAAATTTGACTATATTCCATCATCTGCTAACTGCTTATGCTTACCTGAGAGTATGAATAGTCTGATTCATGGGGTTTACACTTCTATCTGTCTACATTAGTTACAAGTATGTTCTTCATTTGGGGGTGGGAGAGCAAAGCTGCACGTATGTCAAGGCACTTAAAAAGGATTGTTGCTATTGTTACCCTACTTTTGTAGCATCCACCATGTCTAGTAATGTAATATCTGCTGTTACATATTAAGGTCAGTTCTATACAAATGTAATAACTTTTATTTACTCTTGTTTACATGTAGACTCCTTTCTTTGGCTGTATTTGAAACATTTTCGTATACATGGACAACATGGACGAGTCTACGTGGTTGTTTTACAGCTTGTTGAATCACTCCACTGTTTTGGCTTGCTTTATTAGCATACATTCCAGCTATTTATGATGTAAGTTACATACCACAGAATTTACCATATTTGAACTTGTGTATGCATTGCTACACAGAGTTTATTGAATCTGAAACTTTTCGCGCCATGTGATGCACACACAGTGAAAAATGACCATGTAGGCTTTATTGATTCCCCTCCCCCCATTATCTTGGTGTCATATAGTTAGACGTAATGATAGATTTGTTGCAATAAACATAGTTATAATACTCATTTGCATTTATAGTTACACTTCTAATTATTCTGACTCCCTCTGTAACAGTATCTGTAAACTGTCTTTGAATGCTTTGTCAGCTGTCCTTTTTTTCTAAGTTTACTGCATTTCCACTTTCTGCCACAGAGAAAGTTAGCTGACATGTAGAATTTATGAAAGGAGAACTATCTGGAGTACCGACAGCAGTGCACCTGTGCTAGGCTCATTTTGAGTGACAGAAAGCATCACAAATTACATTTTTAACTTTTTTCCTTAGAAAATGAACAATGTTTGCATGCTGATGAATGGAGCACAGATGGAAAAGACATTAATAAAAAATAAAATTATATTGCAGAGTGGCACATTTAATGTATATATATATATATATATATATATATATATATATATATATATATATATATATATATAGATGTAACAGGGAACACAGCAGTTATTGCATTAGCATGACACAATCCTTTTCACATCTGTTTGCAACATTACAATTAGGATTTAGGTCACACATCATCAAGATTTCATGTAATGGCAATTGCTCTTAAAGAGAACACACAAAGCATGACATAAGGTTATCCTTGTCACATTACATATGATTGCTTGTTACATCAGACTTGACTTTATAATATGTTTACTGTAACTGTCATGATGAATAATTGTGACATATGGTTAAGTTCTCTACCATATGACACATATGTCCACATTATTCATAGGTTCATAGATTAGTACTAAGCTAACTGCCCTTGCGAGCCATTTTAAGCCTAGCCAATAATCCTTTGTGAGACTCAAACCCTGCACCTTGTGTTTGCAAGGTTTGTTTAGCCTGTTCATTTCATAAACAACATTGTGTTTCAATATGTTTCAATAGGTTACATATACTCAAGATGTGAAATGATATCAATTGTTCATGTTACTGCTTTTGTGTTAGCATACTCTACAGAATGCTGCATGTAACAACATTCATAACACATATTGTTATTAGTAATGAGAAGTGACTTTGCAACAGCTCCTTTATAACATCAATTCACATGGACCATAGGTAAGGATGTTATCATGTCTCATAGACTTTAGCCTGTTCATTTCACAAACAACATTGTGTTTCAATATTTATTCCAAATCAAGTTATTAAAAATATTTGCAAACTGGATTTGAACCCTTCCTTATATGAATCTTTCTCCAATTCACTTTCCGTGCATCTTCTGCCATAGAGATAGCTGGCAAGTAGAATTTATTCACTGACTACTATCCAGAGTGCTGAAAGCCATGCACTGGTGTGAGGATTGATTTGGCTGCAGAAGGCAAGCAAAATTAAAATTTTCACTTTTTACCCTTAGAAAGTGAATAGCTGTTCACTGCTAGGGACTGCTGACAATCAAGAGTGTGCAATGCCAAATGACATACAAATGGTGAAGAGAAAGAAAAAAATACTTAGATAGATGAAACATTATGAACCAATTAGGTAGAATGTACAGTTCTAATGTTTCCTCAACTTTGTTGTCTTGCCACATGAACATGGGGTCTATATTATATTATCGCACACTTACAAAAGCGAATGATAAATAATCAAACCCATGTAAATGAAAGCTTACAATGTCGAAACCTCAGAACATTTCCAAAATAAAAACAAAATAATAAATTAAACATTACATAATGTGGGGGCTTCACCCCCACACCCTCGACATGGGGACTGTGCCCTCCACACCCACCCTTCTTAAATATACCAACTCCGAGATCACACTACAGTGCCAAAAATGGCAAAGTAATGAAATTGGCCAAGCAAATTCTTTCCCAGGGAAAGAATTCGCTGAAAAGCCGCTTCGCTGTTTTGCCTTTTCGCTCTTTTCAGTTGAATCAAGATGCATTCGACAAACTGCATCTGTGATCTAGTAATAGGAATCCTGAACATATTCTTCTTAATCAGTGGTATGTTCTCCCAAACAGCACCCTTCCTCTATATCAATCCTATGACACTACAGCATTCACAACACATACTTGAGATTATTATCATTGTGTGCCACAAACACATTGTGTACTGCAGAAAATGTAGGTTGCATATACTCAAGATGTGACATGATATCAACTGCATTACAGGTGCAACAATATTGAATGTTGTTATATGTATCTTGCAATTAGATGTTCGGATGTCTGTGATATTGGCAACAGCTAAGCAAAGCATTCATCATACAATATAAAATAAAATGTGCAACACTGCAGCTCTTTTTTCTCTTTATTTTGTGAGCATAATTTCCCTTATGATTCTCTAACAAGACTACTATGTGTTTTTCTTTGCTGTTGTTGTATGTTTCCATAGACCTGATGACAAACTTTACTCAGTGGAACACAGTATGGTCATAAACAATTTATACAAATATTTGGAATGATGCTCTCCTAAGTCAGTCAATGCACAGATGTTCTTGTAAGTCACTTCTCCCTGACACACACTAGATAAGTGTACATCAAAGCTGTTTGACTGTGAAACCCTGATTGTTTCTGTAGTCAGACTAATCATTCAGACTCGCAAGCTTTTAACATGTATCACTTCTCAGTGCTCATCCTTGCACTGTTATGGTGTGTGCATGCAATTTTGTAGGTCCATATACCATGATTACCTGGCCTACAATTAGTGATGATATTAGAATTCATGACTGCTAATGAGTTCACATCTCATTTGCATACTTATAGTGCTGATAGGCTAAAGTTAACTGTGTAGGGTGAGGAACTTACATCATAGTATGATAGACTGGAACCAGAGACTTTGTAATACTGCTATGTGCTTCAACAACCTGTTTATAGGTTAACAACCGACTTGTTGAAAAACATGTTGTTTTTTACAAACCTATGTATTTTAATCTTAACAATAGATTTAATTTCATGATAAAACTACTGGTTTACTATCTGCATTTGTCTCACTAGCTGTTGACATAACCATGTATTTCAGTTATTTCTTGACAAAAATGTTTCTAAAAATGTTACCTAACATTTAATGAATGGATTAATCTGAAAAATTGACCACTTAGTACAGAAAAGTGTTGTATTGTTTAGTAGCAAAGTCACATTCTTTTTTTTTTTTTTTTAATTATTAGCTCACAAAATTGTGTTAAGCCTGTTATGTGTACCTGGCTGCTCTCCATGAAAGTGAATATTTATTATTATTTATTTATTAATTGACTATTGTTTACTAGGAAAATTCGGCTGGGAAATAAATCTCCATTTTCAGTGGCAACTTGGGGAGAAATGGTCCAGAGAGTTAAACAGCATCAAATAAAACACTTGAATACTAGTACAAATGTAATTTAAAAAGCATATATAAATACAATTTGATAGTGAAATGCATAAAATACAATAAAGCATGAGGAGACACTGGTGATGTAAAAATAAAAAGAACTAAAAATGGCAACTAAATATAACCCTCAACATATACAAAAATATTAGTAGTTTGCCATGCTAAGACATAAATATAAAAATATACAATTCCACCCAAAGTATGGGGATAAGGCAGGTGTTGGAAGGTATAGATGGATAGCATAAAGAGAAGTTAGGTTAGTAAGAATGTGAAGTATTTTTTAATATAAATTATACAGGTGAGGAGCATGGGCATAGCCATGAGCTAGTGAGAAATTCTTTGAGAGAGGACTTAAATACATGGCAGCTAGATATAGTTCTGATTGAATTTGGGATAGAGTTCCATAGTTTGGATATGCAGTGTGAGTGTAAACTTGTCCCCTTACTTTTTTTGGTTCATAGATTTATAGCAGGTTTTTGTCTTGAGAGTGCATATGGTGACTTGGGTGATGGTGAGGAAGTACTGAGGAGATAGAAGGGCAGGTATAATGGTTATATAGTATTTTATGGGTTAGAAGAAGTTGCATAGGGGGTAGTTTATGTGGGAGTTCTATCCAGTAGAGTGCACATGAAGCAGAGGAATTATGAGTTTTGTTAGGCAGTTTAGTGACAAGTTTAGCTATCTTATTATAATATTGCCCCAGTTATGATTTAAGAGAGATCTGGATGTTTGTCCAAACAGATGAGATATAGAGAAGAGATTTTAAAAGGTAAGTGCTAGCTACAGTGATTCTAGTAGAATGAGTATGGAATTTTCTTGCTCAGTATAGTAAAACTAGCTTTTGATGAATTATTTTTATACAGTTTTGAATATGAAGTTCAAAATTAAGTTGACATCTATGGTGACTCCAAGCAATTTGCTATGGATAACTACTTTGATAGCTATATTGCGTAAAGAGATAATGAGGAAGTTACTTTTAGCATTGACATGGGACATTGGAAGCATAGTAATAGTTTAGGCTTTTTAGGTTTAAGTAAAAGTTGGTTTTCATATAGCCACAGTTCAACTGAGTTGAAGGCATTTTGTTTCATGGATTTTAGTTGTAGTGAGTTGTTAGATGGACAGATGAGATTTGAGTCATCAGCAAACTGAATAAGGGAAACTTGCTGAGAGGAGATATATAGGTTACTGATGAAAATGTTAAAGAGCAGTGGACTGAGAATAGAGCTTTGATGAACACCTATTGTAACTAATAGAAAAGAAGATGAAGAAGACAGCCATTTGACAAACTGATATCTTTCAGATAGGTAGTTAGAAAACCACAGAAGAGTTGAATTGGAAAGACAAAGAGAGAACATCTGAGTCAGAAGTTTCTCATGTGACACTGTGACAAAGGCTTTTGCAAGATCTAGAAGAAAAAAACAGAAGAAATAAACTTCTGTTGGTCTCTAGCCTTATTAAAGATGTCAGAAAAGTTAAGGAGGGCTGTAGTGGTGCTGTGGCTTGGTCAGAAACCATGGCTTTTTTGGGGTTAGGAGATGATTTTGCAAGTGGTACTAAAGGAGTTGCTTATGAATACACTGTTCCAGTATCTTAGAAAATGGAACAAGATGGCAATTGGCTTAAAGCTTGAGATTTCAGAGGAGTTACCTCCTTTATGGAGAGGAATAATGAAGATTTTTTTTCCACAGGGCAGGGGCATTGGAGTCTTGCATAGATCTTGTAATGAGAATCAAGACTAGGTATTCTATACAGGGTGTAGAGGGCTTAAAGTATTTAGTAGGGAGACCACCAGCAGAAGAACAAGGTTTCAGCTTATTTAATAACTATTTAAAATATGATGTAGATATGGGTTGCAGATTGAAGGCATGGAAGTCAGACGTAGTAGAGTTTTGAGTTAGATTAAAAGGCTAATAGAGCTGGAGGTAAAAGAGGCTATGATGTTGATGAAGACAGTGATAACATTGGAAGTGAAGAAGAGTTAGATTGAAACATTTTTCTAACTGAGCATTACAATTTTTTGATTATTTATGATTATCTTATGTGTCAGAGTAATATATATATATATATATATATATATATATATATATATATGTATATATATATATATATATATATATATATATATATATATATATATATGTATATATATATATATATATATATATATATATATATATATATATATATATATATATATATATGGGATCGGTACTGATCCCAGAAGGAATTTTTCACTGAAGCACAAACAGCCGGGCATACTTTCGTGAAAGTGCTTTTTACCGAAAAAGCACTTTCCCGGAAGTATCCTTGCAGCTAGAGAGAGTCATGGGGAAATGACTGTTGTGGAGATTGTACTATGGTACAGATAAGGGAATATTCCCTTTTCCTCACTGTAGTGTGATCTCAAAGTGAGAATATTAAAGTATGGGGTGTGTGGGGGGCACAGCTCCCCACATGGGGGGTGCAGGGGGGCTTGCCCCCCTGCATAAAAGTAGATTTATTGTTGTTTTTTTTTTTTTAATGCACGTTAACAAAAGTGCTTTTTCGGTGAAAGCACTTTCATTAAAGTGTGTTCAGTGATTGTGGATTCGGACTATTAAATTTCATTCAGTAGTCCTAGCTTTGTATATATATATATATATGGAAGAGAAGACGACAAATGGACAGACCAGATGTGAGTGGCAGAACATCGACAACGAAGAAGAAGACTAACCTGACGGATGCCGACCCGCGACGACATACCGACACACGAAAGGAGAGGTGGTGGATGAGTTGGTGACGTGAGGGGAACCTGAGAGAGAATAGTGGTAAGTGGCAGGTAAGTTGGGAGCGGGAAGGGGGGAAGGGAAGGAGAAGTGGGGTTGTGGGATTAGGGGCGAGGAGAGGCAGTAGTGTTTGGGGGAGAGAGCGATAGGTTTAGGGTTGGGAATAGGGTAGGAGTTTGGTGAGGATGATTAGTTAGGGGTGAAGAGTTAGGGGGGGTGAAGTTAAGTTAAGTTTAGGTAGGAGTGGGGCGGGCGAGGTAGAGGGGAGGAGGGTGGGTAGGTTAAGCTTAGGGTTAGGGTTTTTAGTAAGGTTTTAAGGTTAGCAAGGTTTTTGTGGCTTGTGAGGTGTGGGTTGGTTGTGTTTGTGTGTGGGTGTTTGTTGTTAGGTGTTATTTATGGGTGTGTGCAGTGTGTAAGTGGGTTAGGGTGTGTTTGTGTACCGGGGTTATTTAATTTGTTAGGTTATGTGTGGTTTCGTGTTTATGCCATATATATATATATATATATATATATATATATATTTATTTATTTTTTTGTCTAGGTGAATTTGCTACTTGGTGAAGTGCAGCAACTCCTTGTATTGAGGTTTTTTTTTTTCTCTGTGCAATTGTTTCCATACATTGTCATGTTTTTTGCATGATAATTTTGCAGAAAGAGACAGCCAAGGAGGGTGATTGACTTTTACACTTGTATTTCTAGAAAGGGTATTTAAAGTATTCAAGACTATATTGTTGAATTTGTTGTCAGCTTCTCCTAGGTTATTGAGTGTATCAGGATGTAAGTAACAAAGATTTTGAATAGTTGTGTACTGATTAATTTTTTTTACCTGTTGGGTGATTTCTGTATTGGTGAATATAGGGTGATGGTTACTAAGGGAATCTGGTAGTAACCTTGAGATAGCATACTTGCTGGAGTCAGAGACAGGTATCCATTCAAGGACATAATTTTAATGATTTGCTTTATTGAGTCAAGTAGGGGAAGAGATCGGCTGTTTGAATCTTTACAAGTTAAGACTAACAGTTGTGGTGTTAGATGTCAAAGATAACCAGTCAAGGTTAATGCCATCTATGATAATGGTTTCAGTAGTAATATCTGTAGTTACCTAACTAAGAATTTCTTCTAATAAGCTAATATTTTACCTGGTGGTATGTAGAGGGAAACTATACAAAACTTCTTATGATTACTAACACTGAGAACAGAGACAGAAAGTTCTGCATTTTGGGAGGTTGGCATGCTAGATTAATATTGTGAGAAACTTAGACAGTTATTACATACAATTGCAATGCCTTCCCTTTGCGTAGTCTGTCATATCATACTATATTGTAGCCTGGGATAGAGTTTTAGAATCTTTATATGAGGTTTGAGCCATGTTTTGGTAATGACAGCAATACCTGGTGAGTACTGAAGTTTCCATGCTTGTAGGTCTGTAACCTTGTTTAGAATGCCGCAAATGTTAAAGAATATAAGGAGAATCTTGGTGGATGATGTATAGGAGAGAGGGGTACTTGGTGGAAAGGATGATGCTGAGGGCCCGGTCTCCACAAAGAGTGATTTTAGAGAAGAGAGGATTGGTATTATTATTATTATTATTATTATTATTATTATTATTATTATGTATATGAATTTATTCCAGATTATGTCTAAGTGAACTTAATGCTTAGATGTTTTATATTTGAAAAGGAGATTAGGTTGGATAATAAATACATTTCAGAAAGTAGATGTGAAGGAGGGTAGAAGGGTTTATCCTGGGGGTAGATAGGGAAGCTGGTAGCATCTCAGTGTGAATAGAATGTGAGAGTATCATGGTAGTTGGTAGGTTTATGTAAAATGAATAGTAGAGATGTGAAGAAGCAAAACAATAACATGGTAGATAGAGAGGGCTATGGCGTAGTTAAGGAGAGATAATAGTTGAATAAAAAAGGAAGAGGTTTTAATGGAGAACGAAGATGAGGGTAACAATAGATGAGAGTAGAAAAGGATTGCTGGGGATTCCAAGTAGGGTGGTCCCTTATTATGGAGGTAGAGAAAGGTTAAGATTTTGGTAGAGTATGATTAGAGAAATGTAAAATATAGTGTGGTGCGGTAGGGTGAAATTGTGAATTAAAGACATTAATGGGTGAAAGATTAACTGAGTGATGTATATAATAAAATTCTTGTGGGTATTATGTTTTCTGTCAATATTATGAAAGGAAGGGTAATATTGAAGAAAGACTTGCTCTGGAGGAAGAGATGGTTATTATACATGGTAGATCAGGAGAATAAAAGTATAGTTTGTAAAGACAGAAAAATAGAGAAGATAAAATGAAGTAAGGAAGTAAAGAAGTTTAAGTGTGCAGGGCAATTGCCATAAGATTGTAAAAAGTTTGTGTGAAAGGCATTGGTTAATGAAGTAGTAGCAGGGATTGGTGAGGCTGGTAGGAAGAGGAGGGGATATTAATGAGGAAAGGGAGGGGATATATTGAGAGATGAAATAGCCATGGAATTGTTATGGCTAGGCTTGTATAACCCCTAGGGCCAATAGCCTAGTACCAACCTATGAACCTATATGTTAGGCATACATTTAGATAAGAAGAGGGTGAGTGGTGATTGGGGGTAGGGTAGGAGAGCTTAGTGTGTCCAAGCATAGTGAGGGTGAAAAGTGCAAGTTATAACCTCCTCACAGACGGAAGCATTACCCATAGAAAACAATCAGTGACAATGGAGGTGGGGGAAGGTTTAAACAGCTGTGTGAGTAGTTTTACTAAGATAAGGTAAGTAACTAAACAGGAATGGGGAGTACAGAAAGTTTTAAAAAAATGTTGTTCATGGGTAAGAAAGCTATACATTAATGTCAGGACAAGTTGTTCATGGGCAAGAATGTCATATGTATTAAGTAAAATTATTTTAATAAGCTTGAAGTACATTAACACGTGATGTGTCCTTTTTTCTTTAGCAGTAGCACAAGTTCATTAGTATAGATGGTTTTAGCAGCTTACCTAGTGGTAGTCCTATAAACTGTCTGCAATGAAAAGTATTTTTTGCAAGCTAAAAATCTACCTAGCAGAGCAGAGATAATTTAATGCAAAAAAGATGGGGAAAACAATTACTTTTGAGACTGGGTGGAAGGGGCAATATTGCAAGTCTAGTGGCAAGCCTATAAACTCTCTGGACTGAAAAATGTTTTATTGGCTGCAAATCCACCTAGCAGAGTACAAGTAATTTAATCTGAAAGATGAGGTAATCAGTGACTTTTGAGACTGGGTGGAAGGGGAAATCTTGCAAGCCTAATGACAGTTTTATATATTGGGTGTACTGAAAATATTTTTTTGCACGCTGCAAATCCATCTAGTAGAACAGAGATAATTTAATCTAGTATGATAGGAAAACTGACAACAAACATGCTATCCATTTTCCTTGAAAGATGTATGCCATTTTTGCTAATGTTGCAATGTACTTCAGAGTCACAGAAATGTTTGTCCTTTTCGCCCTTTTTTATAAATTATTTTCTTTGTTTGGTGTGCGGGTATGTATTAAGTCGTATGTACTCAAACATAGCCCTTGCATTTCATTTATTTTTTATATGCTGGATGGATACATTCACAGATATGTATTTTGTTGACGATCAGTTTTGGCTAGCTAATAAAGTAGTTTCCTTTTATGCTTCCTCTCATACTGGGCTAGACACCCAAGACATCTGCACCCCATAAACAGGCATACAGTGACACACAGAATGAAGTGGTCATTCAAGCACTAAGTCGCCATGGGTCATTTCTCTTTGACAGAGGCAGATGTGACAAGGCCTCCCATGACTGCACCTGGGAACAAGTGGTCAAGGATGTGAATGTGATCATAGGTCATGTGTCTACATATTCCAAAATAAGACATAGGGCCAGTCATATACTCACACATGCTGGATGCCAGGCAACTGCAATTGACTGAGAATGCATGGCTATATGGGATGGGGGTAGGGGTGAGGGGTGGGTCCTCCTACTAAACCACCAATGACTGAAACAGAGTTGTTCCTGTCCTCTGTCAGAGATTCAGACAGCTCACCACAGGGTTCACTAATATTAATAATAACATGGATAACAGCAACAATTTTCAGCCAGATTCCAGGCAGGATTTTTACATACCATCCAGGAGGAATCAGAGTGGGAGGGGGGTTCAAGCATTGGGTCAAGTCAGGCGAATTATTGATTAAAGTAATGCTGATACTAGTCACAGTAGTCATGGTGGTACACATGTTCCTTCTATTATTATGAATACATTGGGAGAATTTAAGGTTTACAATTTCTCTGAAACAATTATTGATGAAGAAATTGTCAATTTATTAAGTAAGGGACTCTGGTGCCAACTCGGCCTCAGTGCTCATTGATCTAAAACTTTTCTTAAGAAAGTAAAATTTTAAAATCATGTTGGGGGAAGGGCATGGTCAAGATAATGCAGAACTCTGTATCAGCAGCACCTTCAACCCACCTCTGCATCCGGCTTTGGTATTATTTGAGAAAATATGTGAGTTGGATATTAAGACACTTACTCACTCAGAAAAATAGTGCTTTCCTGAATAATTTAAATATGAAGGAAAGGGATTTACTTATTTATTGCAACAGAAGATCAGGATCATGAAGCTGGATAAAGGGGGTGGGTTTGTGATCATGGACATCCATGAATATGACAAAAGGACATATGAAATACTTAGCACTGACACATATGAGGAAGATACTAGAAATGAGTTGAATATGGCCTGTAGGAGAATCTCTATGTCTTTGAAGGATATGTTTTTGGAAAATAGAATTACTATTGAAATTTATAATTATTTGAACATTATTTCACCCAGTATTCCGACTATATTTGGTACTCCAAAAATGCATAAGGATGTAACCAATCCACCTTTACGACCTATAGTAGATGGTCACAATTCCATTACATACGCTTGTGCCAAATGTCTTGATAGTAGATTAAATAAGTTTTTGGATGGACAAGTACAGATCTGCAAGGATACTTGGCACTTTCTATGCTTGATGAATGGTATTGAATATTCTGATCAGGTTTTGTTCTTGACAGTGGACGTAAAGGATCTGTTTTCTGTCATACCCCAACAGGAGGGTGTTCAGATTATAGAGCAGTTTCTATTTGAACAAGCCGTGCCACAATCAGAAATTAATTTATATGTTGATCTGTTTGACATCATACTTTCCAATAATGTCTTAATATTTAATAACAGCTACTATCTTCAAAAGGTAGGAGTTGTGATGGGGTCACATTGTGGGACAATTTTTGACAATTTAGTTATGACAGGATAGGAAAAGAAATATGTCCTGGGAGGCAATTATGCTGATACCATTATGTTGTATCTCTGTTATCTGGACAACATCTTTATCCTATGGAAAGGTGACAAACAATCTGTGGAACAATTTATAGGATATATTAATAACATGACACAGTATTTAAAATTGCACATGCCATAGATGAGCAAGAAATAAACTATCTGGATGTTAACCTTAGAAAGGATAGAACTAACCAAAGCTTTATTGTAAAAATACACAGGAAGCCAACTTACTCTAACTCTTTCCTGCATTTTACAAGCTCCCATCCTTTATCGAATAAGAAAGCAGTAGTAAAAGGACAATTTGTCTCTGCTGCTAAAATGGCTAGCTTGGAAGCAGATTTTATTTTTGAGTGCAGGCATCTTACAGAGATGTTTATAAGTAGGGCGTTATCCTGTTAGTTTATCACACAAAGTACATACTGAGGTTAGCCATAAAAGGAATAATGGACATTTTTCACCAATCCTAAATCAACAGGTGAACCAGGTTTATATACAAAAGGAAGATAATCGTATAGATTCTAATGCAACCTTCATTACAACATTTGATGTTCATTTTTATGAGATAAAAACAATATTTTTAAAGAATCGTCATTTAACTGAGGTTGAAGCACCTGCTATTAATACATTTAAGGATGGTGTCAAAATGTTAGCCAGGAGAGGCAAGAATTTAAAAACTCTTCTTGAAATGTGTAAAAATAACAAAACAAAAATCACCAAGTAAAAGGCATGAAAAAATGTGGAATGTGGAATTTATGCAAGCATATGTATGAGGGTAAATATGTTCAAATTAATGATCAGAAATATATTATATATGATAAACTAAATTGTAATTCGAAAGGGCTGGTATATGTGGCAATGTATAAGCAATGGCCAGCATATTATATAAGGAAGACTAATAGAACTCTAAAAGAAAGAGTATATGAGCACCTATATGCCTTTAGAAAGATGAATTTAACAAATGCACTTGCAAAACACATATAGGAGTATGGTGAACATAGATTTGAATTATGTGGTATCCAACAGGTCCATGAGCAACTTGGCGGGGGCCCATGGATGCTACATTTAGAAAGAGCAGAATTAATCCATCAAATAAAACTACATTCTTATGTATGGCCGTGTTTGAATGACTACTGTGCAATCAATAGTATACTCAGGCTAAAAGCATTACTTAGGTGAGATAATTTGTAAGCTGCTTTTAATTTATGCTGACCTGTGTTAGAGTAGTGATTTAATAAGTATATTTACTTATATGTATATATATATATATATATATATATATATATATATATATATATATATATATATATATATATATATATTTATATATATTTTTCTATAACAAGAAATATTTTAATTAATAATAATCAACTAGGATGTCTTTAGATTATTTATTAATGAAGGAATTTAGTTAATGTATTTTATGTATGTGTGTTTTATATATATGCGCTTTATATTTTTTAAATTTTAAATTTTGTTCATGACATAATTTCCTTTCTAGTGTAGGGTGGGCTTATAAAATGCTATTTAAGAAGTTCAATTGTGGTTTAACACTGTTTTAGTCTGATTAAGTTTGTTATTTTATAAACGAAAAGTGCTTCATTATATTTCATTAAATAAGAGTTTTGCTTGCACTCAGGCTGTTTTTTTTTTTGTGATTTCTACACTTTCTTATATGAAGGCACATATGGTTATCTTTTTGCATGCCTAACTGCACATGGTGGCACACTTTCTGTATTCTATTAAAGTCAAATGGTAGATGTATATGTATATGTAGTTTTCTTAAAATTATATGTTTTCATTGCGTTAGCATCGCTTAATTTTTAATATATATTTCACATAGCATAAGTTTGATAATTGTTTATTCTATTTCTCTTTGTTTGTGTTGATTACATGTTATCATAAGTGATCTTGCCAGTAGCACTGTGGAACTTCTACCACCTGATGCCAGAGTATCAGTAGCCTCTGATGATCATCATGGTAATGAAGAGGCACAGTCTGAGGGTGCAGATGGTCAGTCTGATAGAGAGGTTGCGCATCCAACATCTTCTGCCTCTAGCTCAGACACAATCAGTATGCTTTCACATATCCATGAAACAAACACCTCAGACATTGGACAGGTAGAGGGTGACATGGTTGATCAGGGTAGTATGAATGCTCCAGTTGCAGAACTGGTTATTCCTCCATGTAGCCATCATGACGGTGAGGCTCTACATAGGTGGAATGGTAGGGGTGTGTGGAGAAGACCTGCTCTCCATCCTCCTTTTGATGTTGTTGTGTCAGTATGTGTCACATGACATATGTGTGGGGCCATCACGTAGGCACAGGCTCGATCTACCCTGGCCTCACAAGAGACAGTGAAAGTACTAAATGTTGTGCATTCTGACCATGTGGGTCACTTTTTGGATAGGATGAAAGACAGACTGAATCAGACACTGTCAATAATGGAACATCTGCTCGGTGAGAGGTTCCCATGCCAGCACCTGATGTGGTTTCTGTAAATGAAGAATAAAAATATTTCAGATAACTTCATATAGGTTCATAAGTTCATAGGTGTGTACTAGGCTAATGGCCCTGGAGCCTTTACAAGCCTAGCCCCCCAAAAAATGCCCAGGCAAAGTACCATCCGATGTTAGTTCACAGTGCTCCTATCCAGTAGGGTAACTGGAGTGATCCCTGGGGTGACCTTTCTGTTACCCATCCACTCATCAAGATTTCTCTTGGAGAAGGCCAGTGAGGTGCTCTGCATGACATGAATGTGAAGCTTATTCCAGAATATGGGCAGTCTTTGGGAGATGAACCTGTCCCTCCAGCAAGTTCTGTTAATTGTGGTAATGAGCCTGTCATCTCTAGAGCATGTGGTGTGGGGGGATTGCGATTTCTTTAGGTGTAGCATTTCAAGTAGGACTGGGTCGGACATGGCTTTGTAAGTCAAGAAAAGATCACCTCTAAGTAGATGAGAAGAGACTGAGAACAGCTGAAGTTTCTTGAGTCTGTCAGTGTAGGACATGTGTTTAAGGCCTAGGATCCTTTGTGTAATGTACTTTTGTGGCTTCTCCAGCTGTTTTAGGTGGCTGGTCAGGTTCATGCCAAATGGAGCATTATACTCAAAAATTGGTCTAATGAGGGATGAGTAGAGAGGGATGATGATCTTTCTTCCTGGATGCGAAACCTTTGCTTATAAGATGTGTCATGTAGAAGGACATTCTGACCACAGTGTCATTGTGGTAGTCAAAGGTTAGTTGGCTGTCGACCTAGGTGCCCAAATCTCTTATGGCCCCTTCAATGTTCAGTAGGCTCTCATCAATGTGGCAATTCATGGGAACTGATTTTTTTCCAAAGGGGAAATGCATTTTTTGGCATTAAGCTTCAGGCCATTGTTCCGACACCAGTGATTGGTCTCAGAGAGGACCTTTTGTAAGATGTCTGCATCACTTGGGGAGTTGATAATGACTCCTAGCTTGCAGTCATCAGTGAACATGGTCAGCCAGAGTCCTTCTATGTTGGCCTGGACTTCTGAGAAGTAGATGCCAAACAGGAGAGGTTCCAGGACCGAGCCCTGTGGGACTCCAATCATGACTGGTCAACAGCCTGACTTGGAATCCACAACTTTCACTCTGTGGGTACTGTCTGTGAGTCAATTTGCAACCCACAAAGTGATGTAAGGATTGATGTCTAGTTTGGTGAGTTTATCAATGATACCCGAGTGGGGAATGGTATCAAAAGCCTTGGCCAGCTTGAGGTAGGCTGTATCCACTGCCTTACCCTCATCCACAGCATTGGTGACTGCCTTGAAGAAGTCAATCAGGTTCAGCAGGCATAATCTCCCCTTGACAAAGCCAAACTATGCGGGGTCAAGAGTTATACCACTTTGAAATCTTGTTTGCAAAAGCCATTGCTAATTTAAAGGTCATAATCTAGAGAAATATGGCAGCACATTCACACTGACATGTTATATGTTTTACATGATGGGCACTGACAGGCAACAGGGCAGAGAAACATGTTGTGATGCTGCCATGTAAAGGAGTATAAATGCATGGTGTACCAGGGTAGTATTGTTAGTGTCACTGACACAAGGATATGCTTGCATGTAGCCTCTTCAAGTCACATCTCATTTCATCATTGCTCTGTCTCACCAATGGCAGCTGCGACACATGCTGAATATACCTACATCCCTTTTACTTTTAAGTGACCCACTGACCCATAACCCATGTGTTTTGTATTTACTGATGTGAGTGCAAGGTGAGGTACACAGCTCATTTTGCATCCTTGGTCCAATGCAGTACACACTGTGCAAAATTTACAATTCAGAGACAGTTACCTTATTTAGCAATTATCATAATTACTAATGGCTTCAAATGTTTGATAATTACAACTGCAGATCCTGCACTGCTAAAATGGCAGAAAATGTTGCTATTGAGAAAGCAAAGGAATTGAAGACTGAAACTCACTTGTAAAAGTTGCACAAATCTATAGTTGCTGTGTAAGTATTCAGAGACATTGACAAGACATATGGGGGGCATGTGAGTAAATGCTCTGCTGTTTTCTGTTATTGTACTTGCTTTGGGGGAGTCAACATCTGACTTCTTAGCAACAATCAGGATGACAAGAGGCTTTGATATTATGTTTTGAAGTTAACTGCCACAATACATTATTGATGACAACATAAGGTATATTTGATGGAGGTAAGGGATACAAGCCTTATAAAGGGGAGGGGAACTGCTTCTAAAAAATTGTCACTCTGAAGAAGGAAACACTTCACAAAATGTGTTAGTCTGCTTTTGAGTAAGGGAGGAGGAATGGTGTCTAAAATCTCTCTCTCTCTGTCTCTCTCTTTTTCTCTTTTGTTTGGAGAGGGTATTGCTAATTAACATGTTTTTCTCTATAATTTCATGAGGGGAAATGCTGTCTAAAAGGTGTCTCTGTTATTGGGTGTGAACTCCAAAAACAATTATATTGTGTAAGGAGTATGAAATTTGCTGTGTTGGGGGTAGACTGCTGTCTACAATATGTTTTAGTTGTAGAATGGGTAGTGGGGATTGCTTTTCAAAATGCATCTCTATCTTATTGGGTGGGGAAATTGTTTTTCAAAATGTGCCTCTCAGTGATATGATGACCAGGAGACCAAATTACAATAACATATAGGGAGTACAACAAAACCTGCAAAATGCTTTTTGGGACCCCAATGGAGGGTTTTCTTACTTATAGGAAAATATATCACTGTAACTGTGAGGGCTCATCACACAGGTTGTAAGATGCAATCTCAGGGATGTCTTTCAGTTGGTCCCTGACCCATGCTGTACATAGCACTTATAAGGTCCAGGTAGCATGCACCAGTAGGCATCCACCATGTTATTACCATACTTACTATATGGTTGAAAAGATTTGTTTTGGAAAATACAGGAGACATCACTAGACTAAAAGATACATAGGTACCACATGTTGTAGTCCACTGCCATGTGGGTAAACAGGGTCATGGTGAACCAATATGTAGCCATCCACAAGTCTGTTAGAAGCCACATGTATAACTCTGGCGTGGGGAACATGCTAGAGGACCACATGAACAGATGCAGGCTTATTCAGTCTCAGTGCCACAGTGGGTTTCTCAGTACACACTCACCAGTGAGGTAATGAGGCATTCCTGTGACCAGATTCAGATGGCTGCCTTGTAGTACTGACTTGCTGAGGTGTCTTGTGCCTCCAGGTGGGTCAAGTGTTGCACAGTCTGTCCACCATGTGGTCTGAGAAGTACAGGACTGTTGCATTGGTGCAGCATATTTCACTTGCCCAAAGATTAATATATGTATATTTTCACATTTGCAGATCAAAACTTCTCCAAATGAAAGTGAATAGACATCTTGCTGTAGGCCCTCTGTGAAAACAGCTGATGGATCTTCCTGTTGTGGATGTAAATGCAGCCAATGGAAATAATAGTTCACACAGTGAAGTATGTTGTAGGTTCATTGACATGGCACGTCATGCCCACACTAATGTAGTGAAACTTTCATGGAACAGGATCGCCCGGGTGGTGGGGGGTATCCACCTACAGATGCATCTCTTACAGACACTGAAGAGATCTTGACTTCAATATCTTGGGTGAAAGATTGCTCCCTCATTCACAATCCAGAACTTGATATTGGCATGAAACTACATCCAACATCTTGGGTGTCACGTGGCGATGTCCCAGCTGAGTATGCATTTACATATATATCTCATGTTGTACAACATGCCATAGTCAAAACCAGTCAACAACAGATAGCGGTCATATCACCCGTACAGACTCTTCAGAGCTAAATGAGACAGCTCATGTGAGATGGGCTTATATTTCATTCATGCCATACTGTTTTAAGCTGTAGCAAAACAAAAATCTGGGTTTAATACATAGTACAACCAATAAACTAAGCAAATGATTTGGTGTGTGACCCTACCCTCAGTTATAGCTCAGCTATGCAGATTTGTACAAATTCTCAATCATTTGGATACATACAGCTGAACAGACCTTTATCATTTCATGCTAAAATGTATGCTGTGATTTAGAAATATATACATGAAAATTTAAGCATATGTGACTAGGAGACATAAATTGAGGATGAAAATATTGTGTAGCACACAGTGATTGAAACTGTGGATTTATCTAAGGATAATGGTTAATGATAGTTATAGAACAAAAGGCTGTATAAAATGATTTTTACTGTCTAGGAAATCAGAAATGATGAAATTGTTATGTTAGACCCAAACTAACGTAACTAATAATAATAATAATAATAATAATAATAATAATAATAATAATAATATGATAATCTTATAAGAGAAGTATTATGACTAAATTGGAAATATAACAGGGGAAATATTCCAAGTACATCAATGGATTTGAAAGCCTAAATCCTAAATTATTAAGAAAGATGCACATATCAGAACTTGTGCAATATCTCATGTAAATTTTAAAGATGAAACCTTTAATTTGGATATATATATATATATATATATATATATATATATGGGATCTGGACACATGCTCGACTAGCATATGTCCGAATCACAAAACATTGAACACACATACAGAAAAGCACTTAACATCGACAAGCGCTTCCATGTATGTGTGCCTGTTTTGTAGATCGGACTACAGTGCGGGTAAGGGAAAATTCCCTTTTCCCCCACTGTAGTGCGATCTCGGAGTGAGAATAATCAATTGGGGGGTGGGGGCGCAGGGGGGCAAAGCCCACCTGCAGAAACGTAGATTTTTTTTTTTAACTAGACATACACAGAAGCGCTTTGCGATGCTAAGTGCTTTCGTGTATGTGTGTTCGATGTTTTGTGATTTGGACATATGCTAGTCGAGCATGTGTCTTAGACCCATATAAATATATATATATATATATATATATATATATATATATATATATATATATATATATATATATATATGTATATATATATATATATATATATATATATATATATATATATACACATATGGGTCTACTTAAAATGATCGACAGCTCATATGATCGACAACCATAACACTGACACGAAAACACTGAAAGCTCAAAACACCTAAAGCTCATATGATCGACACTCAACATTGACATATGAAATCCAAAGCATTATGCCCTTTCCCCACTGTAGCACGACCCTGGAGTAGGAATAAATAGTACGCCCCCCCCCTAACTATTTATTCCTACTCCAGGGTCGCGCTACATTGGAAAAAGGGCATAATGCTTTGGATTTCATGTGTCAATGTTATGAGTGTCGATCATATGAGCTTTAGTTGTTTTGAGCTTTCAGTGTTTTGGTGTCAGTCAAATGGTTGTTTATCATATGAGCTTTCTGTCATATGTAGACCTACATATATATATCTATATATATATATCTATAGATAGATATATATATATATATATATATATATATATATATATATATATATATATATAAACACATATACGTCTATCAATAAATAAATAAATATATATATATATATATATATATATATATATATATATATATATATATATATATATAGCATTTAGAGACTTCCTCTGGGTATGCTTGGCATAGTAGGTAATCATCAGACAGCTTGTGTAGATTATATAGGAATGAGATATGTACTAATTGTTTCTCTGGGAGATAAGCTGATGTCTGAAATAGGCTGCCAAATTATGTTAAGGCATACACTAGTTTAGATGTTTTTATGATAAATTGGACACCTACTGTTGTGATGACTGTTGTTGTACATTGTCATATTAGATGGGCATTATTGTCCATGACTGAAAAATACTTATATGTTATGTTTGCATGCATGCATTTGTGAGAATGGTCTTATTGCATACATGTCTGCAGCTGTTGATAAGCAGACAACATGTTTCTTCTGGGTATAAACCCCAAACTAGAATAGATCTATTAGCTTTACCAAATACTTCTCAAGATATGTATTAACAATATAAACATACATTTTGTAATCCATATTTACAAAGAATCTCAATGGCAATAATATCTGATATGGGGAAAATAAGTTAGGGTTATACCCAAAAACTGGCATAAAATGGAATAATTGTGTGGTCAAGTGAATGGGGAACATGATATAATATCTGTTTGGGATTATAGCAGGGCTAGGCATGTTATCCACAGATAATGTTAAAATTGCTGTCTTTACTATAATTTCAAAAATTAGAAATTGATAATAAACTGATACAGCAGACATTTTCCACCCAAACCTCTGAATGTTCTAAGAAAGTTACTAACTATATGCCATAAATATTTGCTGAAAATCATCAGAAAAAGTAGCATTTTTACTACAATCTCTCAACCTCCCCCCTAATTAAAATTAAATTGATTTAGATTAATTTTCCACTCTTTAGAAAACTGAATAGAAAAAAAATGTCATGCGGATGATTGAAAAGATACACAGTTTCCCTGTAGAGTAGTAAGGAGGTTTTGAATATCTGTCAACATATTATTTTGCTAAATGGAGATAACATTCCTTCGTTTTATATGTGTTTTGCTGCAGTCCTTGCTAGCCATTTAAGTTTAAGTATCAGTTAAACCCAATCTTTTCCCCGTTCTACATGTTGATCAGTGAGTCAAAGTGTTTACTGGGGAAAGTATCATATAGACAGCCATAGTCTTTGGTTGTGTCCTTGCTGGAATCCTGGCACTGAAACTGTAGTTATTATAGGCTCAATGTTTACATTGCAGGGGATGCATATGATTTTTATCACCCAAGAAATCACCGCATACACAGTGAATAGTACCCATGATGAGGGCCACCTCATTTGCAGTTTGGACCACATGCCTGCCCCTGGACTGTAATCCATGCCATCATCCCTCATCTGAAGACTTGTGGTAGAGAATAGTCCCTTTCCACACCTTTGTCTGATGATACCTACTCCCCTACCCTCCTTTGCCTGGCCAACAGAAACCTGAGCTGATTTTCAAATTCATGTCAGGTGAAAGCTTTATTTCTCTGTGCTAATGGATTTGTATTAAAAATTGTATTCCTATCCTGTATATCTATCCATCCATCTACAACCCCTTTTTATCATTTTTGCACAAGGGGTCTGGGTGTCTCTTCAACAGTAACAATCATCTAGAGTCAAGGTACTTCACCGGGTGGCTACCTCTGATCCAGATTCCTATCCTGTATTAATTTACCAAAAATAACTGCAAAAAGATTATTATAAAGTTCTGACAGCCCTTATAGCATAATAAACTGAGAATACTGAATGGCTTCAGGAATTGCCTCATGGAGCACAACAAATATTTCTTTTATCACATCATAAAACAGAAAAACACTTAAGATCAGTTAAGTGCTTTTATCCTAATTTATTTCAGGACTTGTTCAAAACTCACAATTTCAACTCATAAATCCTACTTAAAATAATCCCTTTAAGCATGTGCTATTACATTTTATTTTGATAGGTTAAAAACTCAGTTACTTCTTTCATTGAACTATCTTAAAGAAAACCAAACTAAAAATATATATTTAAACATAATAAACACTCTTACATACTCCAAAATACAATAAAACATATATGCTCAAAACCTATTAAACATATTAAGCTGAGAATGCTACTCAAACTACAAATGTCACAACAAACTCAATAAGGAAGACATCAAGAGCTCCAAGTCTAATTATCTGCAACATAGGTGAGCTATATGGTGACTATTAAAAGCTCAGTGTTCCTCAGTCCTCTGTTTTATAATTTCAAAATGTTCACCCAAAATTCTGTTGCCAGTATATCATACCCATTCATATTCATGTTCCCAAAAGGTATGATGCACTAATATTTAATCAGGTTTAACTATTTTCTGTTTCTTAACACTTTCTGTTTTTCAGTATTACCTTTTACATTTGTAGTATTATTTTATACCAAACTAAAGCCACCAGCTATAATAACAGATCTTACTTTCAATAAATAGACCAACAGGCAGCTCAAAAGAAACACTGAGTTATTTTGAAACAGAGCTCAACAGACTCTATCCACTTAAGTTAAAGTATACTAGGATTATTATGTTTTCAAAAATTGAAAAGGCTGGTCTTGAAATGACTCCCTTAAATTTACTATAGCTGGAATTGACATCACTTGATTTCATAAACATCTTATTTGATAATACATTGAATTTGTCAGTAAATTTATGAATGTTCTAAAATAGCACTACATTAACAGCCAAATGCTGATTTAACCTGAATAAATTATTACATTTAATATGGTGACTGGTAACATTTATACTCAAATTGAGGGGGGTGAGTTTGGCATAATGGTTAAACCCTTCACCTCATAAGCACAAGGTACAAGATTTAGTTTTGGATGATGGTTATTGGCTAGGCTTAAAATGCCCCTTCAATGAAGTTAGCCTAGCATTCACCTCTGAACAAAGTCCTGGTGAACTATGAATGAAGCAAGTCACAGACTTATGTAAATAAAATGTTAATTAATCAAAATGTTAAAAACTTCATAATTATTCCCTAAGCTATAGCAGTTTTACTCCTAATCCCCTCAAAGGAAAGAATAATTAATATAAATAAAAATAAACCAAAATACATTCATTATAAGACAAAAATACTAAAAATGACTTTATGAACACCCTTTCTCTATTCCCTTCATGTTTTACAATTAAAATGGTATATGCTTTGTTTGTATCACGAGTCACTAACCTGCACTCATGTCATTCTTTTATGTTGTAAACAAATTCCTTAATTCATATGACCTGTATTTCATTGTGTGTATTTCTTCATTTACTGTGCAAATGTAAATTTTCAAAGTCTGTGTTGTTTGCACTAATATTTTGCAGTTTATATCACCACATATAGTAGGCAATAATTATTCCTCACATTTCCTCCTTGCTCAAGCTTTGCATTCAGGATAATGACAAGCCATTTTCTTTATTTGTCATTTTCTTATTAACAGTTTGTAAAAACAATTCCACTGATTTTTGGAACATATATCTTATGTATTTCTTTAAATATATTTCCATTTCCAGACTGACATTTTTTCTGCATTTCTTCATTCTGTATTTTACCTTTTTTTATTATTACCATGCCAATGTGCATCTCTTCTTCCATGCTTTTGTGCAAATTTCAAATATCTTTCAATTACACATACTATTTGCTGTGTTTTCTAACCAACATTTCCCTGTTCAGATTTTTTGGGTTTCATTGCAAATTTCTCCTCTTGCTTTTTTTTTTTTTTTTTTATTTATCATTTGTTGAACGGGAAAGTCCGACTAGGTTCCACAGAGCCTGTTTTCAGTGGAGGCCCGGGGAGAAATGCTCCAAATACCCTAATACCCAAATTTTTACCCTAATAGAGGATCCACATCTTGTTTCATTTGTTAAATAAAAGAATAATAATAAAAAGTATTGGCATTCACGTGATCCTTACTTTTTTTACATACTTCTTTCTCTTTAAAAATATTTTATAATCTCCTTTTGAGATATACTCAACACAAAATGTAATTATTTCTCCTAACCTCTGTGTAATGCCTATTCCATTCTAATATAATTTGTCATACTTTTCTATAAACCACAACCAAAGGTCTCACGTGTTTTCAGAAAATTCACTCAATAGCTTGTCTTATGCCAATAATTGTTTTACATCTAGATTCATTATTTATTCTCTGCAGTTACATGTTAATCTCAATAGTTTGTCTCATGCCAATAATTGTTTTATGTCTAAATTCATTCTTTATTCTCTGCAGTTACATGTTAATTTCAGCTGTTTTCTTATTTGGCTTATTTCTTCATTCTTGCATTTTCTTCCTATATTGCACATTGAACTAAGAAAAGTGTACATGTATCACCTATTATTTTTTCACTGTCTATTGTAATATAACAAAGCCTATTTTATTGTTCAGCTTTTGTTCCTGTTAATATATCCTAACAAGATTAATATCCTACTTATTTTTTCACTCTGCTTCCATATATTGCAATAAAACTGTTTCAGTAATTTTGAAATCCATATTCAGCACCACAAAGTGGTATCCGTTGTTTGATTTTTGTATCTAATACTAAGGCTGTTCATGCCGTATTACAATGATATCTGGGAATTATATACTTTTGCTCTGATATGATTGTCCTTTATTTCTTAATGTTAGCATTTCTAAGACATTAATTAATGGGTTTAATACCATGCTTTTATTTTTTTCCTGTATATGTAGATTTTAGCTTAAAAAGGAAGGAGTAGGGGGTAGAGATGGAGAAGTTAAACATTTTGTTTTAAATAAAAATGTGGTTTCAGAATATTTGCTTTGTTATCATTCTGTTATTCCTTATAAAACAATATTAGTGGTTGCATTGGCTCTTATTTTATTATTTGTAATTATCTCTGCCCCCCAATTGCTTGTACTTATAGCATGAGTACAGTCATCCAGTCATATCTCATTCAACCTGTGGTATGTCTAAGAGACAAAGTAGCAGTAGGGAACCTTGTCTGAGTTGTATGGTTTTGTATTGTTGAGGGATCAAGGTCTGATAGTGGCCCAGGTGGCTTTTGTTTGATTGGATTCAGGAAATTAGAAGGGGAAAATAAAAGGTCATTGACCTCTTACCTCTCTCATGGGTAGATGAGTGGTGTGCATTGCTAGGGCCATATAGGGAGGTTTAGTTTGTGTGGTGGAGAGTGGCATCATTGTGTTTCCTAGTTTGGGGAAGTAGTAGCATTGCTAGGAAGTAATAGCAATGTTTGATGGAGAAACCATGGTGGAAATGAAGGGATATTTGCAGAAGCCAACCCAGTACACATCCCATCCCCAGCACTTTTCCAAGTCTGCAGGTAAATTAGGGCTACAAAATAAAAGTCTTCAAACATCCCATTAGCTGTATAAACAATGCCCTCCTAGTAGACCTTCACCTTGATGATGGAAACAAATGTGCCAATTGATTGACAGTAGTCTGGTGATAGACAAACAGCTTGGGATTGGAAAAAAAAGATGAACCCTCTTAGAGTTGATAATGCTCTACAACATGTGCTAGAAAACATTCAATAACTACTGTGAAGGTTTAGTAAAAAGTAACTTTGATGTTTCAGGTAACATCAATGATTTTTAAATGAATTTAAGAAAAGGCTTTCTTGTCAACAGTGTCCAAGGTGACCCTAGATTTATGATTTTTATGCTACCATATCACACGAGAGTGAGACATTCATCAGTTTATTTTATTCTATGGTAAAATGGCTGTGAGTATAATTGAGTTTTTCGGAAGGGCATTGTGCAAGATTTTTGCAAGTAGCTTTCTGCTAAGTGGAATAATTATGACTCTACAATACTTAAAAGGTTTCTTTGAGAAATGCCTGATTATGACTATTGTTTGATCTACAGAGTAAAACTTCCAATAGCATATCCAAACAAATCAGAATTTTTTTCCTCATAGTGAGCTATTTTGTGCCCTATAGTATTTGGGGAGAGCATTGCAATTGGCTGCAGAAGGCAGAAATTCTTCATTGAGACATATACATACATATTAACCTGTTTCAGTAGAGGAGAATTAATTCTGATGATAAATAGCAGAAAAAGTATGACTGTTTTATTAAATCAGCAAACTCCAACCCCTTGCAGGATCAATGTTCAAGATAGCAGGGTGTATACTGATTTGCAGATTTTAAAATTATAAACCTTAGTGATGAGGCATGGTCTATAACAGGCTTGTTATGTATGCAAAAGGGACTTTTTCCCTAGTTATAGACTAAGTATTACCATTGCTCCAGACTGTGTAATACTATACACTAGACAACTGAATGTTAATATTTTAGCAACCAGTCTGGTGTAAAAAGATCCCTCTGCACTTCAGGCTTACAAAATGTGCAGTATCTTCAGTGACACGTTGTTTTCTATGGTTCTTGCTTTGATGCAGCTTGTCAAAAAAACATTAAGTAAACCTTATTCTAAAACAGAAAGTACAGAATTTTCATTTCATTCAGAGAGGAAAGGGTCAATTAGATCAAATGGAGATTAAGTATTCATTGCAATTTAAGAAATTAGGCAAGTGGTGATAATTAGAGATCATAGGTAAAGCAACACAGACAAATGATTTTTGATGATGTTTATTGTTATACTGTGATTGCCTTGCAGTCAGTTTATCTAGCATGTAACTTCACTGACAAAAAAATATATATGTTTTTTAACAATTACATTTTGGAGTATTTTTTTCATTGTAGAAAAAATACTTACTGTAATTTTTGGGATACGAGAGGCCCGCATAATGCCTTTGAAAATAGTTTAGACCAATTGTTTAGGCAATGGGTTCCAAAACAATGTTGCTGACATTATTTGTGAACAGTACGTTAAACACTTTTCTACAAGAGATATCCTGACGTATTTTGATTCATATGATTTTATAAACATAATCAAAGCACTAATATGTAATTACAGTAACTTGTTTATAACAATTGATCTTATATAACTTTTTTAGTAATCACTCAAAAATAAGAACCGGAAATGATTAACAAAGTATTGACGGACTGAACAATTGTCTAACACTGATATTTCAGTTATTTACATAGTCCCCGGGATTCATGAAGCTCGGCACAAGGACAGCGGTAGGCTTGCGCAGACAGTGCAGCGTGAAGATGGTGCAATAGCGCCAAATGCATATTAATGAAGGCGCGCTGCCGCCACAGCCACATGCACAGGAAAGGAGCGCGAGTGCATAGGGCGTGTTGAAGTGCCGCACGGAGGAGTGGAAATGGCAGCTGCCGACGTGCAACCTAAAATGCTTGCATATAACAAGTTGCAAGATAGTAATCACATCACTCAGTGTCCCTGGATACTGAAACATATGCAAAGCATGCAAGAAGGTTCCTGTGAACACAAAGTGAAGAAGCAAACACAAATGCATGGCAGGGAATAACGGGTCCCTATCCCGTGAACAAATGACATAGAAGACCGTGTGGCTATAGTCCAACACCGTTTAGATAGCTATACCAAGTGGAAGTGAAGCACATCATATGTTAGTGAGCTGCCAGTAGGTACGTCCAGCCCAATGGTGAGGGTCACCAGCTGACCCATAATGTGAGGGAGGGTACACAGTTGGGCAGATGTGTCCATAACAAAATACACGATAAAAGTAGATATCTAGCGACCCTATGTCCGAATCATTTCCCACAAGGCATGTAATAGTCACATACAAAAGGTATGTCCATAGTTCACATACCAAATGTGATAGGAAATAGAATAAGCATGTAAACGAAACAGAAGGAGCATAGTTGCACATGTTATAAGGGTGATGAAGGTACTGATGTAAACAGGATACCCCTGACCATAGGGAATAACTATGCACCATACTATAACAATAATGAAACATGTAGGAAGAAAGGAACAGTATTATCCATACCATCAACAGTAGGAACGTGTTGTCTAGTACAGTCGGATATGTGTATGGAATATATCCCATCCTGGACATAGGAAAAGGTGGCATCCTACCAATGAGTAGAACAGGCTGCCAAAATCCAGAAATCAGAGGTACAAGCCGAACTTGTCAGGATGTGTCACAGTTGAACGGGTAGTACCAGGGCATACCAACCATGTAATGAAAGTTAAGTATGGGCGTCTACCTATGTGCGTGAGGCATAGCATGTGGAAAGTAAACATGGCAGGGTAGTCCACATAACCATAAAGGTACCTGACACATGTAGGGAATTCAATGTGTTACTCTGGCCGTGTCATGGGCCAACAACCAAAGCAGTGATTTATGGGGTGTGAGGAATCTGTGTGTGTGGGGGGATGGGCAATGGTACAATCCTCCAAGGCGATACTGTGTCGTATGCAGAATAGGTGAACTGGAGGTGTATGAGGGAGCAGTGGGTGAAGCTGAAAAAAACACAAACACATGTATAAACAGCTGCAATACAACCAGACACGCCATACTGTAGAACACAATCCCACAAACATATGAATATTGAAATGTGCAATACAAATCCATAGACATGTCATTGGCACATACCCACAGATTGGTCCTGATGGAACTGGCCAAAACAAATGCAACACACCTGGATGCATAATGGACTACCCAGCATCCCCTCCACATCACACAACCTGCTCCCGTACCTGAACGTCCACCAAATCCAGCCATACTTGGCCTACTGGTTTGGTGCAGCCACAGCTACACATTGTGACCACTATGCATATGTGGAAGGTAGTGTCACCCTAGGCAGTTGCAAGATTGCACACTATGTATCCCTGGCATGTAAAATTTTTGGATATCCCTCATGGGATATGTAACCTGTGTAAACATTAAAATGGAAGACATGAAGTCCAGTAGATATCTGGACTCAAGTTGGAATGTGCATTAGAGGTGCACGACACTGTCCAGCCCTAAGTGGTCATGCATAACCTACCAACCAGGATCAAACACCTGCCCGTGATGCACATGTCCTGACACGAAAAAGCGGGAGAATATATTGCACACATTCGCATAGGGGCACATGGTATAAGGATGATGAAAGTACTGACGTAAACAGGATACCTCTGATCCACTGTGTGAGGGACAAGTAATAGGTGTAGGTGTAGGTGTGACCTGACCAACAATGGTACACTGCCAAATGTCATGTGACCGTAGGGAATAACTATGCACCATACTGCATGTAACAGTTGCCTAAAGCAGTCACGTCAGGATAGAATAACTGTAAGTCGTACAAGAAACAGGCAAACAACAAAAGTGCCAAAGGTAGAAGGCTTACAGCTAGGAAACAAATGATTGTTCTAAACCTGCAGTGACCATGGCTATGTGTCGGCCCAAATAATCTGATGTCCGCAGTAGGGTTGTCATCTGTCCCACTTTGCAAGGAATAGTACATCACTGGACAGTTGTGTCCTGACAAAAGACATTTCAAATGGCAAATGTCCTGGGATTGTAGGACATAATTATGTCCCATATGTTATGTAAAAGTAGCAGAAAAGAATTATTGCAGTATCTACAATACCTAAATGTTACAAAAATCAGAATAAGCAAATAAACTGGTACAACAATAGGCTTTTATGTTGGCAAATAAGTAAAGTTCTATCCATTGTACTGACTGTGGGTATGTGTCGGCATGTAAAACCAGGTGTGTCCCATCTTGGCCATGTGAAAAGGTGCCAACCCTAGTCCCGGAATACAGCACAACCCATACATATGACAATGTCAATGATACCGATGGTCAGTGCATTTGCACAATAACTGGCCAGACCCTTAAACTCACAAAGCCAGTGCCCTTTGGGGGAAAGGTGTTAAATGAGAATGACTACTCGCAACAATGAAGAGTACAGACACATTTAACTGCAGACAATTAGTAGTATTACAAATCTGTCAACAGGTTCCAAGTTAATAGTACTAATTTGGTAGAAGTGTCCGCGATTGTCCCTGAGTTGTCATATCCTTGTCCTGTAGACATGAGTCCAAGTATCAGAGAGGTCCGTACACAGAAGTACACCAACCAACTGTCCCAGCTGTTGACTAGACTATTGCATACCTGTAGTGAATTTATAACAGATGTCCAGAATAATATTTATTGTATGTATAAATGAATGAAATAGTGAAATGGGAAGGAAAACCACCACCCCCAACTCGCATTATGTAGTGGAACTACTCCCAACCCTAAATTATGTAGCGCTGACCCAATAATGTGGTCAGAGGTGCCCAAACACCTGCGTCTGTAAAGACAGGTAGACTGTGAAACTCTGGACTAACTCTGGCAATGTGCTAAGTCTAATCTTTGAACAGCGCCAGGGCAGTGCTAATCACCAGTCGGCCGAGCCTAAACCCAGACCAGCACATGAAAACCCTGACAATCCAACACATCTATGTGCGAGGACTATAAGCATAGGGGTTATGAATATCCTTGGAGTGAGTAGACTCGCAGCACAGATCCAAAGCAGTAGGAATCACGGAATGTCCAAATTGTAGTATTATTGCAGTTTTCCCAGCAGGTGAATGGATGCCTACTGTGTAAGGGAAGTGGTGAGGGGTATGTCAGAGTAGCTATGAACCATGGGTATACATATAAATGAGCCTGAACACCAATAGTGTAGCGGTTACAGCATCCGCCCAATGTAAAGGCATTCCCGGTGCAAGTACGACTATAGCACATATTAATTGTGTAATGAATGCCTCTGTGCTGTAAAGCCAACAGTTATAGATGTAAAGGTGACCGCGTTCGCATGGGTACGTTAACCGGATTCCATCAAAGTGGTACTGTCATAAGGAATAAGGCACATGTAATCCTACAAATGTGCCTGTAAACATATGTAAGTCAGAATACGTAGATACAAGTGGGCCTGCGCGGGTGTACACAGCTATTAGCATTGCAAATGTATGTTGTCTTCTACAACTGTAACTGTCATATATATATACTTATATAGATGTGTGTATAGAGAAATATCCACAGACATAACAGAAATATGCAATTATATAGCTACATGTCTATCTATATATGCACACACACACACACACACACACACACATATATATATATATATATATATATATATATATATATATATATATATATATGTTAGGAACGCTGAAAGACAAAAGCAAACCTAAGGGTTGTGAAGGGAATCCAGAGCAAGTTAGGAATTATGAAGTGCTCGCAGTGTATGTCACATAAAGCTGCACAAATGTGGTTAGAGCACCATTCTCCACACCAGTGGCAGGGCTACACCAGTGGCCATAACATCGTTGAAGTGCTACATCAACATTATAAACAGATGGAATGTAGGACATGTTGCGACCACCTACAGTTGTAACACGCAAATTGTTCGTAATGCATAACACCAGGAAAGGCACGCTATGTGCAAATATTAATGGATGGTGAGCCTGTGAATACACGAGGCGGTACAAAATGTGTGTAGGGCCCCAACGCTCATGAGAGGGCAATGTGTAAAGGTGTGTCATGGCTGCGATATCAGGTGAATAATGTTTGTTATGCGTGGAAACACAACACGGGTGTGCAGGAGAAGCCATGGATATGCGAGTATGGACACAGGAGTGATAGGGTATGTTGCGCTGGGTGCAATGGAGCAGCCCGTGGAGGTCAGCTATTAGGGTTACCACCATTTCAAATGCTCAAAGTGGGACATTTTCTGTAGGAATGTCAGATTTGCAGGGCAAAACATACCCATGACCAATACAAATGATAGAACTTCACCTATCTGCCAAAATAAAGCTTATTCGTGTAGCATTTGAGTTGCTTATGCTATTTCATATAACATGTAGGTGTTTCAGAGAAAAAATAACTGTTTTATGAAACTAGGAAAGAAAACGTAGGAAATATTTTCGTACAATAATCTCAGGACACCTGCCATTTTGTCAATTTTTCGCAGGACACAACTGCCCAAAGCGGGACTTTACCTCACAAAGTGGGACAGGTGGTAACCCTAGCTAGTACGTAGTTGCGATTCCCAGATAGAGCGTCGTTTGCGTGGAGACATGCATGAATGGGCGTATCATTGTTGGACATTGTGAGTAAGGTCTGGCAGCATGGCACATAAAAACTATAGGCCACCCATGAGCGGAACAGAGTTCTGCTGTGTCAACCCCAAACCGGGAAAAGCAGAAAGACACAACTACATGAAGACAACAATTTGTCGACGTACAGTCACAGTAACACATACATGCATCCTATCAACAGTAATAATATGAATGTGTACAGAAATAAACACAGTAGCAGGAATAATAGGCTGCGCATACGCATAGGTTGAATGACACTATCAGAACCCAGCTAGCAGCGGCACCCCAAACATGAAAAACCTGCAACATCTGTCCACTGCATAACGTGCAATATATTGAGCACAAGTTCCCCGGAGTGAAGTGCCGGTGTCAGAATGACTAAGGCAATAGTATGCTTTTGAAGCAGGGATAAAACCAATATGCATGTGTAGGTGTCCATGTCCAGGAAATGTATAGGTTAACGGACACACACATATATATATATATATATATATATATATATATATATATATATATATATATATAGATAAAAACGTATACATACACATAGCTATAATAATTTACATACACATTTATATCCATACGGACATAAATAAATATATATATATATATATATATAGATATATATATATATATATTATATACACACACACACAAGGATATACTACAGATATAGATAGAGAGATATATATACACAAACAACAGGTAGTGGCATATACACATACACACAAAACAAACTATATGTCAGTGTAGATATACACATTCACATAAATAGTTTACTTCACAGCAATTAGGGGTAACATATTTACATCCCGGGCATTTGTGACTGGGAGGTCCAATAAAGAAATGTTGTACCCCCCACATTGCCCAGCTAGGCAGGACAGACATACAGACAGGCAATACAGATCAATACACTGCTGCTGTCCAAAACACCGGTAGGAAAGGACCAGTGGGAGAGTTCTGCAAGGTCTACACTTTAAACATGGATAACGGTGTCCCTTGCGGGACCACAAAAAGTAAGGTATGAAAGAATCTGCCGACACTAATATGAGCAGGATGCAGGTGTACGTGGAACAGTAGGTTGTTCCAGTGTGATAATACATGGGTTGACGAAATGTACGACATGTGACTCGAGATGGGGAGAGTGGGCAATGTGTAGGGGTGTGATCATACCCCAGCTGCGCTCGCAGTAAGTATTTGTCACGACTGCTGTAGAGGGGTGCCAGGTAGGTGGACCATGGGAATGCATTAATGGGCTTAAGTGTGCAGGTGCTGGTTGGCAGAGATGTAGTAGGCCCACCCAGTGGAAGTCATTAATATTCCTATGTGGGCATAGCATATGCCTACACCTCCCAAACCTGAAGAGCACATCTACCGGATAGTTTGTAAACCATCGGGGAATACAGAGACACCTACACAGTGTCCTGTACCCGAGTAGCATGGACATCCATAGTTATGTATCAGAATGTACCAAAGTCCAAAGAAACACTGCCAGAACTACTGATATTAGGTGAACAGGTGGTGGAATACAGGTAATGACAGATGACATGTATGAGTCATAAGCAGCATGTACCTCGACAAACGTGAATGAATACATATGTTCTGTGACTGTGAATGTGTCTGGTTAATAGAACCAATCATCTAAATGTGTCCTGCAGGGTGTTATGCATTGTTCCTGATATGGTGTTTAGTCACACCCATTGGTATGTGAGTTCTGCTACTGATGGAAACCACATAAGTTGCTGACCACTTCAAGTAGATGATAGCATAATAGAAGAGGTTAAACATCCATACACCTGCGAGGGACACACCCGTCTGGGCAGTTGTGTCCTGCAAAACGACAGTTATGGCACATGGCCTGTGCATACCTCTCAACTGTCCCCGAATTTCACGGACATCCCTGATTTCGACCCAAATTTCAACTTTGTCCCTCTTAATCCCTCCTAAAACTAGTGACTTTTGGAGGAAAGGTGGTGAATTACACTTAATGACAACTGACAATAATTAAGAGTTACAATTTTACTTCAGAAAATGTGTGTTAATTCATATGCACTGATTCTGTCAATGTGTCAGGTTAATAGCACTAATATTTTAAAGTTGTCCCTGATTGTCCCTGTTTTTCCCTGACTTGTCCCTGATGCTGTTGAAATTTGTCCCCAATTGGTTGAGAGGTCTGGGTCTGTGCTTTCGGGAATGGAGGCTATATAGTGTGTGTAGTGGTGTCAGACATCACTTTGTTGTATCAGTAACAGCTACATGTAATAGGAAACAGTATTATCAATTATAATGCTACATGAATAACCTTAACGTATGCAAACCGTGGAGGTCGTCTGTGTACTACTGGCTGTGGCTCAGACCTCTCAACCCATTGGGGACAAATTGCAACAGAATCACGGATACGTCAAGAAAACACAAGGACAATCAGGGACACATTTAAAATATTAGAGCAATTAACTGGAAACATTGACAGAATCAGAGCATATGAATTAATACACATTTTCTGAAGTAAAAGAAGTTTGTAACTCTTACTTATTGTCATTATTCATTAAGTGTGATTCACCACCTTTCCTCCAAATGTCATTAGTTTTAGGAGGGATTAAGAGGGACAGAGTGAAAGTATGATTCAAAATCAGGGACGGCCCTGAAAATTAGGGACAGTTGAGAGGTATGCTGTGGGTATGTGTTGCCTCAACACATGTAATAGCTCTACGTATAGGGTCAATAGGTCCACCAGCAGTCTGAACAGCCAAAGTGGAACCTGGTCTGTAGAAATGTCAGATGTACCAGGGCAAAACATACATACAAGCATGCATAGTACAAAAATATACATATCGGAGCAAAACAAAGCATAGCCTAGAAGCAGTATAGTTGCTTATGCTACTACATATGACATATCGACGTGCCAGGTATACAAGACCTGTAACAAGCAACCAGCACAGACACCTACAACATGTGAAGGTCCCCTAATCAGGACAGTTGCAATGGCTAGAATATTGTCCATACCACTCAACTGTTCCTGAATGTCAGGTATGTCCCTGCATTCGACTGAAAGTCTAACTGTGCCCCTCTTAATCCCTCCTAAATGTAGTGCCTGTTGAAGGAAAGGTGGTGAATTACACTCACTGACTAATGACAATAAGTAGGAGTTATAAACAACTGTTACGTCACAATATGTGTATTATGTCATATGCTCTGATTCTGTCAATGTGTCAGGTTAATAGCACTACATTTGTAAATGTGTCCCTGCTTTTCATGACCTGCCCCTGAGTCTGCAGAAATGTGTCCCTGATTGGTGGAGAGTTCTGGTATTGTCACATGTGATGTGTGATGAGGGACTGTCCCATGCAAAGTGGGAAAGGTGCTACTCCTACAGTCTCCCGTCGTGCAATCTGAAAGGTGGTCAATGTGCAGTTGGTATGTGGTAGCATGGCTCGGCAGACCACTGTGTTAACAAACTCAAGTCACATGTCAGCATTGCAGAGTATCGGTTCCCATGTATCAGGCAGATGGAAGCAGATCGTATGAGGAACACGCATATAATATGATTACGTCAATGGACAGGCCACTGAGTCCGTACAGTTGAACAGCTGCCATCACAAAATGGTTACACATACCCGATACTGTAGTCATGTAGTCTGATATAATACGCATCACAAGGGATCGCACACACCCAGTGTGAGTGATAAATGTAAGCAGACATGTCGGAGAGCAAGCGGCTGTAAGCGTGTTTGTCTACCAGTATGCCAGTAGTGCCCTGTCAAAGAAATGTGGAGTATAAACATGTATAAGGTGCTGTGACCAGAGGTCAGCAGTTCTTAACACTGTGCAAACCCACGCACAACAGCTCCCACCTGCTGGACTGTGCCTTACCCGGTTTGTATCCAAAGGTGTCAGCATGTCCGCAAACAAAGAACTGCCCTATACACATGATGGAAGACGTACCCTGTGCACATAGCTCATGTGACTGAACAATAGACCATGGCAGATGTACAGACTATAGACTGAAAACACTATACAGCGCAGACATCCAACAGTATAGCAATGTACTGGCAGATATGTCCGGACCACTGGTGTGTATATGCTTGGCCATCCTGTGTATCAGTGTGTGAGCATGCCCAGTATGACTGTTGCGCATGTTGTAGACTGACAATACCGTCATGTGTGTGAGCATGCAAAGTATGGTCAACTGTATTGCATGTGTCACATGTCCAGATAGTTAGTACTGTGTTGCTGAACCCTCCGTTCTACACAGACAGGTGATATGCTGTGTCTGCAGAGTAGCTAATGGTCATGTGGCATTGACAGTTGCTACATATCTGTATAGCATGGGGGACATGCAACCACAGTCCTACACAGCACCGTGGGTGGTGCATATGACTCACATGTGTAGGTGTGATGATGGGCACAGCCAACAGTTGTACACATCTGCCACTACTGTACAGGTCTGCCAGGTACTCCATGTCAGTGTGTGGACCTACCTAAATTGTTGGTTGGAGGGATACCAGGATACGTCAGTTCCCAGCATTAATTACCAGCACAGTGGTGTTGGACGTCCTATTACACATCCTACATCAAACAGCCTGGCCTGCTGTTGTCTGTGTGTGTCATACGGGGTTGGGGTCTGTCAGTGGGCATATCCCTAGGCCATTGTATATCATTTGTCTGTATTGGTCCACATTTCTCCAGCTCCATGGGACATGTGTGGGCTGTACGGACACACATGATGGTCAGCCCATAATCTGCAGTGGGTAGGACACCCTGTGTACTACAGGCTACCATTGTGAACCCTGTATGTGCTACAGAGGTCATGGTGCCACTATGGATGTGTACTGTCTGCTGCCCTAACATTTGGCCACCACAGTCACTTGTATGCTCACATACATACCAGAGCAATGGTTAAGTACACATTGTAAAACAACCGCCACTTGTTAGGTCAATAGACATACCCAGGTTGTGTTACGGATGCACACAGTGCACCTCCCTTACATGGCCGAGCACAGGTACTGTCATGTTTGGCATCCATGGTACTCTGTGCGGGTCAGAGAGGGGAAATCCGTGGGTACCTACTGTGTCAGTGCATATGCCGTGTGTTGCCTCTATGCCAAGGGCAGGTCATACTGTGCACGGGCTGTCGCCGACTGTGCCCTACACAGGTAGTTCCTTCACCAAGTCACACTGTGCCTGTACAGGCCTTGGCAGTGGTGTTGGGCTGTGTGGCCCTGCCCCATGCCATTTGTGCTGCAACTGTTACTGCAGGCTAGCATTGTGTAGCATAGCAAATAACATAACAACATGTATGTTTGTAACTTGTGAATACTGCAGAGCCCCTACAGATGTGTCTGGATACCAAAACTGTGAACCAAGCATCCCAAACACATGCACATGTATATGTCTTGCCTGTGCATCCGCCTCAATATGGTGTGACTGTTCAGGCGAGTGTGCATTGCTGATGGGTGTTATAAGCCACTACACCAGTGTTTACCAAGCATCCACCACTGGGAGACTGTAGGGGATGTCCACATAGGCATTGGTGTGCTACCGCTGTGTCAGATGCCATATATCGGACACATCACAGCTTCCAGGGCAGACAGCACACGCATTCAATGTTATGCCCTGGCCATCGCATAGGGCCTAGCTGTTGGAGGGTATGCCCCTGCACTGACTGTAGGCCCTACCCTGCTCCCCGGGTGATGCTACGTGTGCAGGCTATAGCACCTAGTACCCCAGGGTACTCATCCATGTGGTGGAACAGATTCATATTGCAGGTCTACTAATCACGTATGTGGAGGACCTGTATGTGCTCACTAGCATGTATTGACATGGCATCTATGAAGTGGTGCAATACTCTGGATGCAGATGCCTGTGAGATACCCATGATATCCCCAGTTGTGCTGTGTGAGGTACCTGTGACTAGTACACCTAGGACAACACATCCTATGGTATCCACTGTGATGCGTTCCCCTTGGCCTGTGTGATGTATTAGGCACAGGTCAACAAGCTGCTGTAGGAGATCTCTGTCCACCCCATAGTGCTCTAACATCCCCATCCCATGTAGACCCTGGTAAGTCACCCTCGGTCAATAAAGTCGTATGTCACCCCAGTAAGGGATATTCGGCAGCATACACATCCACACTGCCCCAGCCCCCTGCACATGTTGGTGCATGTTGGCTGCTGCAGCCTGTGTCATTTGGTTGGACTGTGTCGTGAAATGTCTCTGCAGGTATAGACCGGTGGTGTAGAGTGTGGATGACATATGTGTGTATGCTGCTTGCTCACATTAGTGTACTGTTCATGTGCGGGCTGTCCATGTCATCAGCTGATTGTGCTGATCAACACCTGTGTGTGCAGCCTGGACACCCTGACTACCCCACCACTGCTGTCATCCCTCCCAATGTCACCAGGCAGGTATAGACACACCCCTAGCTGAGGATTGCTAGAGCAGGAGCATTCCCGAGGCACAGTATTGCAATGTATGTACAGTATGCCTAACCCCTCTCCCATGCTATCATCTATATGCGAGACCTGCACCTGGCTGACTACACACATACACTCCAGGGACCAGCAGCACACCCTGGTTATAAATGTGATACACCATAGTCAACCTCATCTGCATAGTATAGTCTTCTAAAGAATAGTTATATGACCCATACCGAACCTCCAACATATTAACCACTGCTCAGTGTCACTCAGATCCACACACAACTGGCAGCAGGTGCCCTACCATCACCATATTCGATGCCCCATGGTCTTCCCAGCAACAAAATTACTGGTGTCTACAAGACTACAACCCGTGGCCCTGAACACCACAGACGATGTGCATTAACACCACGCCATGGCAGATATACATAGATCCCAGGTTATCACATACAGATCATCCGGCACAAATAGTCAATAGTGCTGAATTCCCCAGACATATATTCACATCTATGTCCACCCCTGCATCTACATATATCACATTTATTATTTGTAGACATATATACATGGACATATATACATACACTCATGTACATGTACACATATGTAGATATGACATTTATGTCACAACAGCGAACCACATGACAGCAATGCATTAGACAGGTATGGAAAGGTGACCACATGTGCCACCTGCATCATGTAGTGTTACTAATATCAAGGCACGTATGTTATGTTGCATCACACGGGTCAGACCATAGCAAGAGTAAGAGTAGGGCTGCTGACAGTTACTCACCAGACCTATTGATGACTGTATGTGCTGACAACCCAGTGTCTTGGCAAAATATGCGGGCTGTGGACATTAAATAGGTCAGCAACAAAACAAACTGGACACATCCTGCAGCTAGCCACCCACAGATACCAACACATACAGTATAACTGCCAAACACACACCTGCCATCGAGCATCTACCTGTCTAGTCTACCACACTACAGCATTAAGCAGTAACAGAATGCGCTACCGAGTTCAGACATCACTGCACTCCCACAGGCATACTTCTAGGTGGATGACATCATCCGCAAAGGCAAAGACGCCGATAGGGAATGTATGTGCTGTGAGCCGTCTAAAAGCATTACGCTGTCCCCAGACAGCTGGAAACACACACACACAGGCACACACCTGTCAGGGCTGGGAGTCAAACACACACCTAACTACCTTATCACACTACAGCAATACGCAGTTACAGAACGCGCTACCGAGATTACTGAACACAGCACTCCCAGAGGCATACTTCTAGGCGGGTGACATCATCCGCAAATGCAAAGACGCCGATAGGGAATGTATGTGCTGTGAGCCATCTAAAAGCATTGCTCTTTCCCCAGGCAGCTGGAAACACACATTCAGGCGCACACCTGCCAGGGCTGGGAGTGGAACATGCACCTAACTACCTTCTCACACTACAGCAATATGCAGTTACAGAACACGCTACCAAAAATACTGAACGCAGCACTCCCAGAGGCATACTTCTAGGTGGGTGACATCATCCGCAAAGGCGAAGACACCAATAGGGAATGTATGTGCTGTGAGCCATCTAAAAGCATTACTCTGTCCCTAGGCAGCTGGAATCACACACACACACACAGAGGCACACACTTGGCAGTTGAACATACACCTAACTACCGTATCATACTACAGCATTACGCAGTTACAGAATGCACTACCGAGATTACTAAACACAGCACTCCCAGAAGCATACTTCTAGGTGGGTGACATCCGCAAAGGCAAAGACGCCGATAGGGAATGTATGTGCTGTGAGCCATCTAAAAGCATTACTCTGTTCCTAGGCAGCTGGAAACACACACACACACACACACACACACACACACACACACACACACACACACACACACACACACACACATACATAGAGGCACACACTTGGCAGGGCTGGGAGTCCAACATACACCTAACTACCTTATCACACTACAGCATTATGCAGTTACAGAACGTGCTACCGAGATTACTGAGCACAGCACTCCCAGAGGCATACTTCTAGGTGGGTGACATCATCCGCAAAGGCAAAGACGCTGATAGGGAATGTATGTGGTGTGAGGTGTGTAAAAGCATTACTGTGACCCCAGGCAGCTGGAAACACACACATCCACACACACACACACTTGGCAGGGCTGGGAGTCGAACATGCACCTAACTACCTTATCACACTACAGCATTATGCAGTTACAGAATGCGCTACCGAGATTACTGAACACAGCACTCCCAGAGGCATACTTCTAGGTGGGTGACATAATCCACAAAGGCAAACACGCAGATAGGGAATGTATGTGGTGTGAGGTGTGTAAAAGCATTACTGTGACCCCAGGCAGCTGGAAATACAAACACATACACTTGGCAGGGCTGGGAGTTGAACATACACCTAACTACCTTATCACACCACAGCATTACGCAGTTACAGAATGCGCTACCGAGATTTATGAACACAGCACTCCCAGAGGCATACGTCTAGGTAGGTGACATCATCCGCAAAGGCAAGGATGCCAATAGGGAATGTATAGAGATTGAGCAGTCTGAAAGAATATTACTGTTCCAATGTAGATGTAGACAAACACACGGCAGTGGTGTGATCAGGGCAACTAAATATCTATGGAGCACTACAACAACACTACATAGATACGTGACATGCCACAGACAGTACACTCTTCAAGACAGTCAACCATTGAGTTCAATGTAGGCATCCATCGTGATGTGGACAATAGACATCTGTTGCCTGGATGACTACCATTGCTATACAGGATGTCAATGGCCATGCCCATACACAGAGGCACATCACCAACACAAGGTGTCACTGGGCATACCCACACGCTTAGTATCACACGTCCGTTTGGAATGTACTGTGTGTCCATCTACACAACGGTGTACTGGGCATGCTCACACACTTAGCAGTTGCAAAGGGCCATCAGCAGTTGCAAATGGCCATCTTGCATGCATACGGATTCTAAACATGGAAGGGCGCAGTTTGGAATGAACTGTGTGTCCATCTACACAATGGCATACTGGGCATGCTCACACAGCGGTTGCAAAGGGCCGTCAGCAGTTGCAAAGGGCCGTCTTGCATGCACACGGATTCTAAACATGGAAGGGCACAGTATGGTGTTACTGTACCCACGTACATGAATGCCACTCACATGTACTGACCAGTACACACTCAGGAGCCATCACAGATGTCTCAGGTGCAGATCACAGAGGTACACACCACATACATTGTAGGCCTCAGACATCACCATGTCACAGGACAAGCAATACACTGCCATACATTACCACAACACCATGTGGCTCATGACCAGTGGACTGTACATAGGTCTACAGCAACTGTGCAGACTACACATGTACTGACAGGGTTCCATCATGTGTTATGCATTGCAATGATACCACTGTAATGATCAGGTCGGCTCTACACATACCAGGGGCCCTGGTTCTTTCACAGCTGTGACAGATGACTGTCGCTGTACACCACAGATCACACATGTTTGGATATGACATATATGTAATCGCAGTGGATATGTGCATGGACCACACACACAACACATATGTACATAGCATAGCTTTTGCTGTCCTGCTTGCAGACAAGTGGCTACAGCATCACACGCACCAAATGAAAGGTGGGTCCATGACTGTTGAATGCTAACAGTACATGAGGTAGCAATGTTGACCGAGGACGCATTCCCTCTGTACTAGTTACCCATGACACCCATCATATCTTACAACAGTCCATGTGTTATGCATGTCATCACACATGTCCACCAATTGCATTGCATACAAACATGGCTACATGACAGGCATGTAGGACCAACACACATGTACAATATGTAGTGTGCATGCAGCTACCATGCACGTGCAGTAGCTGATGTATGTGAACCATCTGTGCCTAACTACAACATGCAGTTGCAATGCAGCCCCATCATTGACACCTGTATATGGTGACATACTGACAGTACGGTTGGATGTACATCAGGTATGGATGGATGTGTGTACATAAAGTGGTGATCCACCTGTGCAGATGGATGTTTGCCGGGGACGGCTCACAGGTATGTCACACGCCATCCTACCATTACATGTGCAAACAATACGCTATGTTACTGTTACTTGACGGTGAAGACATATAACCTACAAAGCGGTCAGGTGTTACCGACTGTATGTCACCTGACACCTGTAACACTTACATCCTCCTTTGTGCAACAGCACCACAATTGCCAGATGTAGTGTTGGTACACATAATGCGGCCAATACTGCTGCATGTCTGTCAGACGTATCATCATATTGCAGGTGTATCATTCACAATACTGCCATGTGTTTGCTTGTGTGACCATATATGCCACATATGCTGGGGATTACATCCCAATTGTTACAGACCCCTATACACTGTTGTAGAGCTCTGTACATACTGCAGTGTGGAAAGCATGATGTAGGCAAGGGTGGTGTGTGTATTAGACACATCAGCTATCCGTATGTATATGACATTTGTGGTCTCCACAGTGTGTGTGTGCGTGTGCGTGTGTGTGTGTGTGTGTGTGTGTGTGTGTGTGTGTGTGTGTGTGTGTGTATGTATGTATGTATGGCTGTCTGGTGCATGGAGTGAGGGTGTATGCTACATACAGAACACACAGGATCCTTAGCCCCTCATGATGATGCAGTCTACTACCCTGTTGATGCTATAGGTCTCAGCCATACTGGCTACCTGTACATGTTCTTTCTCTGTGTCACATCACGTGGGTGCACAGTACTGTGAGGGTGATGACCACATAGGCAGTGGTCCTCACCTCAACACCATGGGGTGTGCGTTACAGTGTTGTTGACCCCGTGAGTGTGGGCATGTTCCTGTAATGTGACAGGGTATGACTGCTACACAGTGAGTCCTCATGCTATCAGGTGGCCTCTAACATTATCATCGGCTGGACCGCTGTGTACAACACCTGCACCATGTCAACATACCTGTGATGTGACCTGGTATGGATGTCATGTCTCTAGCCACTGTAGCCTCTTAAACTGCCCACATGCGTCTGGATCAGTATATGTGTGGACATCTGTGGTATGTTAGCCTTTCCAACAGTCAGGTTGAGGCTACGTATAGCATGCTGATATTGCCATACGTGCCTGTGAGTACTCCACAGTTACACATGGGAGACTGCAAACACTGCTACCTGTAGGCACATGCAAGTAGACCATAAGGAGGGAACCAGGGCATCAATACCAACATGCTGTTACTGTTGTTACCGAGACACATACTGTGAACATATAACAATACATGCTAAACCTGTACTACATGGTATGTCTGGTGCGTGTTAACAGTACACAACTAATGTAATATACACTTCTCTCACTATTCTTACACAACTAATGTTATACACACTTCTCTCACTATTCTGTTCACCCTGTGCATCAGACCATTTCAGCATGTCCCTGCACCGATGGTGTGGATTACAGGGATGTGGCACAGGCTTCATCATATGCACAGGGTGATAATGTTTGCCAGGGGCATAGGCTGCACCAATGGATGACATCATGTGTGTGAGTAAGGGTCGGTGACATGATTGGACATGTCTGTTCAGTATGCATGTGGGTGTTGTGGTGCCCTACAGATGTGTTTGCTGTGTGCGTGTATGTGTGCACACAGTTCTTCCTTTTGTGAGGCCTACACAGGGGTATTATTGACAGCTCCAGATTGTACAGACCAGGTTGTACAGCTCACTGTGTCCGGCCACGGCCACGTGACCTGTGCCTGCCAGAGGTTGCATGGGCACTACCAAGCCAAGGTACAGATTGGCTACTGTCCGACAACACATGTCCACTGGAACTGTGTCCCTGCTGGGAACGTCCAGGGCCATGTCCACGTGGCCTGCTGTGTCCTGGTGTGGACAGCACAGCACCAGCTGCACTGCTACTGCTACCGGCACTATGGGAGCGGGCATGTGAGGTGGCACACTCATGTTGACCTGCACTAGGTGGTGTAGCTGGTCTACGTCCACATGGCCTACGCCTCACTCCTACCAGATGTTCCAGCACAGACAGCTCACGCTCGTGGATTGCCATGCCACGGTCAAGGATTCCAACCATGTCACCCAATCGCCTGTCCAGAACATCAGCAATCTGCTGTTGAGCATTTGCCAATGCCTGGATGTTGTCGTTTAGGGTACAGATAGCAGCCCTCTGCAGCCTCTGCCCTTCTCTGTTCTGCCATTCAGCACTTGCCTGTGCCGCCATTACAGTCTGGAACATGTGTCTGGTGATACCAGCTGCTGCGCTCTGTCCTGCAGGTGCATGTCTGCCAGAGGTCCTCCTACGAGCAGCATCGGCCGCATGCCTGTGTGGCACATCTGCTGTCATTACAGTGACACCATGGTGTGGAGGCACACCTTCTGTAGCCACCACATGTTCCTGTTCCACGCTAACAGACATTGACTGTCCTTCCTCTATGGCCACTGGTGATGCGGTATGTGTTGGCAGCAGAACTTTGTGCGGGGAAGAGGGGGACATAGCTGGGATGGCAACCACTGCCATAGATTCAGCCCCTGACAACCCTGCCTGTACCTCATGCATATGTTCAACACTGCTAGTATCTGTGGGGACACTAACATCAGATGGACCGCAGGAGGGTAACGCACCTACATCACCTGTGAATGCAAAAAAAGACTAAATTACAATAGACACACACACACACAGACACACACACATACACAGACATGCACACACACACAGACACACACACACACATACAGACACACAAACACACAGACACACACACACACACACACACACACACACACACACACACACACACACACATACACAGACATGCACACAAACACAGACACACACACACACACACACACACACACACCATGCTTGTGAGTAGACAGATGGCATGCAGCATGCCTGTGATACAGCAGAAGGCATGCAGCTCAGGCATTAATAGTGTTAGTTACCATACCTCCCTGGGGTGCACAGTACAGCAAGCAGGTGTCATATCAGTAGCCATGCAGTTCACACAATCATGGTAGTATGCATGCATCCCCGTGATACACCATGTGGACCAGAACAGCATAACAGTACACATGGCTGACGTGACCTTGACATGTAATCCGCTGACATGTGTATTAACATGTATACATGTCTGACACAATGGTGTCCTGACACATGTACAGTGTCGTAATGCGCATCACATTGCAGTGTTGTCTGTATGCCCTACAGATAGAATGCATGTTTAGCAAATGTGCATGAGCATGGAAGGGTAGCGTGAGCCGTCTACATTGCTATACAGTGTGAAGTACAGACACTGTGCCATTGCATGGCATCATGAGGCATCTATATTGCTATACAGTGCATAATATGTACACATTGCATAGCCATAACTGCATGCATACCCATGACATAACTGTGGATTGTGACCCACAATGCTGAGGTCTATACACACCAAACCATGCTGTGTCATGTGACAGGTCACTGGAGGACCTACAGTTGACACCCCTGCACAACTGCTACAGAGTCTTAGCTGCCTGGCAACCATGTTTACACATAGCAGACTTGTCAATTCACCATGTCCCACATGACATTGATGTACCACACACACATGAGGTGCACAGCTAACGGTGATGTCCTACAGCAGCAAGGGAAATGTACAGTATTTGTGGCCTGATGTGGTGTCAATGTCTGTGGAAGCTGTATAGGTGACTACTGTCATGCTATGACACAGTCGTGATGTTCAGCACATCTTATATGGTAGATGTCGGTGACACCTCCAGTAGCTGTGCACAGGCCTTTAGGATGTCCAGTGAACCACATCAACTGTATAATCGGTCAACTAAGGCTATTATTGGACCATGTGTGGACAATGTGAAACAGGGTGTATACACATCACATCTACTGTGTGGCTACGTGTCTCTGGCCATCCCCCATGGCCATGTGTGCACATGTGTTGGCCAAATGTGTGTGATGGCCATCTATCACACATGTCTGTGTTGTCCCATATGACATACACCCATAGATGTCAGATATGTCACCATCCACAGGGCTATGCAGACAACGGATTGTATGTTTGGTATGTGGGGTATGGGTTATGGGATAGTGTGACAATATTGCAGCCAAATCACTACGTGTCTGGGACATGTCAGATGGCACATCACAATGTGTGCACCCATTGCAGGGGCATATAACACAATGGTGACTCCTGTGGGCTGCCCATATCACAGTTCACTGTGTGGTACTGTTTGCGTACCACACGTGTTGTTCCAATGTATCATACATATGCCTCCATTGTAGAACACCTCCACCATTGTATGCCCAGCTGTACACACATGTATCAATGACAAATACTGTGGTTTCATGTCGGTGTATCATTTCGTTGGTATATATTGCACATGGGTGGCCTGTGTGAATGATGGGTGATGCGACCTTTATATCGTGACTGGAACGAACATCAAGTGTGCACGTCTTAACTGGCCACATGGCGAATAGATCTATGCTTTAACATGCCTTATACTGATGATAGCCTCACCTGCAACGGACTCATGTCTGTGCGGCACGCCAGAGGTACCTGTATAGCGGTGACAGCAGTATGAACATTATCCATGACTGTGTGATAGCCACAGGGTGCACTGTGCATGTTAACACATTCGCCTCTACAATAGCATATAGTATGCATATGTGTGCATACACAGGGTAGCATACTGTAGTATGCAGCATGTGTGTCCACATACGTTGCATATGTTGTCACATTACATAATGTACAGTGACACATGCAACTAAATTGGATATAATAGCCATATGTGCAGTACTGACTTACCAAGCAACTCCAGGCTCATTGGTTGGGAGACACCCACCTCCACGATGGCAGCTAGTGTTTGTGGATGCTGCTCTGAGGGTGTCCCCAGACTGGCCAGTAGCTCCTCGGTGTGTGTGAGTGGGGGCTGGATTGGTGGCCCACCACCTGTTCCACCTTGCTCCCTGGTAATTGCAGTGGCACACTGTTTTGCATGTCGTATCAAGTCCATGCAGTGTCTGCGCACCTGCTGGTAGGTGCGGTTATGGCCACCCACATCATTCACCCTCCTGCGAAGATCCTGCCACAGGTCGTCCTGCTGCTGGGCATGCTGAGGCACATGGCTGAACAACACCTCGTAGTTCTCATGGAGGTACGGGATGACGACATCATCATCCTGGCGGCTGTACCCTGGCAGGCATGTACGAGGCATTATCTGTATGACATAATGATGGTGACAGGTCACAGTTTCAGAGATGTACAGAGATACTGCTGCACATACATTTCTAGTAAATCTAGTACATCTGCACAGTTATCTTTGCAAATCATCATAACACTGACACGACTGACATGTTTGTGTCACACACATGTAACACCCGTTATGCATTGGATATCATCACCATATATGTGTGTCTCCTTATTACATTGTTCATACTCCATGTGAATGCTGTCTTGATGTGGGCATGTCTGTTTGCCTGCAGTGGTGTTCTTACCTATCAGCACATGCCTGTATGTGTCCATGGTAATGCTGTTGACCTTGATGCTGTGTATATGTCACATATCAACACATACACAATCTTGATGGACTTGAGCAGTGACAATGCACACATACGCATGGAAACCTTTACATGCATGTGTTTTGCCATGTACATCTACACAGCACTGTACAGCTGTTCAACATCCTGTCACAGATCGCCTGTGTTGCACATGTGATAGACATGGGACAATGGCTAGTCGGATGTCATTCGCAGGGATGGTTATCAACTATAGCATGTACGGGCAAGGTTTCCTAGCTGTATCCAACAGCCATTATGCCACCGTGAGGTGCATCAGTGCCACATTACTGATCCAGACAGTTGATACTACATCTACCATGTGGCCATCACACCATGTATGACAGGGATGACATGTGCAGCTTTGATGGACAGGATTGCATGGTATGGCAGGAGTATGTTACATGTATGGCACAGGGATCTGTCCAGCATGTGGCGATCCTATTAGTAGGATGGTGGCTGCTCATGACATATGTCATTCAGATCAGGATATGGACATGTAGCATGTCCAACATCATAGTGTAGCAAATGTCTTTATGCAAGGTAGACAGTATGCTGCATAGTGGAGGTGAGGATTGTGAAGGCTGGTATCGCCCATCCACGCATAGCCAATACCCCTTAAAGGTGATATGTGATCCAATATTGGTCACCCGAGTGCTGTGTATGCCTGTCCAATGATCTCTGTGCTCATAGATGGCATCCTGTCATGACATGGGTACCTTGTATGACTACCTAAGGGGCCAGGAGATGTCACCAACTCAGGGATGTGTACTGCACAGCACCATCCCTTACACAGTGTCCATAATGTTGACCACAGCCTAGGTGGTAGTTAATGGGTACAGAGATATTCATCTAGCGGTGACAATGCTGATATCATCCATCAGAATGTGCACATATGTCACACACCTCACCCACACAGCCCATTCTGTATGTTGTTCACAACACTGAGACAGCTATTGCTCATAGGTCATGGCCATTTACATCCTTACATACACATATGCCTGGCATTTGTCTGTGTGGTATGGGCTACAATGAGGGTGGAGTACAACACATTAACCCTACTTTACTGTAGCTGGCACTGGTGTGATATGCACATGTCACTCTGGCACCTTTTGTAGTGTTGATACTGTCAACAGGCCACTGGTAGAACACTCCTGTGACATACAAACGTATATGTAGTCAAACATCCGTACTGTCATGTACATCTGTACTGCTAACATCTACATTGATAATGGTTCATGGACTTGCAGACCATACTCAGCAGGGTTATAGTGTGGTGCCACCGCTTATGACTGTCGTCACCACTTGTGGGTTATTATCCAACACCCTATCTGTATTGTATATTCATGCTCAACACATGTTCAGAACTTGTGAGCACGTCATGAGCTACTGATTAATATAGTACCCATTCCACACCATTTCTCACAGGTACACTGTCTGTCCTTACATTTCCAGCTTGCTTACAGTACAACAGCAGTTGTACACATGTGACCCACATATCTTGTGAGACATGGTTGTATATACAGGCATGTCCAACTGTCATGTACCAGTGCTATTGCTTGTCTATATGCTGAATATGTCGTACATGTGGCAATAGAGAAATTGTCTCATGTACACAGTCAATGCTCACCTCCCAACATACGACACTACAGCCTGTGGGGGATGCACATATGCAGCCCTGCTGGGGGTAATGCTGCTACCAACCCTGACTGCACCTGACAGTCATGTGGGGATGTGTAACATTCGCAACACACCCCACTCATCCCATAGTCTCACAAGATCTTCACCACAGGCCGCACATATGAGGACAACTTGTGCAGTACCTCTCCATACTCTATGTAGGCACCAAAGGCAGCCCCCAACACTAAACACAACAAAAACAACTTATAGCCCACAGACTCATGTGTGCCCATCACATACAGCCAATAGGGTGTTATAACATACACAACACACCTGTCATAGGTGACTCTGTAGGTGGTCGCACTGATGTTCCACTCAGCAGGCTACACAAGGCGATAGTCGCTTACATCTTGCTGTCAGCTAACTGGTTCTGCAACATAACCTATGCGCCCATGCCACACCTCACCAGGTACAATGTGACTGTCATTCTCCATGTTAGTGTGACTGCCCTGAGATGCAACTTCACAGACTATGTGTGGAAGGACATGCAATAGCTCACCAGTCATGTAGCCCTGCAGGTATGGGCAAAGCCCTGGGGAGCATTATGCATTCATCCGGACCTGATACCACTGTACAACAACTGAATGTGTCACTTCAACATTTGCCTATGCTTCTGCTGTCATTCCACAGGCATCTGGTATCTGTCCGCTTAGACTGACATAGTCAAACAACACAATGCTTTGGCACAGATGACCTGCACCTGTCATCCCTGGGAGTACAGATCAAATGTAAGGCTCTTGCTGCTTCTATACTGCCTGCCTTGCACAGTTTCCAATAACATTCACCACCAGAACAGGAACTGGCAAGCAAAACATGGGGTCATGTGACGCAATGCTTGACATCTTCATCTCTGATGCATGCAGGCAAGGCACTCCTTATTATGCACCACTTCAATATCTTTGCAGTGACTGGGACCTGCCTCTAGGCTCTGCAGAGCACACCTGCAATGACAGGTTATACACAGACCATACCTTTTGGTCATGTAACCTGGACCGGCACACCAACGGCTGAGGTGTTCCCATATTCCACTATGTTGTAAACACATCTTGGCTAATTACTTAGCACAATGCATCAGAGGTGCTCCATGTGCAACTAACTGTGTCCAGAACTGCTATACGCATTGTAACAAGCTACAGATTCAACAACATACCCCAAGGTTACCAGAACTTATTTCTTGGTGTACTAGACAGTAGGGCTCAGACAGGTACTACTGATGTGAGACTGACACTACCCCACACTTAACTGGGATAGCCACTCATGTACAGACACATTAGGCCAACGCTGTCCGTGATTCATAACCTCCACTCAGCTGGATCAACCCATACACACCACCTCCAAGACCAACAATATCCTTGACATGGACACTACCAACATGTCACTGGTGTTCCACACCTGGGGTTATCCCCTCATTGCTGGATTCCGAACATATGCTAATCACCCTTGTTAGCCACATCCCAGCACCAAACCCTTCACGGCATACACAGTACATGAGTACTACAACACCTACTACAGACGTCTTATGACAGCGGTAGTTAACGTCATGACACCCGTGCAGATGGACAATGCACATACAAATGCTGAAACATACCCCAGTGCACTTCATTAGCATGTACACGACTGCATGGATCATGCTATTCCACACAGAGCCATGATGGTACCCACCAGATAACGGACGCCACTCTGGGGGTCCAGTTCCATGGACATAATTTACAACAACAGGTGGAGGCTGTTGCAAAGTGGTGTACATGTGGATTTCTGCCGCCAATTGATGTTCCTGAGTGACTTATTGCTTGCGCATCAGCTGTGCAGCTACTCCATTCACCAATTACACGGCAACAGTGGGGTATAATTGAATTCTCCACTTGGGCGTTGCCCATTTGCCCTCCCTTCGGGGAAACGGCATGTATTGTGTTTTGTTGTGTGTAATTGCAACTGCTATGTGTAGAGACACATATAGTTTGGATTCATGTCCCCCGTGGATTGTGTGTAATGGCTAGAGTATGTGGTTCTACATGTGAATGTACCTGTCATCCCAACCGTCTGATAAGGGACTATTGCAAACAAAACCTGTAACATCGCCGTTTGTTCCATTATACAATGGCTACGATTTTGCATGGCACCTTTAAATGTGTCTCTCACAAGGTATGTTAACACTTCTGCAGATGTAATTGACTGACTGGATGTTTGTGCTGTAATTGCAGTCTGTATTGCTATAGTTTCTAGTCTGGGGGATGTAGGTGGGTGTACATAGCATATACAGGTTTGTGGGGCTTGCATTTCTACATATTCCATATATATGTGTGTGGGCTCCTTCCCTAATTAAAGAGGTATCAGTTAGTAGACTTATGTTACGAGATTATACATTGGGCTGTTGTTAATTGGTTTCTGTATAGTATGCAGGTGAGGTTGATACTTCCATACCTCCGGAATTACAGCGATATGTAAAGGGATATTTCTAAATGACAGCTATCCTGTGTATTTCTGTCCCAGATATTTGCAGTCATTGCAGTTGTGTTGGTAACAGAACCTCTTTGGCATGGGTTGCCACCTTTTCAAATGACCATTGTGGGACACTTGCGGGACACACATCGGTGTTTACAGGCTGACACATACCCACGGTCAGTACACAGGGTAGCACATGCTTTTATCCTCAATACATACTTATTGTTGTGGGACTTTGGCTACTTATCATATTGCATGTAACATGTACATATCCTACATACAGGCATAACTATTTAATGCAACTATTACATATTATATGGGACATAATAATGTCCTACAATCTCAGACAGTTGCCCTTTGTAATGTTTTATGTCAGGACACAACTGCCCAGGGAGGGGCTGTCCCTCCTAATGTGGGACAGGTGGTAACCGTATGCATACGGCTAGCTATACCCTCACTTACCGTAATGATCTACCTCCGAGTTGGAACTAACAGACACACGATGCGGACACACACACAGACACACATTACAGTCACACGGACACGCACACGGCACCCACCACACACATACACAGACTATGGCAATCAAAAACTCAGTCAAACACAGTACCTATGTGGACCGCAACACTGGAAGCAGTAACTAAATGTCCCTTCATATCGTGATAATATTACTCGTGGTTCTACTGTTCAGGTATTGTGTTCTTTCTGTCTTTCAGCCTCGTGGTTACTCGTGTCAGTATGTGACACATTCCATAGTTGGCGGTATCCTATTTATTTGTACCTCCAGGGTTTTATGAATGTTGCTGACCTTTCTATATATTTGCAGATATTGGTGAATCCGTATATATCAACATATATCTCTCTATCGCCCTTTCTATCTGTATTTTATATATATATATATTTATATATATATATTTATATATATGTGTATATATATATATATATATATATATATATATATATATATAGCTATACATACATATATATATATATATATATATATATATATATATATATATATATATATATATATATATATATATATATATATATATATATCTCTGACGGTGTATACTGTTTCCTGGTCTCCGCACGTTTGTGTCTGTACCTGTCACATTACACACCTGCCGTAGGTACATCTTGGCTACCATGGTGTTAGGTGATCATGATTGCGTGTTCTACTCCTGGCAGTGGTCGTTTTACCCTTCAGAGCAGGTGCTATTAGTACAGGGGTGAATAATGCTGGTTTCACCTGTTCTGGACATCATTGATCATGATCTACGCGATATTCAGAGAAGCTTAGTCCTGTTTCGTGCATATCCATATAGTCATTTTTAAACGACACTTACCAGCAGTGGGCAACTCATATTCCCACTAATGTTTGCTAAACATGATCTGGTGACCTGCATCCGACATGCATTATTTATGCCTTCGGGATTACCTTACATACCTTGCAGGACGTGGGACCAGGAACATGCACGACGGTCACTGCATTTACCACTTGGCCATCTGGGATTTGTACACATGTTATGGCGTTTTGTATGTGGAGTATACTATGGCTGTTACTCCATACTGCACTCATATGGGTAACTCAGTTAGTTTACATATGGATGAGTCCAGTTAATGGTATGTCCATGTGATGTTTACTGGATGTGCTCCAGCATTGGGTATGTATATCACAGTGAGCCACACACCATAATGTGCTACACCTTCAAACGACCATAGGTGGAGCATGCTGGTGTGACGAATACCAGTCATGGGTACACCCCGTGCCTTGACACAACATCCATGATTACATTATGTGGAGCCCCTCATTAACGCAGCAGGGAATCCATGCAGAGTGTGTGCGTAATAGTTCTTACACACATGTGATCCCGCGATTGCCTCTGCTCCACTAAGCGATGGTTGGTTACTCAATGTTGTGGCAACAGCAGACACTGTTTGCCTCGTTTGGTGTTTGACCTCTGACAATCGGGCGTGTACCTACCGATGTACCTGGGAACGTATACACACAGCACCAACATATGCTGATAGGTGCATGTACTGCTCAGGTGTTGACATTCCTTGTTCCAATAGCTGCTGTGTGTACATTGTTTGAGGGCTGCCTATGTAGGATTCACACAGTGGGCCACCTATACATTGCAATTTACAGGTAGTCGTGTGTATGTGCCATCCATTTTACTGTGTGTGCAGGTGGAGAGGTGTGTCAGTCCATAGGGGCCTACACTGTCAGAGTATGTGATATATGTTCCCTCTTTTCCAAGGCGTAGGCATATTGGGCATGCCTCAATCTGCCTACTGGAGATGGCACAGTGTGTTCGTGGTCTGAATCCCTCTTTGCCTGTGATGGCCTTGGCAATTGCGGTGGGCTAGGAGGGCCTTCACCATTTTGACCCTGCTGCAGCTGTTTCCGCTGGATGATATTATGTAGCATGGCACATACTATGAAGATGTGGGCACACGTGCCTGGAGAGTACTGCAAGGCTCCACCAGATGTGTCCAAGCAATGGAACCATGATTTCAGCATCCCGAACACACGCTCTATGATGTTTCTGGTTTGCGCGTGTGCCTCATTATGGCGTTTTTGCATGGGTGTGTGTGCATTTCTGATGGGAGTCATCATCCATGGCTCCAGTGCATAGCCAGCATCCCCCACAAGGTGGCCATGTGGGATGTTCCCCCGACAAATACCTGATACAGCTGTGAGGCATGCCAGATATGGGAGTCATGGTAGCTTCCAGGGCTGCCAGCACACACATCCATGATAATGCCCAGGGCATTGCACACAACCTGGCAGTTGATGAAGTGGAATCCATTGTGGTTTATGTAGCGCCTACCATTCTCACTGGGTGGTGACTTGATATGTATGTGTGTGCAGTCTATCGCACCCAGTACCTCCGGGTAGTGTGCCACACGGTGGAAGTGACGCATATTGCTGGCCAACTCCTCCTGAGTTCGGGGGAAGTATATATGCTCATTTTCATGTGGTAACATGGCATCCAGGAACTGGTGTAGTACCCTGGATGCTGATGCCTTTGAGATCCCCATTATATCTCCAGTTGGCCTTTGAAAGGTACCTGTGGCTAGTATTTGCAAGCTTACACATACCTTCGTGTCCACTGCGATAGGTTCCTCTCTGTTGTTTCTGGTTCTCAGGCGTGACCAGCACAGCTCAACTATTTGCTGTAAGATGTCCCTGTCCACCCTGTAATGCTCTACTATCTCCAGATCATGTAGCCCCTAGTAGGTTACCCTTGGTCTGAACACTCTTCTCCTCCTCCGGGGCCTGCGGTGGTTGTCGGCATCATCCTCCACAACACTGTCAGTCTCTAACACATGGTGATGAATCACAGCTATGGCAGCTCCCAACATGTACATTTTAAAAGTTCCCCGTGTGTTTACACCTATGGTGCAGTGTTTGGGAATACACAGGTGTGTGCAGGGTGCTTTCACACTTTATACTATTGTGATGTGAACACTGATGATGTCATAGGGTGTGTATGTACGATCATAGCTACAGGGTGTCTTATTTGTTTTACTACAGGAACTACTATTGTGGTTCCTTTGGTGTTGAATTACATTTGGCTGCTGTGGATTACATCTTGCCCTTCCCTTTACATTTCTGCATGTTTCACCTACCATTTTCTGGCATACATCCAGCAGCCTGCTTTCATTTGTACTTTCCTAGACCTGGCTTATCTTGCGTAATGTGTTCTATTGCTGGTCTACTGTAGGTTTGCTTTGCTCTGCTATGACAGTTCTCCTATCTTTGCAATCCAATGCCTCCCCTCCTTTCTTTGCAATTCAATGCCTGCCCTATCCTGTTTTGCAGGTTTCTGCAAGCAGACTCGTCAGCTGCTGTCGATTGGCTGCCGTGAGTTGATAGGTGTTAATTGCTCAGTTGTACTCCAATTACCCTACTGCGGCATTTCCTACTTTTCTTCCCCTGACCTTCCTGTTCATGCTATTGTTCGCGGTGCATGCATCTGCTTACCGGGTTTCGAGCACATTTTCATCCCCGTACACATGCTCTTTCAGGCACCATATGTGCTCTCAGCTAAACGATTCTATACCTACCTCCCCACCCCTGTCCTGCAGCTTTGCTTAGCAACGGCCAGGCCTGATTTACATTGCTCCAGTGTGCTTACAGCTATGGCGGCACACCCCTCTGCTGATGTCATGTATCACCTCTGAGCCACTCCTCGGTGTTATGGCGCTGCGCCGTATGGTACATCCTTCATCCGGTGGGACGTTTGAGATTCAGTATTACCTGCCTCATTTGCATGGCATTGACTACTAATTCATAGTTACCGTGATGAACACTGTTGCAGACCCTTAGCAACCCTTGCAACTTGGTTGTGGTGTACCATGCATACCATTGCATATTATGGTGAAATCCTGATTTGTATTACATTGCAAATTTAAGACATTTGTATATATTTTCTTTGTGTTCCAGTTTGTGTTCCACTTTGCACACACATGCCCTGCGGTTGTACTGTGCGTTACTGTGGACATGACATTAAATGTTGTTTTTCAGGTGTTGTGCATCTTTTCTTATGCCATTGGCTGTGTACTTAGCCATTGGCATATGTTAACTTTGTAATACATGAGTCTGGTCCGCTTCCATAGCTCCGATGTTCTGTTTGGGAAAATGTAAACCGTGTTTTTTGGTTTACATTTCCGTGGGCTTACGCTACGCCTGCAACACGTCATGAATTGCTATATGCCTTCATTTGCATGGTACAACACTGAACATGGGGTGATTAGCATACCTAAGCTGAGGGCTGCGCAGTTCTGGCATACACTGGTAGTGCACGTGGAATTGGATTGTACCTGAATCGCTCGGCGGCCATATTTGGCATTATACTACCTACGCTACGCCTGCGCCTGGTGCAAGCTTCATGAATCCCGGGGAGTATTTAGAATTGATTTTGACAAATACAATTTTTGTAGTCATCTAATATAATTTTCATTTGACCAATGAAGTGGCAAAGGGGGTCTCAAGGTATGTGTCTTTCTCTCACTGTTCACATGAGTTTGGCAGAAGGATGATATTTAGAATTATGCTTAAGAGCAACATATTTATTTTTCTCTTGCTTTATAACTATTTTTTTAGTAGTGTATCAGTGGGATGGAAAATAGCTAAATTATTTAATGTGTGCATTATTCAATTTACTGATTTGGAGACTGTTATGTACAATAAATCCAGGAATTAAATCCACACATTTGGCATCAGAGTTTTTAAGGATTGTTTAGTTATTATTATTATTTTCTTGACAATGGTAATAGGAGAGATTGCACAGCAGTACCTTTTTTGTAATTCCAGAGGGTACTAAATTCCAAGTGATGAGATTTTCCAAATTTACTTCCTGCAATGATGAGTGTCACCTAGTTCTGGATGACCTTAATGATCAATCTTTACTTAGAAGATATAAGACAGATAAAGGCAAAATAATTTTTGGAGAAGTCAAATTAGATGATATAGACTTCGAAGATGTCCGTTGACAACTAGACATGCATTAAGCTTCAGCTCCAAAAATCAAAAGTAAATCCATGACAAAGCTACAACATCTTATATGTAAAACAAAAAAAACTGCATAATCCCTGCAGTAACAACATCTAAGAAGCAAAGAAACAGCTTTACCTTATAATATATAGCTAAATATAAACTTTTAAAGTACCTTTTAAGCCAGCAGGGTAATTGAGATGGAGACCATGTGGCAGAGCCTCTACAAGTCTACAGTTCAACAGGGCCTGGGAAAGACTACAAAACAAAAGTAAAAATCACAATGACTAGCACCCAGGATCAAAATAAGGAACTAATGGAAATACAAACTTCTAAATCAAAATTATCTACAGTTGTGACTCCTGAAAAGGACACAGCAAGCAAGAGACAAAAAACGTCTAAGTCACAGCAGGAACCTACTAAATCTTCTTTGAGAGCAAAAAGTGATAGTTCATACTCGGTTGAAGATATAAAAACAGCCCTACAACCAACCACTCTAAAATGACATATGAGCATTTTCTGAAAAGCTTAGCTCTGTGGGAACCCGCAATGAACAAATTGCAGTGAGACTAACTTTAAATGAAACTAAGACTGAGGAAATCACACCTGAAATCAAAGCTTTGAAGTCTACAATTAAAACCAAGGAACAGACCACAAAAGAACTCCAGTCAAAAATGATTGATCTTGAAGCAAGAAGCAGAAGAAACAACATAATTATAAGAGGGGTACCAGAAGTGTTTGACCAAACCCAACTGAATGCAATAATTAAAGAGATTGTGAAAGCAACAGTTGACAATAAGAACATAGCAAAAGAAATGACCATTGAACGTGCACACAGATCTCTTTGGAAAACTCATGATAAAACTACACCAAGACAAATCTACGTTAAAATACTCGGTGCAGCACACACCTATATGATCCTAACAGCAGCCAAACAGAAAAGAAACATAACATGGAGGGGTCATAAAATAAGCATTACACAAGATTTACCTCTTCCCATCAAGTAAGAATGCCAAGAACTAGCCCCCTTCTGCTTATATCTAATTAAAGAAAATTTCCGGTTTCCAATGCGGTACCCTGCAAAACTCATGTTCAGCTATAACGATCAAAAATACTGTGTACAAAACAAAACAGAAGCTACAAACACTTTCACCAAAGCATTTGGAGAAATGCCTGAGGAAAAGAAATTATGCAGTACTATAGTCGACAAACTAAAGCCTCAACCAAATTTCAAAAATCTGTGCTTTAAGGTAAGGCTATAAAAACACTAAAAAGTAAGTACTACATCTGTTAATATTTGGTTCTTGTAATCCGAACACAAAAATGTAGTTTTTAAGCTACAAAAGACACTGACAAATTTTCCGTTTAATGAATAATGCAGACTAACTGTCAATTACCCCATATTCAAATTACATTACCATGCTATAATCAACATCTTTATCCCTAAATAGTAAGCAATAAACTCCTAAATAAAATCTAATCTGTGTGCTTATTAAGTCTGCATAACTCTATATAATTTTAAATGTAACATAAAGCCGACATTCGCAAATACAACAAATTAATAACAACGATGCAAGTTACAAACTGATACGGTCACTTCCAGCTGTAGAATCTATTTAACAAGTTAAATGCAAAAAAAAATACCTCCTTTTGCTGAACTGGAGAGCTGCCTGAATGAGCAAAAGACCAGAAACAAAAATATCCAAAACCAAGGCAGTGATGGGAGGACAAATTACAACTTCCCTTGAAGGTCAGGAGCCACAAAGCAATACTGGGAAATGCAAGGCTTAATCTACAGTATACAAATAAATCAGATTCAATGGAATTCTGCAAACCCATAAAGGAAAAGCCTTGAAAGGTAAAAATATAAAGCTTTTTATCAGCAAGATTCAAGAAACTTACACAATGGCAATGTTTAAAACTCAGATAATGTAGTTTTATATGTTAAAAGTTTCTAAAGGGCATTATTTTCTTTTGTTAAAACGTAAGTTTATACATTGCACAACCTCTAGATACTGTAAAATGTCAACTGACAAGGAAAGCATGACTGTTTTACCATCGCACTCTATCTGAAGGATAGGATTGTCTTGAATTCAACAAGGAAATGAAAGACTTTCCTCGGGATTCATGAAGCTTGCGCCAGGTGCAGGCGTAGTGTCAGTGATCTAACACCAAATATGGCCACCGAGCGATTCAGGTATGAACTGTTTCCACATGCACTACCTGCAGGGCAGTGGTGCGCAAAGGGGATCGCAAGGAATATATAAAAATATAGAATAAAATTGCAATGAAACACATATCACGAATTCCTCATAATAGTCAATGGCAGGCATGCTATACCATACTTATGGCGCAAGGGTTGCTAAGGGGCAGCGACAGTGTTATGCACAGTAGCTAGGAATTAGTAGGCAATGCCATGCAAATGAGATAAGTAATAGTGAATTGGAGATTTCCCGCTAGTGTAAGGATGCACAAAACAGTGTAGCGTTATAACACCGAGGTGAGCCCTTGAGATAAAAATGACATCAAGAGAGGGGTGTGTCGCCATTGCTGTAAGCAAATTGGAGCATTGCTAACCCGGTTTGCCTGTTACTAAGCAAAGCTGCAGGATAGGGGTGTGTTGAAGTATCCATAGCTTTGCTTAGCTGAGAGCACACAAGGTAACCTAATGTGCATGTGAACGTGGATGAAAATGTGCTGTAAACCTGGTAAATGGCTGTGTGTGGCGAGCGCCAGAGCGGAAATAGGAAAGATACTGGAAAAAGATAAGGAAATGCTGCAGCATGGAAATTGGAGAACAAATGGGTAATTAACACCTAGGAACCCACCGTGGGCAACTGACAATAGCTAACAAGGCTGCTAGCAGCTACCTGCAGAACAGGAAAGGGGAGGTGCCATACTGCAAAGAAAACAGTACTGTTACAGCAGAATAAAGCAAAATTGCAGTAGATCAGCTACATAACACATTTCACAACCCATTCCTGGGTAGGGAAAGTACAAAACAAGAAAGCCAGCAGCTGGATGCATGCCTGTCAATGGGAGGGGATTCGGGTTGAAAAGTGAATTAAAGGGCAACAGATAAATCATGGCAGGCAAGCATAATTCAACACCAAAAGCCCCACAATTGCAGCACTCACTGTAAAACCCATAATTAAGATACCCCGCAGCTGGAATTGCACATACACACTCAATGACATCAGCACCATCCATAGCACAATAGTATAAAGTGTGAAAGCACCTCTCACACACTTGTGTATTCCCATACACTCTGCACCATCGGTGTAAACAGATGGGGAACTTTTAATATGTACATGTTAGGGGCTGCCATAGCTTTGATTCACCAGCATGTGTTGGAGACTGAAGGTGGTGTGGATGATGATGCTGACAAGCACCTCAGGCACTGGAGGAGGAGAAGAGTGTTCAGACCCAGGGTAACCTATCATGGGCTAAATGATATGGAGATAGTAGAGTGTTACAGGGTGGAAAAGGACACCATACAGCAACTTGTTGAGCTGTGCCAGCCACGCCTCAGAGCCATAAATAACAGAGGGGAACCCATCCCAGTGGACACGAAGGTATGTGTAACCTTGAGAATACTAGCCACAGGTACCTTTCAAAGGCCCACTGGGGATATCCTGGGGGTCTCACAGGCATCAGCATCCAGGGTACTCCACCAGTTCCTGGATGCCATGTTACCACATGCCAATGAGCACATATACTTCCCCCAAATGCAGGAGGAGTTGGCCAACAATATGCGTCTCTTCCACTATGTGGTAGAATACCCGGAGGTACTGGGTTCAATAGACTGCATGCACATACACATCAATTCACCACCCGGTGAGCAGGGTAGGCGATACATAAATTGCAAGGGATACCCCTCCATCAACTGCCAGGTTGTGTGCAATCCCCAGGGCATTATCATGGATATGTGTGCTGGCAGCCCTGGAAGCTATCACTACTCCCACATCTGGCATGCCTCACAGCTGTATCAGGTATTTGTCAGAGGGGACGTCCCATATGGCCACCTTGTGGGGGATGCTGGCTATGCACTGGAACCTTGGATGATGACTCCCATCAGAAATGCACACACACCCATGCAAAAACATCATAATGAGGCACATGCACAAACCAGAATCATCATAGAGTGTGTGTTTGGGATGCTGAAATCACAGTTTTGTTGCTTGGACATATCTGTTGGAGCCTTGCAGTACTCTCCAGGCACGTGTGCCCACATCTTCATAGTATGTGCCATGCTACACAATATGATCCTACGGAAACAGCTGCAACAGGGACAGAATGGTGAAGGCCCTCACAGCCCACCACCATTGCCAAGGGCCTTACAGGCACAGAGGGGCTCAGACCACCTACATACTGAGCCAGCCCCAGTAGGCAGATGGAGGCGTGCCCAGTATGCCCATGCCTTGGCAAAGAGGGAATGTATAGTACACACACTGACAGTGTAGGCACCTACGGACTGACACTCTTCTCCACCTGCACACACAGTAAACATGGATGGCACACACACAAGACCACCTGTAAATTGTCATGTATAGGCGGTCTACTGTGTGCATCCTACATAGGCAGCCCTCAACTATTGCACGCACAACCACTATTGGCACAAGGTAAGTCAACATCTGAACAGTAAATTAAGCTATCAGCATGTGCTGATACTGTATGTATAGGTTCATAGGTACATAGGGAGGTACTTGGCTAACTGCCCGAGTCCATTCATAAGCCTAGCCAAAATGTGTTAGCTGTCGCCACCGAATTGATTAACTAACTGTCCCTCTGTGGAGCAGAGCCAATTGCGGGATCCCTGGGGTGTATCCACTGCTCTCCAGCCACTCTACAAGGTTTCCCTGGAGTGGTAATGAGGGACTCCGTATAATGTAATCAGGGATGTAGTTCCAAAGCATGGGGAGTACCTTTGACAGGAATCTGTCACTCCAGCATCTTTCAGTTATGGTTGTGGCAAGGTTTAGCTCATTACAGTGTGTGGCTCACTGTGACATGGATTCCCATAGGTGGAGCATATCCATTAAGCCTGACTTGGACATGGCATTGTTGGCCAGCAAAGATCATCTCTGAGAAAATGAGATGCCATGGAGTAATTCAAGAGTTCATTCAGTCTGGCAGCATAGGACACATGTCTGAGGCCAGTAATCCTCTTGCTGAGGTATGTTCATGGACCCTCTAGTTGTTGGATGTGTCCTCTGAGGTACATCCAAAATGGGTTATCATACTCGATGATGGGATTGATGAGTGATGAGTAAAGGGGCAGAATAACCTCAGTATGTCTAGATGTGAACCCTTTATTAATCAGATGGCCTACATAGGAGGATGTCCTAATTACTTTGGAGATATGATTGTCAAAGGAGAGATCACTATCTAATGTAGTCCCCACATACCCATTACCTCATCTGTATTAAAGTGGCTGACACTCATGTGTTAATATGTGCATGTTTAGTTTTCCCAACATGGAATGACCATGCATTTTGTTACCTTTAGCTGGAGGCCATAACTTTGACACTCTGTGTTGGTCTATGTGAGGCACCTTGAAGGATGTCTGTGACAGCTGGACTGACAATTATGGCCCCCAGATTGCAGTAATTGCCAAACATGGTCTGCTGTAGTCCACCTCTGTTTGCCTGTACCTCTGAGAAGTATATGGCAAACAGTAGGGGTCCCAGGACTGAGTCCTGTGGGACACCAGTTGTGACTGGTAAAGAGTTGGACCTGGAGGCTGCTAGGCTTACCATGTGGGTTCTGTGTGTAAGCCTGTTGGAAACCCAACCTGTAATGTATGAGTGTATGTACTGGCTGATGAGTTTATAAATAATACCTGAGTGGGGAATGGTGTCATAATCCTTGGCGAGGTCCAAGTAGTATGTGTGAACTACCACACCCTACACCTAAAGTCTAGGTGACTGTAAGATGTCAAACAGGTTCAGTAGGCATGATCTGCACTCAATCAAGCTGGCCTGGGTTGGGTCGAGTGTCTGGAGGTTCCCAATGTCTCTGTTAATGAGTTCCATAATGATGCGCTCCATAGCCTTGCAGACCAGGCTAGTCAGGCTTATAGGGCAATAGTTCCTGGGGTCTGTTGTAGCACCACCTTTGTGGAGTGGGATAAATGTTGCTGTGCACCACTCTGTGTGTATGTAGCCTGTAGAGAGGCTGGGTTTGAAAAGTGTGTTTAGGTGAGGGTTTAGTTCATTTGGAGTTCTTGTAAGACACAGCTTGGGACACTGTCCAGTCCTATTGAGGCTGTGTTTATGGCTTTGGATAGGGCTGTTTTAACCTGTGTGTCAGTGATTGCTGGGGCCATATATTCTTCTGGTATGGTTATGGGCAGTTATGGGGTTGAGAGGGGTGTGAAATTTGCACTGAACCTGTCTGCCAAATTGTTGGCAATATCAGTCGGTTCAGTGTATTTTGTGTCAGTCTGCACCAACTCAGAGCAGATCTGAGAGTTCCCACTTAGGTTCTTGACATAGCTAAAGAATGCTTTGGTTTTCTGTAGGGTCCTTGGGAAATTGTCTTTTGAAGTTAGCCTTGAATGATTTCATGTGGGATCGTAGTTTCTTGCTGATACTGATCAGGGATGTCTGTCCTTCCAAGGATTTAACTCTTATCTGTACTAGTTACCTCCTTCTATTGTAGATCCTGTATATGGCAGGGGTCCACCAGACAGGTTTCCTTTTCTTGAAGGAGTGAGTCTAGATTTGACTTGGGATAGCATGATCCATGCATTCCTGCAGATGATCATAGAGTGCCTTTGTGTAGGTTTCAGCATTTTGGACAGCATTGGCCACTGGCATGAGGGCTGTGAACCTTTCCACCTCGGGCATAAGCAATGTGAAGTCTGCTTTGGAAAAGATTTTCACGGTGGTTTCCTTGTTTGGGGTTATGGACGGAATGTGAATATCCAGAGTGATTAGTCTGTGGTCTGATCTAACCAGCGAGGGGTTGATGTCGGGTGTGGAACACCGGTCGCCCATGTTGGTGATGACCAGGTCCAATATGTTGTTCCCCCTTGTGGGGCTGTAGACCAGTTGTTCCAGGGTGTTTGAGTTTAGAAATTCTAGGAAGCGCTGGGCAAGGGAGTTAGTACTTGAGTAGATCTCCCAGTTGTTTGGGTAGCTGAAATCACCCAGTATTAGGGTGTTTGGTAGGACCTGCATATTTCCCAGTGTCTCCAGAAATGCAGATTGTGGGTCCTGGGTCATGGTGGGTGATCTGTAGCAAGCTACAATTTGGATTGCAATTTTGCCCATTGTCACTTCACTTGGATGATCTCTGATGCATCGTGCTGCGCCACTAACCTGGAAGTGTGAATATCCATGATGAATATGGATACACCCCCGCCTTTTGTGTTCCGGTCCGGGTTTTGTGGCCGAAAGGTGTGGTATGAGTTATAGCCTGGTAGTTCTGGGGTGCTCTCTGGATCCTTAAACCAGGTGTCTGTTACTGCACAGATATCGATGTTCACCATACAGAGGAGTGCCTCAAGTGTGTGCATTTTGAGGTTTAGACTTCTGGCATTGAGTATCAATGCCCTCAGTTTCTGGTTACTTGTACTATTTACGGTGGTGGGTTTGTCTTATGAGCCTTGCCTAAAAGTCCACCTTGCCTAATATCTACCTCTCTACTTTTGTTTGCAAGCAATGACAGCTGTGCATGTGTACATGTTCTGCAAATGTGTACTGACCCTTGTTACAGAGCTGTGCCAAATGGCTATGTGCACACCTACATAGAGTGGATATTGACAGTAGAGACACACTGGTTGAATGTTCAGATTTGTGTAGCCTAACCTCTCATCGCCAGACTAACAGCTGCTTGGAAATATGTTGACAGTACGGGTAATGAAACAGGGTGTATATCATCTTTAACTCCACTGTGACATCTGCAGTAGGAGTGTAAGATGTAGGAAACTGCTGCCCATGTGTAATAGCTGCTTCATAGGTGATGGGGTACACTATCTGATTATATCCTGATCATGTCAATAGTGGCAGTAGAGTCTATTGATATTTGACTCTGTGTAGGGAGTGGGTGTCTGTGCCCAACAGAGCCCATGGTTCTGCTGGGTATGTGAGTATATACCCAGACAAGGACACAGCCCTGTTCACACTTGCATCATCTGTAATCAACTATCAGGATGTGATGTGGCCCTCAGAGGGGGATTGCTACTAAAGGTAGCTACCATGTTCCTGTAATAGCTAGTGTTGCCACATCCATAGTAGAAATATTTACATGTGAACATCACTGTCTAAAACATCTTCATAAGCAGTAAGTATACTAAATGCAGTACGTGGTACCTGTAGTACTGAATGCTCATACAGGCATGTCCACTAGTCAGCTACTGTTGTTTACTAATGTCAGCTTTGTGTATGTGGCCATCCTGGGGGAATACAATCTCTATGCCATGTATACTGCCAAACCCGTCTAACACCACACCCCACACATTATCTGGGATGCAGCTACAGGGGTGAGCTTGGAGGCAGTCCATTCTACACCCATGACTGGACTAGACAGTCAAGAGGTGTAGGTCAACACATGCATCTCATCACCACAACCAACACATACCCTTACTAGAACACAGTAAGGACACACACACATTCCACCAGATATCACACATATCCACAGAGGCCTCTAAGTATCTGGCCAAGCAAGAGGCCTCCCAAGTTGGAATAGACAGACAACAGAATACAAAGACTGCACAACATAGTTTGCATAATTGTGTCACACCTCAGAACACGTGGCTGGAAACATGGCCAACAGTGCTCATTTAGGAATGCAAACCCTAGCACTATGTTACACACCAAGCTATATGAGGGCAAACATACTGTCAACTGCCTGTCTGCCATGATTAGCCACATACCCATACACTCAGACCACCTTTAGAACTATACACATGTCTCTGGCATATTCTATGTTGCTGTGCAGGACCTGTGATTCAGTAGCCTGGACTGCATGAAAACATATGTAGGAACTGTCAGGTCTTGTAGCCCATGCAGGTGTGTCCCAAGTCCTGGGTAGCATTCTGCCATCGGCCAGAATGATGCAGCAGTACAGGGTCAAGGATTGTATTCCATAATCATGAAATGTACTGGTGTAATTCAAAGAGTATCCAGCATCTCTCTGCCTGGGATAACATGGTTGACAGACCATGATGCTTTGCCAGACAGGGCCTGCACCTGTCACCCCTGAGAATCTGGATACTGGAAACTGCCCATGCTTCCCCTATAGTGCCCTCATCATGCCAGGTTCAAGTGAAAGTCCACTGGTGCAACAGGGACAGCCAAGAAATAAACTGTGGGTCTTGCTACTCAATGATGCAAATCAGGTACTCAATATGGACTCACTTACGGCACTCTGAAACATGGAGAACATATCTTTGCAGTGATTGAGATATGGTTCAATGTTTTGTAGAGTACCCCTGCATGACCATGTTATAACACATACCTCACCTCTTGGCCAACATTCTTTATTGGAACACATGGGCCACAGGTGTGTTCAACTTCCTGAGGGATATGTACACCCCCATGCAAGTTGCACTTGCAAAACGTAAGATGCATTATGCTGAGCAACTACCTTTGTGCCAAAGTGTAATCCAAATTGCACCTTGTGACAGATCATCCACCATGCCTAAGAATTCCCAACTGTCATTGTGCTGTAATGGGGAATACCAGTTTTGAGACAGGAAACCATAATCATGGCCACTCAGCTATCCCATTATGAACTGGGAAGACTCATCGTGTACCAACACGTGCTCAATGCATGTTGTATTTCATCAACACCAATTACCTGGATCACCATAGTTACACCAACAGGGCTAAAAGTATGCCACACATGGTCAGTCTTCAGAGCCAATGTTATGCTCCTTAAGAGTGAAGTGGTGACTGTCATGTCACCCATGCAGATGTACAATGCATGTGCAAATGCTGGGTCTTACACAAATGCACTTTAGCCACTCACATATGTACAGTGATTGTGCCATTGAAACAGAAACAGGATTCAAACAAACACAAACATGAAGGCAAACTAGTGGTACCCTGTCTTAAACTGTACCACAGAAGGTAGTAAATTTTGCAAGAGTCAACACACACGAGTGGAAGTTAATCCATGGTCAGCCTCAGTAAGTTGCAGATACACCATATAACGCCAGGCAAAGCTACTGTGAAACTAATCATTCACATATTATGAGGCCAAACACAGAGGATTCCATAGCTGTGTCATAAAACATAATGGCAACAACAAGACCTGCTGTGCTTCACAGCACTATGGCATGAAAAGTACTGCACCTATGGAAATAGCACCTGTTCATCCAGATAGGGTCTGGGATAACATAAACACATTGTCCCCTCCCCAACAGGTACATGTTCATATATCCATGTACACTTCAGAGCCCCTGTAATAACAACTATGCTGGTACAAGCTGGACTCTCTAATGCCATACATACAGGCTGCATGGGACCTGTCCACATTCCAGGTTATATCCTACACAAATGTCAAAACAATCTGCTCCCCACATAAACATCTTGTACAGTCATAAGTTCACATCAGGCTGGGTACACACTGAATGGTACACAGCAACAGTCATCTGTTAATGCTGTCAATATCACAGGGACCTTGGTATGTGTACACCTGACCTGGTTACAAACAGTGGTATCATTGCATTGCATAACACATAATGCAACTGTGTCAGTACATGGGTACTCTGCACAGTTGCTGTAGGGCTAGGTACAATCCACCAGTCAAAGGTTACTTGGTGTTGTAACATTACATGTCATACCACATCTTTGGATGTGTGTTGGTGGTCTGAGGACATGGTGGTGTCTGAGGATTACATCCTAGAGTGCAGCTTTTGACACTGTGACCTGCACCTGGCTCATCTCTGATGACTTATGTTGGAGTACTGCTCTGTACATGTGAGTAGCCATTATGAACATGGGGACACCACCACCTCGAGTGGTCCATACCAGTGTTATGGCCCACATGTCTGGTTCTGAGTTATATGGTGGTAGTCACGAAAGTATCCTGAGTTAGCAGGCTTCCAGAATAAAGCACTGAAGCTGAACAAAGCTTCGTTGACTAAAATAATGATACGCTGGTGCAAGGAAATTGTAGATAAAAACCGTTAGTTTTAATAAATCCAACCAGGAAGGTAAAAAACAAAGCCAGTAGTACCTTCCTGGTTGGATTTATTAAAACTAATATATCTATGTATGTGTGTGTGCATATATATATATATATATATATATATATATATATATATATATATATATAGTTATTCATTCTTTTCTAATGCTTTGGTGTTACGAGGTTTGGCATATATAATCTATATCTATTTATGTATGTGTATATATATATATATATATATATATATATATATATATATATATATATATATATATATATATATATATATAAAACTAAAAATTGTCTTTCTGAAGAAGTCTTGATAATAAATATGTCTTTCTGAAGAAGTCTTGATAATAAATATGTCTTTCTGAAGAAGTCTTGATAATAAATATGAAACATGTCTTTCTGAAGAAGTCTTGATAATAAATTGAAACATGTCTTTCTGAAGAAGTCTTGATAATAAATATTGAAACATGTCTTTCTGAAGAAGTCTTGATAATAAATAGTTGTTCACACTTTTCTATTGGAAAGGAACTGTTGTTGTTAATTTAAATGGCCTGCTAGAACTAATGTATATAAAGGAAGTGAAAATGGTTGCTCATACTTATGAAACATGTCTTTCTGAAGAAGTCTTGATAATAAATAAGACGAAAGCGCTAAAGTTCTACAAGAGTTGTTGGTGTTATTTACTATTTTATTGAATGCTTTTATTGTCACGAAGTTCATTTCTTAATATATATATATATATATATATATATATATATATATATATATATATATATATATATATATATATATGTATGTGTATATATATATATATATATATATATATATATATATAGGTTCATAGGTTCATAGGTTCATACTAGGCTATCTGCCCGAGGGCATTTACAAGCCTAGCCCATCGTTTTGTGGCTTAGGCCACCCCTTTAGTATGGGGAACTATACCCATTATTTTTCTGTGCCTCTGTCGAGCAGTGACACTGAGGTAATCCCTGGGGTATATCTGCGATCTCCCATCCATTGGTCAAGATTTCTCTTGAACAAGGCCAGCGAGGTGCTCTGCCTCACATGTACCGGGATTTTGTTCCACAGCATAGGGAGTCTTTGGGTGATGAATCTATCCCTCCAGCACGTCCTATTAATAGCCGTGTCAAGGTTTAAGTCTCCGCCCTTGTGGCTCTGATGGATCTAGATTTTTGAGGTGAAGCATATTCATCAAATCTGGGTTTGACATGGCCTTGTATGTTAGGCAAAGGTCACCTCTGAGCAAGCGGTAGCGACTGAATAGAGCTGGAGTTCTTTCAGTCGGGCAGCATAGGACAGATTTTTGAGACCCTTTATCCTTTTGGTGAGGAACTTTGTGGCCTCTCCAGCTGCTGCAAGTGTCGGGTCAGATACATTCCGAATGGGGCATTGTACTCAATCATTGGTCTGATGAGTGATGAGTAAAGGGAGACTATGACCTCCTTGATCTAGATGAGAATCCCTTCATGATAAGGTGGGCAATGTAGAAGGTCTTCCTAACTACTTTAGCTACATGGGTGTCGAATGACAGACTACTATCAACCTGGGTCCCCAGGTCCCTGATAACTTCTTCTGTGCTCAGTGGATTGCCACCTATTTGGTAGCTAGGGGTAACCTTGTTTTTCCCGAAGGGTATGACTATGCATTTTTGGCATTTAACTTTAGGCCGTGGCTCTGGCACCAGTTATCCGTTTCTGTGAGACCCTTCTGAAGGATATCTGTGTCAGATGTGTTTTCTACTATGGCGCCCAGTTTGCAGTCATCTGCAAACTTTGTCAGCCATAACCCTCCTGTGTTTGCTTGTACTGGAAAAGTAGATGCCAAACAAGAGTGGGCCCAGGACTGAGCCCTGTGGGACACCACTTGTGACAGGCTTTGAGTCTGACATGGCGCCAGCAGCTCTGACCCTGTGGGTTCTGTCACTCAGCCAGTTTGCAACCCATCTTGTGATGTATGGGTTGACATTTAAGCTGATGAGTTTTTCAATGATACCCGAATGGGGTATTGTATCGAAGGCCTTAGCCAGATCGAGGTAGGCTGTATGGACTGCCTTTCCTCATCAATGGCTTTGGTGACTGTTTCAAAAAGTCAACCAAGTTTAAAAGGCATGATCTGCCTTTGACAAAGCCAAACTGGGTTGGATCCAAAGTCTGCAAATTCCCTATGTCTTTATTTATGAGGTCCATTATGATCCTCTCCATGGCTTTGCAGATAAGGCTTGTCAAGCTAATGGGCCGGTAATTTCCAGGGTCGGTGGAGGCACCGCCTTTGTGAAGTGGTACCACAGTTGCAGTGCGCCACTCCCTGGGTACGTATCCAGAGGTAAGACTTTGATTAAACAGCTGTCCTAGCTGTGGGTTTAATTCCTCATTGAGTTCATGGAGCACACAGCCGGGGACACCATCAGGTCCCATGGATGCTGTGTTTTTTGCTTTGGAGAGAGCATTTCTCACTGGGGGGCTGGAGTTGTTTGGGGGGCTGCAATCGTTTGGTATAGATATCTCTCTTTGGGGGGGGGGGGGGGGGGAGAAGTTTGCACTGAACCTGTCAGCCAGTATGTTGGCAATGTCTGTAGGATCAGTAATCTTCACATCATTTTGAACTAGCTCTGAGCATATCTGGGAGTTTCCTCCCAGGTTTCTAACATAGCTAAAGAAGGCCTTATGATTGTCTTTTGAGTCTTTAGCTATTTTTCTCTCGAAATTTGCTTTGGATGATTTTATGAGAGCTCTTAGTTTTTTACTTTTAGTGATCAAGGGTGTCTTACCTTTAAGGATTTTGCTCTATCTTGTAGTAGCTTCCTCCTTTTGTTGTAGAGTTTGTTTATGGCTGGGGTCCACCAGACTGGATGCTTGCCTTTGGTACAAAGAGTCTTTGTTTTGCTTGGGATTGCCTTATCCATGCAGTCCTGCAGGTGCTGGTAGAAGGCATTTGTAAGTGATTCAGCGGCTTGAGTACTGTTTTCCGCCGGGGCCTTAAAGGAGACCACACTAGTCTTTAGAAGTGTGAAGTCGGCTTTGAGAAGTTCTTTACTGTGGTCTTTTTATTTCAGGTGGGGTGGGATGAGGACCTCCAGCGAGATTAGTTTGTGGTCTGATCTCACCAGTGAGGGGTACACCTCCGGTGTTGAACATTGTGCTCCCATGTTCGTGATGATGAGATCAAGTATGTTATCTCCTCTTGTGGGGATGGTGACTAGTTGTTCCATGGCATTTGAGTTTATGAATTCCAGGAACTTTTGGGCTAGGGTGTTTGGGCTTGAGTAGTGTTCCCAGTCTATATTAGGGTAATTGAAGTCACCTAGTATGATGGTGTTTGGTGATACATTTATCCCCTCTAGTGTTTTCAGGAAGGCCATGTGAGGTTCCTGAGTTTGTGAGGGTGGCCTGTAACATGCTACAATTTGCAGAGCAGTCTTGCCTATGGTTAATTGCACCTGGATGGTCTCCGATGCATCGTGCGTTGCCACCAGTCTTGAGGTGTGGGTGTCCTTGATGAATATGGATACCCCCCCTCCTTTCTTGGTATTGTCCAGATTTTGGGGCCGGAACGCATGATATGAGGTAAAACCTGATAGCGCCGGGGTGCTCTCAGGAGCCTTGAACCAGGTTTCTGTCACAGCACAGACATCGATGTTCTCCATACTGAGAAGGGCCTCAAGTGCGTGCATTTTGAGATTTAGACTTCTGGCATTGAGCAGCATTACCCTTAGTTTTTTCCTTTTTGTGTTCTAGGGTGGTAGGTTTAGAATTTGAGCCTTGCCTAAAAAGGCACTATGGGGTGGCAAGAGCCTTTGCCAATATCCGAATCCCAGGGGTGACAGGTGCAAGCCGTCCCTTGCGAAGCAGCGTGGCTTGTCCAGCATGTCATCCCAGGCAGACAGACACTGGATCCCCTTTGAATGACACCAGTGTTTAAGCCAATTGTTAAAGCTGATCATCTTATCTCTGTATTGTGGCATCATTCTTGGTGAAGGTAGGATACTGCTCAAGGTCAGGGTCATACCTGTCTGGGCTACATAATCAGAGAGCTCCTCAATGTCTCTTTTCATGTAGTCCAAGGAGGTGCGTCTCAGGTCGTTTACACCAGCGTGGACAATGACTGAATCATATTTGTACCTGCTGTTGAGAGACCTGAGTGCTTGCGTTATGTGGCGGATTCTAGCGCCCGACAGGCAGCTTACTGTGACCTTCTCCTTACTCAGTCTGGTGAGCGGGACGTCAGTGTGTCTGACTATGGAGTCACCAATGACTAGTGTGTCTGGCATTGTGTTTGGCCTTAAGGGCTGTGACTGTTTGACACTCTGACTGTGAGGTCTATGTGTTGCAGGTGTTGTGTTCTGAGGTGGTGGTTGTTTGGGTGTCTGCTTTGGTGGCCTCTGCTGTTTTGGTAGATTTTTGATCAGAGCCTCCAGTATGTCTTTGTGTGTTTATGTGTATGATTTGAGGTTGTAATGGTAATATGTGAGACTGGGTCTATAGTGTGTGTGGTAACCTTCTCCTCCTGACTGGTCTTGCCAGTCCTATGTTGAGAGCTCAGCCTCAGTTTGGCCGTAGTTGCATCTCGCATGTATTTGTGTTTTGTGGGAGGAGGAGAGGGTTGTCTGTGTACATGAGGCAATTGTAACATTGCCTCAATATTCCCAGGTTCACCAGCTGAGCAGGAGAGGACACTAGCAACTGATCCCTCAACATGCTAGAAGGAATAGACAAAAACTTTAAAAAGATTCGGGGACGTGGGTGACCGAGAAATGGGGGTTGCCTTTTGGGGTACTATCTATGACAAGAGTGCCGTATCAAGGTAATAAGTACTGTAGGAGCAAGTGCTACGTTTAACAGATAGAGAATAGTCTACTTGGAGTCAAGTAGAGATGATCTTTTTAATTATAGGATACGCTGATTAGATCAGTAGTATAGTTCGAGGAAGGTAGTTTTAAGGAAATATTTGAAGAGTGGACTTTAGGTAGCCCGAATAGTTTAAACCTGCTTAACCGGCGCTGCCCTAGTGTGCAACAGTAGCAACTCCGCGCTAAATCGGGCTAAATCGCGCTAAATCGCGCTAAAGCGTGCTTTATAGCAGGGGGCTGGAAAAGACAGGAAATGACCCAAATTGGCCAACAAACCACAAGTCACTGCCCTAAACCACTCCTCCGAGGACAAATGAAGGAGTTATGGAAATGACCCCTAGTGGCCAATAAAACTACAGTTTCAAGTCAGTAACCACCTCTCCGGGGGGCAGGGAAGCTGCTCAATGTTAGTCACTCCACTGATAAACACAGAGACCCTCCTTCAGCCCAAGCAAAATGGCCTCACAGAAACTTTCAAACAGTTCAGGAACAGCAAGCCTGTAACTGAACTTTTTAACTCTCAGAAAAGTGGGAAAAAGCAAGATTTTTTTTGTTTTGTTTTTACAGAGATAGCAGAGGTTCACAAGTAATATCAAGTTATAACAGTGCAGTAAATGACCCCACACAAGAGTGCTAGGTCAAGGACAGAAAATATGCAAGTTTTAAGAAAAACGATTTAAAATTAAGTGCAAACAGGAAATTCAGCAAACAGCTTTTGGTTGTGCTCTAAATACAGCTACTAATACAGAAATCAAGTTTAACAAGCCAGAAAATGCTCAAGCTAGGCAGCTATGCAGAAAAACTTAGCAAATAAACAGAGAAAAATACTTAAAATCTCAAAAGTGGCTCCTTCTTCTCTCAGCGTTTTTCCTCTTGGAGGGTGCTTCACCAACAGCCAACAAGCCTGAAAAGACGCTCAAACCACGAGGCAACTAGGTTTTAAGAGAGGAAGATGAAGGAGTTATGGAAATGACCCTAGTGGCCAATAAAACTACAGTTTCAAGTCAGTAACCACCTCTCCGGGGCAGGGAAGCTGCTCAATGTTAGTCACTCCCACTGATAAACACAGAGACCCTCCCTCAGCCCAAGCAAAAATGGCCTCACAGAAACTTTCAAACAGTTCAGGAACAGCAAGCCTGTAACTGAACTTTTTTAACTCTCAGAAAAGTGGGAAAAAGCAAGATTTTTTTTTTTGTTTTTACAGAGATAGCAGAGGTTCACAAGTAATATCAAGTTATAACAGTGCAGTAAATGACCCCACACAAGAGTGCTAGGTCAAGGACAGAAAATATGCAAGTTTTAAGAAAAAACGATTTAAAATTAAGTGCAAACAGGAAATTCAGCAAACAGCTTTTGGTTGTGCTCTAAATACAGCTACTAATACAGAAATCAAGTTTAACAAGCCAGAAAATGCTCAAGCTAGGCAGCTAGGCAGCTATGCAGAAAAACTTAGCAAATAAACAGAGAAAAATACTTAAAATCTCAAAAGTGGCTCCCTTCTTCTCTCAGCGTTTTTTCCTCTTGGAGGGTGCTTCACCAACAGCCAACAAGCCTGAAAAGATGCTCAAACCACGAGGCAACTAGGTTTTAAGAGAGGAAGATGAAGGAGTTATGGAAATGATCCCTAGTGGCCAATAAAACTACAGTTTCAAGTCAGTAACCACCTCTCCGGGGGGCAGGGAAGCTGCTCAATGTTAGTCACTCCCACTGATAAACACAGAGACCCTCCTTCAGCCCAAGCAAAAATGGCCTCACAGAAACTTTCAAACAGTTCAGGAACAGCAAGCCTGTAACTGAACTTTTTTAACTCTCAGAAAAGTGGGAAAAAAGCAAGATTTTTTTTTGTTTTTGTTTTTACAGAGATAGCAGAGGTTCACAAGTAATATCAAGTTATAACAGTGCAGTAAATGACCCCACACAAGAGTGCTAGGTCAAGGACAGAAAATATGCAAGTTTTAAGAAAAAACGATTTAAAATTAAGTGCAAACAGGAAATTCAGCAAACAGCTTTTGGTTGTGCTCTAAATACAGCTACTAATACAGAAATCAAGTTTAACAAGCCAGAAAATGCTCAAGCTAGGCAGCTATGCAGAAAAACTTAGCAAATAAACAGAGAAAAATACTTAAAATCTCAAAAGTGGCTCCTTCTTCTCTCAGCGTTTTTACCTCTTGGAGGGTGCTTCACCAACAGCCAACAAGCCTGAAAAGACGCTCAAACCACGAGGCAACTAGGTTTTAAGAGAGGAAGATGAAGGAGTTATGGAAATGACCCCTAGTGGCCAATAAAACTACAGTTTCAAGTCAGTAACCACCTCTCCGGGGGGCAGGGAAGCTGCTCAATGTTAGTCACTCCCACTGATAAACACAGAGACCCTCCTTCAGCCCAAGCAAAAATGGCCTCACAGAAACTTTCAAACAGTTCAGGAACAGCAAGCCTGTAACTGAACTTTTTTAACTCAGAAAAGTGGGAAAAAAGCAAGATTTTTTTTTTTGTTTTGTTTTTTACAGAGATAGCAGAGGTTCACAAGTAATATCAAGTTATAACAGTGCAGTAAATGACCCCACACAAGAGTGCTAGGTCAAGGACAGAAAATATGCAAGTTTTAAGAAAAAAACGATTTAAAATTAAGTGCAAACAATATAAACACACATACATCTACGTAATTGAGCACATGTGCTATACTGTTGATTGGGTACATTTCCGTTATCGGGGCAACACTATTAATGCAATCATTCAGGTGTAATGCAGCTCATTAACATGCCTGTTGAGCACGTCGGTATAAAACGCTTGTGTTAATAATTAAATGTTTAACCAAGTAACTAGTCTAATTTTATACACATCTGCCTGACAGACGTGGCAAGGTACTGCATTACAGCAGAGCGATTGCTTTAAAGTGTTGTCCCTGTAAGTCGCACTGACAGGAAAACAGTAATAAGGAAATACTCGCAAATAACATGACATTCCTTTCTTCTGTTAATTAGCCATGACATGGTGATATGTACACTGCATGAAATGCCTAACATGAAGTAACTGCTTGTGCTTACAGTTTACAAAGACGTAGTCATGCTGACCATTTTTAATCAAACAGTTTTCAGTCCTCTGTGAGGCCTGTGAAATGATGATTAAAAGACAGTGAAATTGCTATGTATATGTTTACCATGAAGGGCTTACAAGACACAAGTTGTTAGGATTAGGCTTCAACTTGGATTAATTATGTAAAAGCCTTGTACAATAGCAGCAGATGTATACATCATAAACACAGTTATTTCCGGGCTCAGCGATGCCTTCCTAAATCCATGCCTGGCACTCTTAACAAACAAACGAACACTGTTTACTGATTGTAATCGCATCCTCGCGGCTCAAAGAAGCCGAGTTAGTGTAATTAGAGATGTTGAGGATGGGTATTTGACAACGTAAATGTTTTCTACAATGCCTGCTTTCCCTATAATGGATAGACTGCTGTAATAGTAGGCCTTTGTCTTTATTTTTGCACTATTCTGCTTTCGGGCAAACACTTTAAATGTGGGTGCTCAGCTCAGACCCCAACCTCAAGCCATGTTGTTTGGGTTGTTTTGAAATGTCCCTTTGTTGTTTTGCAAATAGTTGGCAGGCAAATGCCAGTGGGGTTCTTCCACAGGTTATGTGCAGCAATTATCACCTGTGTCTGAGCATGCAGAACCTTTCAGGAATGAAATGCAGGTCATTATCACATTAACAATAGGTGCAGTTACAGTATAACACTGAGTCATTCTCACTTGTCCGGTAAAGCTCTCAGCAGCTGATACTGTTTTTCACATAACTAGAAGTCATTATCACATTGATGAATGCACAAGCCAAATTTGTGTTTCTGTCTATGTGGAGTCATTTCCACACCCCCCACACTAGTTTGTTTCCCTCATTTTACAGTTTATTGCATTTTGCTAGGGAACATGCCAATGTGCTAAGTAATCCCTCATTACGAAGATAGCGTGTGTATGCTGTACCTATGTAGAAATCTTACAGTCTGTTTAGGACTTAGGTTATGATATTTTTTCATAGTTTAAATAACTTTGCTAGGGAAGATTTCAACATGCTAAGCAATACCTCATTTTGAAGACAGTATTTATAACTTACAAGATGTCAAACTGTCTGTCTATATGCTGTTCACGTGTACAGGCATCACAGTTTGTTTAGGACTTGGGTAATGGAAATTATGATTTTTTTTTTCATATTTTTGGTAAATAACTTTGCTAGGGAGCATGTAATTGTGCCAAGTGATACCTCATTTTGAAGACAGTGTTAGTACTTACAACATGATAAAAGAAGTGTGTCTGTATGCTGTACACATGTGCAGACATCACAGTCTGTTTAGGACTTGGGTTATGGAAATTATGATTTTTTTTCATATTTTGGTAAATATCTTTGCAAGGGAACATCTGAATGTGCTACGTAATACCTCATTTTGAAGACAGTATTCATAGTTGCAACATGGTAAAAGAACTGCGCCTTTAGGTTGTACACCTGTACAGATATCAAAGTTTGTTTTGGACTTAGGTTATGGAAATTATGATTTTCTTCATAGTTTGGCAAATAACTTTGCAAGGGAGCATCTGAATGTGCTAAGTAATACCTCCTTTTGAAAACAGTATTGATAGTTCTAACATGGCAAAAGAATGGTGCCTGCATGTTGTACTCACGTGCAGATATCAAAGTTTGTTTCGGAGTTAGGTTATGGAAATTATTAATTTTTTCATATTTTGGTAGATAACTTTGTAAGGGAGCATCTGAATGTGCCAAGTAATACCTCATTTTGAAGACAGTATTGCTGGGTCCAACATGGTAAAATAATTGTGCCTGTATGTTGGACACGTGCAGATATCAAAGTTTGTTTGGAATTAGGTTATGGAAACTATTATTTTTTTCATATTTTGGTAAATAACTTTGCAAGGGAGCATGTCAGTGTGCCAAGTAATACCTCATTTTGAAGATAGCGTTACTCCTTACAACATGGTAAAATAACTGTGTCAGTGCAATCTACACATGTACAGATATCACAGTTTGTTTAGTCTTGTACGATTATGAAAATTATACATTTACAATACTTTTCATTATTATGCCCACATTTTGCAAGGGAACATGGTGATCACACAAATGATGCATCATTTTGAAGCTGACATTCAGATGCACAACTTCTACACTGATATGTAGGCTCTGTCTGTTATAGGTGATGAGATATTATGCTTTGTTTATTTATCAATAATGAGAAATAATATATTAATCATATTTCTGTGAATATTTCAAGAAAGGAGCATCCCACAGTAATGGTTAAGGTATCATTTTAAAACTGACATTCATATTAACAAATTAAATTCAAATTGTATGGGTCTGCATGGTACATTGACCAAGATACTGTGCTTTGCTTTTCCAAAAAGGTAAACAAATATGCACAATATCAGCCTTCCTTGCCAAATATTTAATAATGACTTTGCTATGCACTATCAACATTTATACTGTTGGAAAGGTCAGTGTCTGCTGAACATCTTTTGCGTTTACATTTGTAGTCTAGCTCTTATAGTTAAAGAGTTATGAACATTTGTTTTCTGTATGGTATTACAAATGGATTTTCTGAAAATGAGCTCAGGCTGCACTATTGTTCCCTATGGTGGAATTAAGCAGGCAGCTTTTCCTGAGCTGCTCTGGAGTGAATGAGTTAATGTTAACAGTTGTGTGTTAATCAGTTAAATGGATAAAATGTAATAACAAAATGAGAACAACTGTAACTACTACATTTTACACACATATGTTAAGACTAACACAAATATACGGTTTGACACTGGATTCGGAGGTGAGCAACTTCATTAACAGTGTTACCCTGTTAATGGAACTGTACCCCCGCGCAAACGCACTTAAACATGCTTACTGGTGCTTAGATATGTTTACTACTGCATATTTGTGCTTACACCTGCTTAATAGTTACTTATTCATTATATCACTAACACTGAGATTGAACGACATTAATTAAACATTTCATGCAGTACTCCAGCTCACATGTACATGCTCTTGTGTAGGTTGTACAGCAATACGATGTATTAATATGTTTATATACAAATTCTACATGGAAAATACGTGCTAGTGTGGGACTTGGACCGTGAATGCCTGTTCGTTAGGCGAATGCTCTGACCAATACACTATTGCTGTGCTGCTTCAGTTGCATATATACCCATATACCCATGTCTCCTAGTTCCCCAAACACCCACCCCAACACTTCACTAACACTGCAGTCATCCATTCAACAGTACACACTGGCCACTCCCT
>NC_056733.1:1671298782-1671531282 GCF_019279795.1 Protopterus annectens | reverse complement strand
GAGATTTACCACCCATACACCTTTGAGAGACACACCTGTCTGGGCAGTTGTGTCCTGCAAAATGAATGTTATGGCACATGGCTTGTGAGTTCGGGAAAGGAGGCCATATATTGTGTGTAGTGGTGTCAGAAATTAATTTGTTGTATCAGAAACAGTTACATGTAATAGGAAACAGTCTTAGCAATTATAATGCTGCAGGAAAAACCTTAACGTATGCAAACCGTCGAAGTAGTCAGTTTACTACTGGCTGTGGGTATGTGTTGCCTTGACACGTGATAGCACTACATATAGGATCTATAGGGCCGCCACCATTCTGAATGACCAAAGTGTGACCTGCTCTGTAGAAATGTCAGATGTACCAGGGAGAACATACCTACAGCCATGCATAGTACAGAAATATACATATCAGCACAAATCAAAGCGTAGTATAGCAGCAGTAAAGTTGCTTATGCTACTACATATAACATATTGACGTGTCAGGTATACAAGACCTGTAACAAGCAACCACTACAGACACATGGAATATGAGAATGTCCCCTAATCAGGACAGTTGCAATGGCCAGAGTATTGTCACATGACATATGCCGAATGAGGGACTGTCCCATGCAAAGTGGGAAAGGTGTTACTCCTACAGTCTCCCATCGTGCAATCTGAAAGGTGGAAAACGTACAGTAGGTATGCGATAGCATGACCCGGCGGACAGCTACATTAATAAAATAACATTCACAATGTCAGCATTGCAGAGTACCGGTTCCCATGTATCAGGCAGATGGGAGCAGATCGTATGAGGAACACGCATATAATATGATTATGTCACTGGACAGGCCACCGAGTCCGTACAGTCGAACGCCTGCCGTCGCCAAATGGTTAGACATACCCGATACTGTAGTCCTGTAGTCCGATGTAATACACATCACAAGGGATTGCACACACACAGCGTGAGTGACAAATGTAAGCACAAATGTAGGTGAGCGAGCGGCTGTAAGCGTGTTTGTCTACCAGTATGCCAGTAGTGCACTGTCAAAGAAATGTGGAGTCTAAACAGGTATAAGGTGCTGTAACCAGAGGTCAGCAGTGCTTAACACTGTGCAAACCCACGCACAACTGCACCCACCTGCTGGAATGTGCCTTACCCAGTCTGCATCCAAAGGCGTCAGTCTGTCCGCAAACAAAGAACAGTCCTATTCATGTGTTGGTAGCAGTACCCTGCGCACATAGCTCATGTGAATAAACAATAGACCATGGCATATGTACAGATAATAGACCACATTCACACCATACGGCACAGTCATCCAACAGTATAGCAATGTACTGGCAGATATGTTCAGACCACTGGTGTATGCATGCCTGTCCGTCCTGTGTTTCAGTGTGTGAGCATGCCCAGTATGACTGTTACGCATGTCGTCGACCGACATCACCATGATATCGTCATGTGTGTGAGCATGCCAAGTATGGTCAACGGTATTGCATGTGTCACATGTCCAGATAGTCAGTACTGTGTTGCCGACCCCTCCGTTCTACACGGACAGGTGTCATGCTGAGTCTGCAGGGTAGCTAATGGTCATGTGGCATTGACAGTTGCTACATGTCTGCATAGCGTGGTGGGACATCCAACCTCATCCTCAGTCCTACACAGCACCGGGGGTGGTGCACATGACTCTCACATGTGTAGGTTGGATGGGGGGCACAGCTGACAGTTGTACACATCTCCCACTATTGTACTGGTATGCCAGGTACTCCATGTCAGTGTGTGGACCTACCTAAATTGCCGGTTGGAGGGATAACAGTGTACGTCAGATCCCAGCTTTAAATACCAGCATAGCGGTGTTGGACGTCCGAGCTTTCACAACCTACAACAAACTGCCTGGCCTGCTGTAGTCTGTGTGTGTCTCTGGGGGTTGGGGTCATTCATTGGGCATATCCATAGGCCATTGTATATCATTAGTCTGTATTGGTCCACACCTGTCCAGCTGCATGGAACGTGTGTGGGCTGTATGGACACACATGATGGTCAGCCCATAATCTGCAGTGGGTTAGGACACCCTGTGTACTACTGGCTACCATTGTGACCCCCATATGTGCTACAGACATCATGGTGCCACTATGGACGTGTACTGTCTGCTGCCCCAACATTCGGCCACCAAAGTCTCTTGTATGCTCACATACATACCATAGCAACGGGTTAACACACATTGTAATACAACTGCCAATTATTAGGTCAATAGATGTACCCTGGGTGTGTTCCAGACCTCAGGACAGTGCTGGAGGGCTGCCCATGTCGGATGCACAAAGTGCACCTCCTATACATGTCCGAGCACAGGTAGTGTCATGTTCGGCATCCATTGTACTGTGTGCGGGTCAGAGAGGGTGAAATCCCTGGGTACCCACTGTGTCAGTGCATATGCCTTGTGTTGCCTCACTGCCAAGGGCAGGTCATACTGTGCACGGCCCTTTCACCGACTGGGCCCTGCTCAGGTAGTTCCCTCGCCAAGTCACACTGTGCCTGTACAGGCCTTGGCAATGGTATTGGGCTGTGTGGCCCTGCTCCATGCTGTTCTTGCTGCAATGCTGCAACTGTTACTGCAGGATCAGATTGTGTAGCATAGCAAATACCATAACAATGTGTGTGCATGTAGCTAGTGAATACTGCAGGGCTCCACCGGATGTGTCCAGATACCAGAACCGTGACCTGAGCATCCCAAAGACATGCTTAATTATATGTCTTGCCTGTGCATCTGCCTCATTATGGTGTGAGTGTTCAGGTGTGTGTGCATTGCTGATGGGTATCATCAGCCACGACACCAGTGGTTACCCAGCATCCCCCACTAGGAGACTGTAGGGGATGTCCATATTGGCATAGGTGTGGTACAGCTGTGTCACAATCCATATATCAGAATATCATAGCTTCCAGGGCAGACAGCACACACATTCAATCTAATGCCCTGGCCATCGCATATGGCCTAGCTGTTGGAGGGTGTGCCTCTGCAGTGAATGTAGGCCCTACCCCACTCACTGGGTGGTGCTTTGATGTGTACGTGTGTGCAGGTTATAGCACCCAGTACCCCAGGGTAGTCAGCCATGTGGTTGAAAAGATGCATATTGCTGGTCTATTAATCACGTGTGTTGAGGACATGTATGTGCTGACTACCATGTGTTGACATGGCCTCTGTGAACTGGTGCAATACCCTGGATGCAGATGCCTGTGAGATTCCCATGATATCCCCAGTTGTGCTGTGTGTGGTACCTGTGGCTAGTATACATAGGCCAACACATACTATGGTATCCACTGTGATGGGTTTCCTTCAGCCTGTTTGATGTGTCAGGTGTGGCAGGCACAGGTCAATAAGCCGCTGTAGGAGGTCTCTGTCCACATCATAGTGCTCCACCATCCCCAGCACATGTAGCCCCTGGAAGTCACCCTGGGTCTATAAATTCATATGTCACCCCAGTAAGGGTTGTTCAGCAGCATACACATCCTCACTGCCCTGAGCCTCCTGCACATGTTGGTCTATGTTGCCTGCTGCAGCCCTTCTCATTTGGTTGGACTGTGTTGTGAAATGTCCCCGCAGGTATACACCAGTGGTGTTGAGTGTGGAAGAAACCTGTGTGTATGCCGCTTGCTCACATTGCCATACTGTTCAGGTGCGGGCTGGCCATGTAATCTGCTGATTGTGGTGATCATCACCTGTTTGTACAGCCTGTACACCGTGACTACCCCACTACTGCTTTTGTCCCTCCCAATGTCACCAGGCAGGTATAGACACACCCCTAGCTTAGGCGTGCTAAGGCACGAGCACTCCCGAGGCACAGTTCTGCAATGTATGTACAGTATACCTGACCCCCCTCCTATGCTGTCAACTATATTCAAGCCCTGCACACGACTAACTACACACATACACGCCAGGGATCTGCATCACACTCTGGGGATACATGGGATGCACTAATGTCAACCTCATCTGCATAGTATAGTCTTCTAATGAATAGTTATATGACCCATAGCGAACCTCCAAATTAATAACCATTGCTTAGTGTCACTCAGATCCGTACACAACTATTAACAGGTGCCTTACTATCACCGTATTCGATGTCCCATGGTCTTCCCAGCAACAAAATAACCGGTGTCAACATGACTACAACCCAGGACCCTGCACACAACAGACAGCGTGCATTACCACTACGCCATGGCAGATATACATACATCCAAGGTTATCACATACAGATCATCCTGCACAAACATTCAATAGTGCTGATGTCCCCAGACATATATGTCTATATCTATGTCTATCTCTCTATAACTACATATAACATAAATATTATATGTATACATATATACATATATATATATATATATATATATATATATATATATATATATATATATATATATATATATATACACATACATACATACATACACACAAATACATCTACACACATATGTAGATATTGCATTCATATCACAACAGCGGACCACGTGACAGCAAAGCATTAGACAGGAATGAAAAGGAAACTACATGTGCCACCTGCATCCTGTAGTGTTGTTACTATCAAGGCATGTGTGTTTTGTTGTATCACATGGGTCAGACTGTATTAATGGTAAGAGTAGGGCTGCTGACATTTACTCAACAGACCTATTGGTGAATGTATGTGTTGACAACCCAGTGTCTTGGCAGATTATGCGGGCTGTGGACACTATATAGGACAGCAACAACACACACTGAACACATCCTGCAGCTAGCCACCCACAGATAAACACATAGGGTGTGACTGCCAAATGCACACACCTGCCACGTCTTGGAATCGAGCACCTACCTGTCTATTTTACCACACTACAGCATTACGCAGTAACGGAACGCGTTACCGAGATTTCAGCATCACAGTACTCCCAGAGGTATACTTCTAGGTGGGTGACATCATCAATAAAGGCAAAAATGCCGATAGGGAGTGTACGGAGAGTGAGCTGTCTAAAAACAGTAGTCTGTCCCCAGGCAGCTGGAAACACACACACACAGATGGCAGGGCTGGCATTCGAACATAGAACTGCCTACCTTATCACACTACAGCATTACACATTTGCAGAATGTGCTACCAAGATTACTGGATCACAATACTCCCAGAGGCAGACTTCTAGGTGGGTGACATCATCAGTAAAGGCAAATATGTCCATAGGGAGTGTACGGAGAGTGAGCTGTCTAAAAACAGTATTCTGTCCCCAGGCAGATGGAAACACACACACACGGCAGGGCTGGGATTCGAACATTGAACTAACTACCTTATCACACTACAGCATCACTCATTTACAGAACGCGCTATCAAGATTACTGGATCACAGCACTCCCAGAGGCAGACTTCTAGGTGGATGACATCATCAGTAAAGGCAAAGAAGCCGATAGGGAGTGTACAGAGTGAGTTGTCCCCAGGCAGCTGGAAACACACACATGGCAGGGCTGGGATTTGAACAAAGAACTGCCTTCCCGATTGCCTTATCACACTACAGCATTGCACATTGACAGAACATGCTACCGAGATTACTGGATCACAACACTCCCAGTGGCAGACTTCTAGGTGGGTGACATCATCAGTAAAGGCAAAGACGCCCATAGGGAGTGTACGGAGAGTGAGCTGTCTAAAAACAGCTTTCTGTCCCTAGGCAGATGGAAACACACACACCCCAGGACTGGGATTTGAACATAGAACTGACTACCGTATCACACCACAGCATTACGCATTTACAGAACGTGCTACTGAGATCACTGGATCACAGCATTCCCAGAGGCAGACTTCTAGGTGGGTGACATCATCAGTAAAGGCAAAGACGCCGATGGGGAGTGTACTGTCTAAAAACAGTATTCTGTCCCCAGGAAGATGGAAACACACACAGCCATGGCAGGGCTGGGATTCGAACATAGAACTGATTACTTGACTGGCTTATCACACTATAGCATTACGCATTTACAGAACGCGCTACTGAGATTACTGGATCACAACACTCCCAGAGGCAGACTTCTAGGTGGGTGACATCATCAGTAAAGGCAAAGATGCCAATAGGGAGTGTACGGAGAGTGAGCTGTCTAAAAATAGTATACGGTCCCCAGGCAGATGGAAACACACACACGGCAGGGTTAGGATTCGAACATAGAACTGACTACCTTTTCACACTACATTACACTTTTACAGAATGTGCTACCGAAATTACTGGATTACAACACTCTCAGAGGCAGACTTCTAGGTGGGTGACATCATCAGTAAAGGCAAAGAAGCCCATAGGGAGTGTACGGAGAGTGAGCTGTCTAAAAACAGTATTCTGTCCCCAGGCAGATGGAAACACACACATGACAGGGCTGGGATTAGAACATAGAACTGCCTACCTTATCACACTACAGCATTCCATATTTACAGAACGCACTACCGAGATTACTGGATCACAACGCTCTCAGAGGCAGACTTCTAGGTGGGTGACATCATCAGTAAAGGCAAAGATGCTGATAGGGAGTGTATGGAGAGTGAGCTGTCTAAAAACAGTACTCTGTCCCTAGGCAGCTGGAAACACACACGGCGGTGCTGGGATTTGAACATAGAACTGACTACCTGATCACACTACAGCATTACGCATTTACAGAACGCGCTACCAAGATTACTGAATCATAGCACTCTCAGAGGCATACTTCCAGGTGGGTGACATCATCAGCAGAGGCAAAGACACCAATAGGGATTGTATGGAGTGTGATCAGTGTAAAAGCATAATAGTGTCCTAAGACAGATGGAGATGAACACATGGCAGTGGTGTGAGCAGGACAACTGGCTATCTATGGAGCAGTAGTACAACACTACATAGATACGAGATGCGTCACAGACAGTACACCTTTCAAGACAGTCAATATGAACTTCTAGGAATGCAGAAATCGACATAGATGCTGGCAGTTAGGGTGTACAAACCTGTGGACCACTGTGTTAAATTTAGGAATCCATCCTGATGTGGGGTATGGCCATCTAATGCTTGGATGACCACAATCACTATACAGGATAACAATGGCCATGGCCATACACAGGGACACACAACTGACACAAGGTGTCACTGGGCATGCTCACACACAGTGCATTCCTGACAGATGTGTGCTACTATGTGTCCATCTACAAAATGGCATACTGGACATGCTCACACGCGTAGTAATGAAGGGCTGTCTTGTGAACCTGAGACCAGGTAAACACCATGACACCTACAGGACAACTGCATTGTATGTGTATGCCAAATAGTGCTGGATGTGTAGCGTTCATAATCATAGCTGCCAATCTAGATCCAACAATGGGGAATACTGACATCTGTGCAGTGAGGAACACCTGGCATAAGGCGCAGTTGTGCACAATAGCACTACCACTGTATACCTCAGATACTGACATGTGTGCCATAAGACTGTTACGGACCGCTCCAAGTGTCAGTGTCCCCACGTATATGAAGGCCACTCACATGTACTGACCAGTACACTCTAAAAAGCCATCACAGATGTATCATGTGCAGATCACTGTGGTAAATGCCGCACTGTAGTTTGTAGCCCTCACACATCACCGTGTCCTCGCACCAGCAACACACATCCATACATTAGTACAACACCATGTTGCTCATGACCAGTGTACTGTACCTAGCTGTACAGCAATTGTGCAGACTACCCATGTGCTGACTGGGTTCCATCATGTGTTATGCAATGCAGTGATACCACTGATCCTAACCAGGTCAGCTGTACACATAACAGGGGCCCTGGGTGTTATACAGCTGTAACAGATAACTCTTGCTGTACACCAGGCAACACTCCCATGTTTGGATGTGACATACATGTAACCACCGTGGATATGTACATGCCCCACACACACACAGCACATAAGTACATAGCATAGCTAATGCTGTTCTTCGTGCAGACATGTGGCTACAGTGATTACACACATGCACATGGAAGGTAGGTTCATGGCTATTAATGCTAACAGTACATAAGGTAGCAATATTAACTGCGTTAACATTCCCTCTGTACTGGTTACCCATGACAACTATCATAGCATACAACAGTCCATGTGTCATGTTTGTCACATGCTCACCAATTGCAATGCATACAAACACGGCTACATGACAGGAATGTAGGACCTATACACATGTACATGTAGTGGTGTGCATTCATCTGCAATGCATGAGCAGTAGCGATGTTTTCAGTTTATCTGTGTCTGACTACAACGTGCAGTTGCAATGCAGTCCCATCATTGACACCTGTATATGGCGAAATACTGACATAACGGTAAGATGTACATCAGGTATGGATGGGTGTGTGTACATAAAGTGGTGGGCCACCTCTGCAGGTGGATGTTTGCTGGAGACAGCTCACAGGTGTGTCACACGCTGTCCTACCAAAACATGTGCAAACAGTAGGCTATGTTTCCGGTAATTAAAGGTGTATATATACAACCTGCAGAGTGGTCAGGGTGTCACTAACTGTAAAGCAGTTGACACCTGTTACACGTAAGTCCCCCCATGTTCATATAGCAGCACACTTGCCGAAGGTAGCGTCAGTACACATTGTTATGCGGGCAATCCTGCTGCATGTCTGTCAGACATATCAGTAGATAGCAGGTGTTTGTTTCACAGTACTGCCATGTGTATTTGCCTGTGTGACCATATATGCCACGGACGTTGGGGAATACATTCCAATTGTTACCCACGCTTGTACACTGTTGTAGATATCTGTACATACTGCAGTGTAGATAGCAAGACATAGGCAGAGGTGGTGTGTGTATCACACACGTCAGCTATCTGTATGTGCATGACATGTGGACTCCAGTGTGCGTATGTGTATGTATGTATGGCTGTCTGGTGCATGGAGTAGGGAGGTATGCTACCATTGAGAACTGATAGGGCCCCAACCCCTCAAGGTGATGCAACCTACTACCGTGTTTATGCTGTCAGTCTTACGCATTACTGAGTACCTGTACATGTCCATACTCTGTCGCATCATGTGGGTGTACCGTACTGTAATGGTGATTAGCACAGAGGCAGGGCTCCTCACCTCAACACTATCCAGTGTGTGTTACAGTGTCATTGACCCCGTGAGTGTGGGCGTGTTACTGTGTGTGTGTCTGTGTATTTGTGTGTTTACATACTGTGATGTGACAGTGTTCTACTGCTACACAGTGAGTCCCCATGCTATCAACTGGCCCACACCCTTGACATCAGCTAGACCACTGTGTAAACCCCCCGCACCATGTAGCTGTGCCTGTGAAGTCACCTGGTATGGATGTCCCGTCTCTAGCCACCATAGCCTAGTACACAGCTCACATGCTCCTGGATCATTAGGTGTGTAGAGATCTCTGGAATGTCAGCCTTACTAACAGTGAGGTTGAGGCTATGTATAGCATGCTGGTATTGCCATGCCTATGAGTACTCCACATGTACACATCTGTAACTGGACACACTGGTGCTTAATGGCACATGCATTTAGACCTTAAGGAGGGAAGCAAGGCATCATTACCAACATGCTGCGACTGTTAGCAAGACACATACTGTGAACATATAACTATAACAATGCAGTCTAATCCTGTACTACATGGTATGTCTGCTGCATGCCAACAGTACACAACAACTGTAATATACAACTATCTCACTAATCTGTTCACCCTGTGCATCAGACCATATGAGCATGTCCCTGCACCGATGGTGTGGATGACAGGGATGCGGCACAGGCATCATCATATGCACAGGGTGATAATGTTTGCCAGGGGCCTAGGCTGCACTTGTGGATGACATCATGTGTGTGGGTTAGGGCCTGTGATCTACTTGGGCATGTGTGGTTATTATGCATGAGGGTGTCGGTGCCCTACAGATGTTTCTGGTGTGTGCATGTATGTGTGCACACAGTTCTGCCATGTATCGGGCCTACACAGGGGTATTGTTGACAGCTCCAGATTGTACAGAACAGGTTGTACAGCTCACTGTGTCCATCCATGGCCATGCGACCTGTGCCTGAGAGGGGTTGCACGAGCACTACCAGACAGAGGTACAGAATGGGTACTGTCCGATGACACATGTCCACTGGAACCATGTCCCCACTGGGACTGTCCAGGGCCACGTCCATGTGGCCTGCTGTGGCCTGGTGTGGACAGCGCAGCACCAGCTGCACTGCTGCTGCACTATGGGAGCGGGCATGTGAGATTGCTCGTTCGTGTAGACCTGCACCAGGTGGTGTAGCTGGCCTACGTCCACGTGGCCTACACCTCACTCCTACCAGATGTTCCAGCACAGACAGCTTACCTTCACAGATTGCCATACCATGGTCAAGGATTCCAACCATGTCACCCAATCATCTGTCCAAAACATCGGCAATCTGCTGTTGAGCATTTGCCAATGCCTGGATGTTTTCATTCAGAGAATTGATAGCAGCCCTCTGAAGGCTCTGCCCTTTTCTGTTCAGCCATTCAGCACGTGCCTGTGCCACCATTACAGTCTGAAACATGTGTCTGGTGACACCAGCTGCTGCACTTTGTCTTGCAGATGCATGCCGGCCAGGGGTCCTCCTACGAGCAGCACTGGCCATATGCCTGTGTGGTCATCTGTGGTCAGTTCACTGACACCATGGTGTGACAACACACCTTCCATGGCCACCACACATTCCTGTTCCGAGCTGAAACATAGTAACTGCCATTCCTCTATGGCCACTGGTGATGGGATATGTGTTGGCATGAGACCTGCATGTGGAGAAGAGGGGGATATAGGTGGGATGGCAGCCACAGGCACCTGACAACCCTGCCTGTACCTCAAGCATATGTCCATCACTGCTAGAGTCTGTGGGGACACTAACATCAGATGGACCGCAGGAGGGCAACGCACCTACATCACCTGTGAAGGCAAACAAAGACTGTTCATTACATTGGATACGCACAGACACACACACGCACAGAAACACACACACACAGACACGCACAGACACACACACACGCACAGACACACACACACACGCACAGACACACGCACAGACACATACGCACAGACACATGCACAGACACACATGCACGTGATATGACAGAAGGCATGCAGCATGCATTTGATACAGCAGACGGCATGCATATCAGACATTAACAGTGTTAGTTGGATTACATCCCTGGGTTGCACACAACAGCAAGCATGGTCATAGCAGCAGCCATGCATTTCACACAATCATGGTAGTAAGCATGCATCCCCGTGATACACCATGTGGACCAGCACAGGTTAACAGTACACATGGCTGATGTGAGGCATATGTCCTTGACATTAACATGTAGTATGACATGTAATCTGCTGCTGTGTGCAGTGACATGCATACATGTTTGACACAATGGTGTCCTGACACATGTACAGCGGTGTAATGGTGTCACATTGCAGTGTTGACTGTATGCCCTACAGATTGAATGCACTTTTAGCAGATGTGTATGACCATTGAGGGTGGTATGAGGCATCTATTTTGCTATACAGTGTGAAGTACAGACACTGTGCCATTGCATGGAATCCTGAGGCATCTCCATTGATATATAGTGTGGAATATACATAAAGTGCATAGCCATGACTGTGTGCATACACAATACATACATACTGTGGATTGTGACCCACATCACTGAGGTGTATACACACTAAACCATGTTGTGTCATGTGTGACAGGTCACCGGACAACATACTGATGACAGCCCTGCACAACTGCTAACATGTCTTAGCTGTCTGTCAACCGTTTCCACACATGGCAGACTGTTCAATACACCATGTTCCACATGACATGTGTGTACCACACACACACGGTGCATGGCTGACAGTGATGGCCGACAGCAGCAAGGGAACTGTATGGCATCTCTGGCCTGATGTGGTGTCTGTGTATGTGTGTGTAAGCTGTACAGGTGACAACCTTCATGCTGCCATACAGTCATGATGTGCAACACATAGTATGTGGTCAGATTAAGTGACACCTCCACAAGCTGTGCACAGGCTATTAGGATGTCCAGTGTTCCACATCTACTATATAACCATTCAGCAAAGGCTATAGATGGATCATGTGTACACAATGTGCAACAGGTTGTACACACATATACATCACATCTACTGTGTGTTACTACATGTCTCAGGCCATCCTCCATGGCCATGTGTGAACATGTGTTGGCCAGAGGTCTGTGATGGCCATCTATGTCATCCTGTCTGTTGTCCCATATGACATACATCCATAGATGTCAAATACTCCAGTGTCCACAGGGTTATACAGACAGAAAGTTGTTTGTTTGGTATGTGGGGAATGTTTTATTGGATAGTGTGACAATGTTGCAGCCAGACCACTACATGTCTGGGACATGTCAGCTGGCACATCACAATGTCTGCACTCATTGCAGGGGCACATTACACAATGGTGGATCATGTGGGCTGCCCATATCCCAGATCACTGTGTAGTACTGTTTGCGTACACCACATGTGTTGTTATGATGTATAGTACATATTCCTGCATTGAACAACACCTACACCATTGTATGGACAGCTGTACACACATCTATCAATGAGAGTTACTGTGAGGTCACGTTGTTGTTTCATTTTGTTGTTAGATATTGCACATGGCTAGCCAGTGTGATTGATGAAAGCTGCGACCTGTATATCGTGACTGGACCATACATTATGTGTACAAGTGTTAAGTGGCCACATGGCGAATAGATCTGTCCATTCACATGCCTGATACTGATAACTGTCTCACCTGCAATGAACTGCTGTCTCTGCGGCACGCCAGAGGTACCTGTATAGGGGTGACACTGCGGTTAGATCATTATCCATGACTGTATGACATCTACAGGGTGCACTTTGCATGTTAACACATTTGCCAGTGCAATAGCATATACTACAGAGTATGCACATGTGTGCATACACAGGGTAGCATACTATAGTATGCGGCATTTGTGTAAACATACCTTGCATATGATGTTACATTACATAGTGTACAGTGACACATGCAGCTACATGGGATATACTATTTCTATGTGCAGTAGTGACTTACCAGGCAACTCCAGGCTCTGTGGTTGGGAGACATCCACCTCCACGATGGTAGCTAGAGTTTGTGGATACTGTTCTGATGGGGTCCCCAGGCTGGCCAGTAGCTCCTCGGTAGGGGTGAGCGGGGGCTGGGTTTGTGGCCCACCACCTGTTCTACCTTTTTCCCTGGCAATTGCATTGGCATACTGTTTAGCATGTCGGATCAGGTCCGTGCAATGTCTCCACACTTGCTGGTAAGTGCGGTTATGGCCACCCACATCATTGATCCTCATGCGAAGTTCCTGCCACAGGTCATCACACTGCTGGCCATGCTGTGGCAAATGGCTGAACAGTTCCTCATAGTTGTCATGGGGGTATGATATGAGTGCATCATCCTCCATGTGGCTATATGCTGGCAGTCGTGATTTAGGCATTATCTGTAAGACATAATGATGGCGACAGGTCACAGCATCTCAGAGATGCACTGAGACACAGATGCACATTCATGTGTATTACAGTTAGTACTTATGAACAGTTGTCTTTGGAAATCGTCATGACACTCACACGACTGACATGTTTGTTTCACACACATGTAACATGCAATGGGTATTGGATATTATCACCATATACATGTGTCACCTCATTACACTGCTCATACTCCATGTGAATGCTGTCATGATGTGGCCATGTCTGTTTGCCTGTACTGGTGTTCCTACCTATCAGCACATGCCTGGATGTGTGCATATGAATGCTGTTGACGTTGCTGCTGTGTATATGTCACATATCATCACATACACTACCTTCATGGACATGGGCAGTGACAATGCAGACATACGCGTGGAAACCTTTACTAGCATGTGTTTTGCCACATACATCTACACGGCACTGATACAACAGTTCAACATCCTGCCACGTATCACTGCTGTTGCACATGTGATACACATGGGACAATGGCTATCCGGATGGTATTCGCAGGGATGGTTATCAACTATAACATGTACGGCCAGGTTCATGTAATATCCTGTATGCCCTGGGCCATGTATGACCATAGGATGCCAGGCTTTCTAGCTGTATCCAACAGCCATGTTCCCAGCGGCAGGTGAATCAGTGCCACATTATTGATCCAGACAGACACTGATACATCTACCATGCGGTCATCGCACCATGTATGACAGAGATGACATGTACAGCTTTGCTGGACAGGGTTGCATGGTATGGCAGGAGTATGTCACATATATGGCACAGGGATCTGTCCGGCATGTGGCGACCCCTGTACTAGGATGGTGGCTGTCCATGACGTATGTCTTTCAGATCAGGATATGTACGTGTAGCATGTCCAACATGTCTTTATGCAGGGTAGGTAGCATGCTGCATATTGGAGATGAGGATTGTGAAGGCTGGTGATGCCCATCCCAGCATGGCCAATACCCCTTAAAGGTGATATGTGATCCAATATTGGTCACATGAGTGCTGAGTATGGCTGTCCAATGATCTCCATGCTCATGGATGGCACCCTGTCATGACTTAGGTTGCCTCTTATGACTATCAAATAGCCCTGGTGATGTCACTAGCTCAAGGAGGTAAACTGCACAGCACTATCCCTTACACACAGTGTCCATAATGTTGGCCGCCACCGAGGTGGTAGTTAATGGGTACACAGTTATTAACATAGCAGTGACAATGCAATAAGCTGCTGTCAGATTGTGCACATATGTCACACACCTCACCCACAAATCCCATGCTGTATGTTATCCACAACACTGAGTCAGCTATTGCTCCTAGTTCATGGCCATTCAAATTCTCACATATGCAGATGCCACCCATTTGTCTGTGTGGTATGGGCTACAATGACAGGGGAGTATAACACATTAATCCAGTTTACTGTAGCTGCCACTGGTGTGCTATGCACATGTCACTCAGACACCTTTTGTAGTGTTGCTTCTGTGAACAGGCCACTGCTAGAACACTCCTGTGACATACAATGGTACATGTAGTATACTGAGTGTAGGTGGAACACAGTATGTGTGATGATGTCCACTGACCTGTCACAGGTATGCTTTGCGGTGTGTATACATCAGTACTGTAATCTACATCTGTACTGCTAACAACATCTATGTTGATTAAGGTTCATAGGCTTTCAGACCATAATCAGCAGGGTGATAGAACTGTGCCTCACATTATGACTGGCATCTCCACTTTGTGGGTTGTGATGACTGTTAGTGTGATCCATTCCGTATTTTCACAGACTGCCATGAACCTATGTTTTACATGGCAGTGTATGTGTAGACCCAACTGTTTTGCCATATGTGTATTGTATGACCGCGGATTTTGACAGGTCACATGCAGCCAGAGTGTACCTTGTACCATGATAGTTATGTTTCAGGGGCTCTGTCATGTTCATGGATTTGTGATTGTGTACCTATTGAGGAGTATTGAGTTATAATTACCCAACACCCTATCTGTATTGCTTATGCATGCTCAGCACTTGTTCAGAACTTGTACACACTTCATGAGCTACTAATTACTTTATCACTCAAACCTACTCATTTCCTCCTGGTAAACACTGTTTGTCCTTACATTTCCAGCATGCTTGCAGTACGACAGCTGTTGTACACACTTAACTCACATATCTTGTGAGTACTGGTTGACTAGACAGGCATGTCCAAATGTTAATTACCAGTGTTATTGCCTGTCTATATAATGACTGTGGGCAACATGTGGCAATATAGCAATCAGCTCATGTATGCAGTCAATGCTCACCACCTAACATACGACACTACAGCCTGTGGGAAATGCACATATGTAGCCATGCTGGAGGTAATGCTCTCTCCAACACAGACTTACCCTGACAATCATGTGGGGATGTTAAACATTTGCAGCACACATCACTCATCACATAGTCTCAGTAGATATCCACCACCACACGCCACACATAGTAAGAGTACAACATTTGCGGAGCCACACCATGCTACTCTATGTAGGCAACCAAGGCAGCCCCCATCACCAAACAAAATACCAATTGCTTATAGGCCACAGACTCATGCGTGTCCATCAACTACAGCCAATAGGGTGTTATAACATACACAACACACTAGTCATAGGTGACTCTGTAGGCGGTCACACTGAAGTCCCACTCAGCAGGCCACACAAGGTGATAGTCATTGACATCTGGCTGTCGGGTAACAGGATCCACAATGTGACCTATGCACTCAGGTCACTCATCAACAGGTACAATGTGGCTGTCATTCTCCAAATTAGTGTGAGTGCCGTGAGATGCCACTTCCTGGACTACATGTACAGGGACATGCAATAGCTCTCCAATCTTGTAGCCCAAGCAGGTATCGCCCTAGCCCTGAGAATCATTCTGCGTTAGTCCTAACTGATGACACAGTGGAACAATGGAATTATTCACGTCAACAGTTGCCTATGCATCTGGTGTCATTCCAAGGGTATTCAGTATCTGTCTGCTTTGACTGACATGGTCAACAAACCTCAATGCTTTGCCACAGATGTCCTGCACCTGTCGGCCCTGTGATTATGGTTAACATCTCAAGCTCTTGCTGCTCCTATACTGCCTGTTTTAGACACATTTCAGACACATATTCACCACCTGAACAAGTACAAGCAAGCAAAACCCGGGGGTATTGTTACTCAGTGCTGGACATCTCCATGCCATACGCACTCATCTGAGGCACTCCTTATAAAGGACCACTTTGATGTCTCTGCAGTGACTGTGACCTGCTTCTAGACTCCGGAGAACACCCCTGCACTGACAGGCTATTACACAGAGCACACCTTTCAGTCATGTAACCAGGACCACAACAACCACGGCAGAGGTGTGTCCATATGTCACAGGGATGTACACACCTCCATGCTGGTGGCTTAGCACGATGCCTCAGAGGCAATCCAAGTGCAACTGACTGTGGCCAGAAGTGCTGTAAAAATTGTAGCTTGCTATGGATTACACAACATACCCGATGGTTAACATCCCTCATTTCTTGGTGTACTGGAAAGTAGGGTTCACACAGGCACTACTGATGTGACACTGACACTACCACACACCTAACTGTGCTACCTACTCATGTACCGGCACATTAGGCCAACACCGTCGTGGGTTGATAAACTCCATTGGGCTGGGTCAACATATACACACCACCACCAAGGCCAACAATATCGTAGACCTGGACATTACCAACATGTGTGACTGGTGTAACACACCTGGAGTATCCCCTCGTTGGCCAGTTCCAAATGTATACTAATCACCCTTGTTATCCACATCATGGCACCACACCCTTCACAGAAAACACAGTACAATATTTCTACAGAGCCAACTTCACGCTTTGTATGACAGGAGTAGTAATCGCCATGACACCCGTGCAGATGGACAATATAGTTACAAACGCAGAAACATTCCCAACTGCACTTCATTAGCACTTACACAACTGCATGGATCATGCTATCCCACACAGAGCCATGACAGTACCCACCACATAATGGACGCCCCTCTGGGGATCCACTGCCATGGACATACTGCACGACAGGAGGAGACAGTTTCAAAGTAGGGTACACTCCCAGGGGTGGTGTGGCTCCCTAGTCAGCCTCAGTTGCATTCTGGGATTCCTTCTTACATCCATCAACACTAGCTACATCAACATTACTGCGACACATTCAAAGGACTACCACTAAGCATTATGGAGGTATGTCACTACTCTCAATAGCCATACCCACATCTGCTCTGACATACAACGGTTAGGCAGACATATTACAGAACCAACTGAAATTGGCAACAACCTGGCAGCTAACTTTACACCCGTCTCACACCCTCATGGGCCCACATCTATACAGGATCAATGCAGAGTCCCTGCGGTTACAACTACGCCATTCAGACCTGCTCTCTCTAAAGCCTGGAACACACACTCCATGTGACCATCCTACATTGCAGGTTGCATTTTACACAAACCTCAGAATGACATGGACTCCCACTTGGGCGCCAGATTCACTAGTAGCCTTGTATCAGGCATTGTGGACCCTGACTGGCGCACAGCAACAGTTATCACACTCCACAGAGGTGGTGCCACAATGGACCAGAGGAACTATTGCCCTATACACCTGACTAGACTGTTATGCTAGGCTGTTGAGAACATCATCATGGAAGTCCTTCACATAGATATTGTTGGCCTACAGACCTTTGATACCACCCAGGTTGGATTTGTTAGATTCACAACATGACTCCTAAACCTGGTGGAGTCCTGCAAGACAGTTACCAAGGTCACAGATGATGGTAAGGGGGTCCACACAGCCTACCCTATCCTCTCATTGGCTGTCAACACTGTTCACCATTCTGGTATTGTCACTATACACATCCACCTGCACAGCAACCCATACATCCTGGGATGTTATGCGCAGTTGTTCACGGACAGGACACACAAAGTGAGGGTAGCATACCATAGTTCCTACTGTACATCAGTTACAATTGGCATACCCCAGTCCTCAGTCATAGGGACCCTCATGATCGTTATGGACTTCCCTGAGGTACATTCCAGCACAGACGGACTTTCTCTGAATAGGTTTCCAGACAACTGCAAACTAAGGGCCATGATTGATTCACCAGCTAATATACACACCCCCCATATGGATATTACTGTGACAGATACCTGCCTTCGGTAACATGGCCTCAAGCAGCATGGCAGATGGTGCATAGACATGCCCTTTGGATTACAACAATCACCCTGTGACTATTACATACGTGGTGGTCCCCTACATACATGAGACATTACAAGGGATCATACTACACACATAGATAGCACCCACTCCTTTGATAACCTATTGCCAAGAGGGCGTGGATATCCTTCTACATGGCCACCGTAACCTGTACTGGTTTGTAGCCGGAACAAAGCCTGCCATTGTACCTCTATACTCCTGACTTATGAAACACATTCATGGGTACAACACCCTCTTTGGGGTGTACCTTACAGGACAGCAATAGCTTTAAATACCACAACATTACCACACCAACAGTATTACTCACCTCCAAAGGATGATGTATGCAGCACAACTACTGGAACCCCAACTGTAGTCATTTGCATACTCGGAGGTGACCTCTGCTGAACATACAAGGCCCATGTACACACCAATATTGATGGATATGCTCCACATAAGCAACATAAGCAAAGGCCACTAAGAGAGACATACTCTGGGATATGTACCCAAATGCTATGATGAGTAGCACATGCTGGAGGGATACATTCCTGAAATGGACACACACCATGCTTTGGAACATGATTCCTATGTACATCAGACAGGGACACTCACTAGCACTCTTCATGAGGTACCTTGATGGGTGGATGGGGGACAGACATGTATGCCAGGGATTACTGCAGTGGCTGTACTGTACACAGGTGCAGGAAACAAATGGCTGTGCTGTTCAAAGGCACAGGACGGTAACCTAGGGAGGTTCCACCAGTGACAACACTGTATTAGGGCTTACAAATGGACTTGGCCAGACAGCATAGTACCTAACTGTGAATCTATAACGCTATTACATGTCCTTTGTGCATGGTTTATTACGTAGCTCTTCCATTTCAATTAGCTATCATGCTGTTACACTGTCTGGTGACTACAAGACATATGTATCCTGTTAATGTGTATTGTACATTCCAGTACACATACCTTATGTTTGCATAATATACCAGTCATGCTATGTAAAATATTTGACTTATCCACCTACAATACTGTACTTTACACATATTTGGAACAATATTCCATGATGCAAAGCATAATTGCACAGCGGGACCACTTTAGGCATGTTATTCTCATTATACGCCCATACATATGCCTACTGTTACTGTATATCAACATACAGTATCCCCTGTTATGGCACATACTTGTTGGACATACCCTACCACCAGCAGCGGCTGGAGTGCAATTGTTATGTTTAAAGCCCTTATTAAGCATCCCTTGTGGTGTCTGGGGTGTTTACCTTGTGGCCCACAGCAGTACACACAATTACTACAAGCATTACTATGCTCAACAAGACATCAGTACATAATACCTTTTCCCACTGTCTGCATCGTGTACACTTTCATTTGTGCAGCACAGGCACTACATACACTAACATAATGAGTGTTCTACATACCTTCTTAGTGGTCCAAGTACACAATACTATCTGTGTTATACCTTTCCTCTTTAAATGATTCAATGTTATGAGCATGCGATTTGAATGTATGGCAAGCCCTCATTTTATACGTGGATACCTGTAACATCTGGTATCCTGCCACCAATTGGTGTTCCGGAGTAAATTATTACATGCACATCAGCTGTGCAGCTACTCCATTGGCCAATTACATGACAACAGTGGTGTATAATTGAATACTCCACTTGGCCGTTGTCCTTTTGCCCTACCTTCGAGGGAGATGTATTATATTGTGATAAATTGCAACAGCTATATGGAGAGACTCAGATGCTCTAAAATCATGTCCCCCATGGATTTGTGTGATGGCTACAGTAAATAGTTCTACACGTGAATGTAGCTGTTATCTCAACCGTCTGTTACGAGACTATTGCAAATGAAACCTGTTACATCGGCGTCTGTTCCATTGTACAACAGCAACGTTTTCACATGGCGCCATTACAAGTATGTCTCTCACAAGGTATGTTAACACTTCTGCAGATGTCATTGAGTGAGTGGATGTTTCTGATGTTATTACAGTCTGTATTGCAATTGTTTCGGCTGTGGGGCAGATGTAGGTGGGTGTACATAGCAGATAAAGGTTTGTGGGGACTGCATTTATACATATTCCATATGTGTGTAGGGGCCCCATCCCTCATTGAAGACCTGTCAATTAGTAGACTAATACTATGGTTATTGCAGGCTTAGTCATTAAACCATTGTTAATTGGTTCCTACATAGCATGCAGGTGATGTTGATCCTTCAATCCCTCCCAAATACATCAATATGTACTGAACTGTTGCTACATGAAAGCTGTCTTGTGTATTTCTGTCACAAGTATTTGCACTCATTGCTGTTGTGCTGGTGACTCCTACTCTTTGTCCTGTGTTGCCACCTTTTCAATTGGCCATATTGGGACATTTGTTGGGCGCACATCAGGGTCTAGAGGCCTACACAAACACTGTCAGTACATAGGATAGAACTTACTTTTGCCCTACATTGAACCTTTAATTCTTGTGGCACTTTAGCTGCTTATTATGTTTCTTCACAAATTTACGTATTTGAGAGATGGACATAACTATTACATGCAACTATTACTTCATATATCGGACATCACTATGTCCTACAATCACAGTACATTTGCCATTTTTAATATTTGTTGTCAGGACACAACTGGCCAAAGAGGGACTGTCCCTCTCAAAGTGGAACAGGTGGTAACCATATGCTTAAGGCCGAATATGACCACAGCTACTGTAATAATCTACCTCCGAGTTTGCACAAACAGACCCACGATGCAAACACACACACACACACACATTACAATCCCATGGAAACACACAATGCACTCTCAACAAGAACTTACACACACTACAGCAGTTTGAACCACACTTATACACAGTACCTACCTGGACCGCAGCACTGGCAGCGATAACTACATGTCCCTTGACATTGCGATAATATTACTCGCGGTTATACTGTTCAGGTACTGTGATCTTTCTGTCTTTCATCCTCGTGATTACGCGTGTCGGTATGTAAAGCATTCTGTAGTTGGCAGTATCCTATTCATTTGTACCTCCATGGTTGTGTACATGTCGTTAACCTGTCTTTATATTTGCAGATATATGTATTTCCGTATATATCGACATACATCTGTCTATCACCCTTTCTATCCCTATTATATATATATATATATATATATATATATATATATATATATATATATATATATATACATATATATATATATATATGTATATATGGAACAAATTGTTACCACTCCCACAAGAGGGGAAAACATACTGGACCTGATCATCACCAACATGGGGGCACTATGCTCCAGACCAGAAGTGTATCCCTCACTGGTAAGATCAGACCATAAACTAATCTCACTGGATATTCACATCCCGACCCCACCCCCTGCCCAGAAAACCACAGTGAAAAACTTCTCTAAAGCAAATTTCACACGCCTCAAAACCGAGGCGAAATCCTTCAAAGCCCGGCCTGTGGAAAATACGGCCCAGACCGCAGAATCCTTTATAAACGCATTCTATGAACACCTTCAGGAATGCATGGATCATGCAATCCCAAATAAAACCAAGACCCAATCCTCCAAAGGCAGGCGTCCTGTCTGGTGGACCCCAGCCATAAACAAACTATACAATAGAAGGAGGAAGCTACTACATGATAGAGCAAAATCCCAAAAAGGAAGGCATCTCTGATCAGTATTAGCAAAAACCACGGGCACTCATAAAATCGTCTAAGGCCAGCTTCAAGAGAAAAATTGCACAGGACACTAAGGATAATCACAAGGCTTTCTTTAGTTATGTTAGGAACCTGGGTGGGAATTCCCAGATATGCTCAGAATTAGTCCAAAATGACAAAAAATACACCGAGCCCACAGACATTGCCAACATCCTAGCTGACAGGTTCAGTGCAAACTTCTCCCCCTCTCCCCACCAAAAGGGCAAATATCTATCCCAACAGAGTGCTGCCCCCCTGACATCTCAGATGCTCAGGTAAGAGCTGCCCTCTCCAAAGCAAAAAACACAGCATCAATGGGACCAGATGGTGTCCCAGGCTGCATCCTACATGAACTCCAAGAAGAGCTAAACCCAAACATAAAACTACTTTTCAATCTTAGCCTTACTACAGGATATGTACCCAAAGAGTGGCGTACAGCAACAGTGGTCCCTCTCCACAAAGGTGGTGCCTCAACGGATCCTGGAAACTATCGCCCCATAAGCCTGACTAGCTTGGTCTGCAAAGCTATGGAAAGGATCATCATGGACCTCATAAATAAAGATATTGGGGTCCTACAGACACTGGATCCTACCCAGTTTGGCTTTGTTAAGGGCAGATCCTGCCTCTTAAACCTGGTCGATTTCTTTGAAACAGTCACCAAGGCCATTGACGAGGGGAAGGTGGTCCACACAGCCTACCTGGACCTCGCAAAGCCTTTGATACAATACCCCACTCGGGCATTATAGATAAGCTCACCAGCTTAAATATAAACCCTTATGTCACTAGATGGGTTGCAAACTGGCTCAAGGACAGAACCCACATGGTTAGAATTGCTGGAGCCATGTCAGACTCCAAACCAGTTACAAGTGGCATCCCACAAGGCTCAGTCCTGGGACCTCTCTTGTTCGGTATATATTTCTCGGGGGTACAGGCCAACACGGAAGGACTGTGGCTGACCAAGTTTGCAGATGACTGCAAACTGGGCACCATAATCAACTCTCCAGCCGACACAAGCATCCTCCAAAAGGGCCTCATAGAAACAGACAACTGGTGCCAGAGCCATGGCCTCAAGCTAAACGCCAAAAGTTATAGTCATCCCTTTGGCAAAACAAAGTGCCCACAAATTACCACATAGGTGGTAATCCATTAAGTACAGAAGAAGTCATTAGGGACCTGGGGACCCAAGTTGATAGCAATCTCTCATTTGACAACCACGTGGCCAAAGTGGTTAGAAAAACATTTTATATAGCCCACCTAATCATGAAGGGATTCACATCTAGATCAGGGAGGTCATCGCCCTCTTTACTCATCCCTCATCAGGCCCATAATTGAGTACAATGCCCCTTTTGGGATGTACCTTACCAGACACCTGCAGCAACTGGAAAGACCCCAAAAGTACCTCACCAAGAGGATCAAAGGGCTCAAACAGATGCCATATGCTGCCCGGTTAAAGAAACTCCAGCTCTACTCAGTGGCATACCGCCTGCTCAGAGGCGATCTGTGCCTGACGATAAAGCCATGTCCAACCCAGAATTAATGGACATGCTGCACCTCAGAAAATCCAAATCCCATCGAGCTACGCACTCAAGAGACTTGAACCTCAGCACAGAAATAAATAGGACATGCTGGAGGGACAGATTCATAACCCAGAGGCTCCCTTCACTCTGGAATAAAATCCCAGTCCAGGTTAGGCAGAGTCCCTCATTGACTCTCTTCAAGAGGAATCTTGATGAGTGGATGGGAGATCGTAGGTTTACCCCGGGTATCACTTCTGTGTCACTGTTAGACAGAGGCACAATATACTAACCTCAAAAAAAGGCATAGCAAAATTAATTTAAAATGGGTGGCAAAAGCCAAACACACTCTGGCTAGGCTTATAAATGCCCTAGGGCAGATAGCCTAGTATGAACCTATGAACCTATGAACCTATATATGTATATATATATATATATATATATATATATATATATAGATGGATAGATAGACAGGGAGAAGGAGAGAGAGTGTACACACTTTTCGTTGGGTACATGGCAGTGTATTCTGTTTGCTGAACCCCGCACTTTTGTGTTCTACCCTGTCACAATACACACCTGCCGTTGGTACATCTCGCGTAGCTTGCTAGTGGGTGAGTGTGTACATGGTTGCGTGTTCTACTCCTGCCAGTGGTCGTTTTACCTCTCAGAGCAGGAACTGTTAGTACATGACTAAATAATGCTGGTTTCACCTGTTCTGGACATCCATGGCCGTGATCTGCGCGTAATTCTGCAAAGCTTAAACCTGTTTTGCATATATCCGTGTAGCCCTGTTTGAACGATGCTTACCGTCACTTGCTGCCGCATTAACCCGCTAACATGTGCTTCCACGTGCTCTAATGACCTACATCCAACATCCATTATTCGTGCCATCGGGATTACGTTACAGACCTTGCAAGACGTGGAACCGGGTACATACATGACACAGTCAGTGGCTTTACCACTTGGTTATCTGTTGTTTGTACAAGTGTTAATGGTGTTTTGTATGTGAACTGTACTACGGCTGTTCCTCCATACTGCAGTCAAATGTGTAACTCAGTTTGTTTACATATGGATGATACCACTTAAGGGTATGCCCAAGTGATGTTTAATGGATGTGCTCCAGCACTGGGAATCTATGTCAGAGTGAGCCGCACACTGTCATGTTCTACACCTTAACACAACCATAACTGGAGAATGCTGGGGTGGCAGATACCTGTCATGGGTACTCCCCATGCTTTGGCACTACATCCCTACTTACACTATATGGAGGCCCTCATTAACACACCGGGGAATCCATACAGAGTAGGTGGGGAACAGTGGTTAGACATGTGGATCGGGATATTGGCTCTGCTCCACAGAGGGACAGTTGGTAGACCGATGGGGTGGCGATAGCAGACACATTTTGCCTAGGCTGCTGCATAGCCTCTGACAATCGGGCATGTACCTACCAATGTACCTAGGCACCTATACATATAGTATCAACATATGCTGTTAGCTTCGTTTACTGTTCGGGTGTTGACTTTCCTTGTTCCAATAGCTGTTGTGTGTGCAATAGTTGAGGGCTGCCTATGTAGGATTCACACAGTAGGCCACCTATACATTACAATTTGCAGGTGGTCATGTGTGTGTGCCATCCATTTTACTGTGTGTGCAGGTGGAGAAGTGTGTCAGTCCGTAGGGCCCTACGCTGTCAGTGTTTGTGCTATACGTTCCCTCTCTGCCAAGGTGTGCAATATTGGGCATGCCTCTGTCTGCCTACTGGGGCTGGCACAGGGTGTTCGTGGTCTGAATCCCTCTGTGCCTGTGATGGTCTTGGCAATTGCAGTGGGCTGTGAGGGCCTTCACCATTATGTCCCTGCTGCAGCTGTTTCCGCAGGATCATATTATGTAGCATGGCACTTACTATGAAGATGTGGGCACACATGCCTGGAGAGTACTGCAAGGCTCCATCAGATATGTCCAAGCAATGGAACCATGATTTCAGCATCCTAAACACATGCTCTATGATGATTCTGGTTTGTGCGTGTGCCTCATTATGGTGTTCTTGCATGGGTGTGTGTGCATTTCTGATGGGAGTCATCATCCACGGCTCCAGTGCATAGCCAGCATCCCCCACAAGGTGGCCATATGGGATGTCCCCCCTGACAAATACCTGATACAGCTGTGAGGCATGCCAGATGTGGGAATCATGGTAGCTTCCAGGGCTGCCAGCACACACATCCGTAATAATACCCTGGGCATTGCACACGACCTGGCAGTTGATGGAGTGGTATCCCTTGCGATTTATGTAGTACCTACCATGGTCTCTGGGTGGTGACTTGATATGTATGTGTGTGCAGTCTATTGCACCCAGTACCTCCGGATAGTGTGCCACATGGTGGAAGAGACGCATATTGCTGGCCAACTCCTCCTGAGTTCGGGGGAAGTATATATGTTCACTGGCATGTGGTAACAGGGCATCCAGGAACTGGTGGAGTACCCTGGATGCCGATGCCTGTGAGATCCCCATAATATCTCCAGTTGGCCTTTGAAAGGTACCTGTAGCTAGTATACTCAGGCTTACACATACCTTCGTGTCCACTGGGATGGGTTCCCCTCTGTTGTTTCTGGCTCTCAGGCGTGGCCGGCACAGCTCCACTATTTGCAGTAAGATGTCCCTGTCCACCTTGTAACGCTCTACTATCTCCAGATCATGTTGCCCCTGGTAGGTTACCCTTGGTCTGAACACTCTTCTCCACCACCCGGGCCTGAAGTGGTTGTCAGCATCATCTTCCACAAGACCTTCAGTCTCCAACACATGCTGATGAATCACAGCTATGGCAGCTCCCAACATGTACATTGTAAAAGTTCCCCATCTGTTTACACCGATGGTGCAGTGTTTGGGAATACACAAGTGTGTGTGAGGTGCCTTCACACTTTATACTATTGTGCTTTGAACACTGATGATGTCATAGGGTGTGTATGTACATTAGGGACTGCAGGGTATCTTGTGTTTTACCATGGATACTGCTATTGTGCTGCCTTTGGTGTTACATTACATTTAGCTGCCGTGGATTACCTATTTCCCTTGCCTCCACTTTTCTTAACAGTTCCCCTCCCATTATTTGGCATGCATCCAGCAGCCTGCTTTCTTGTTTTGTACTTTCCCGAGCCAGGATTGTCTTGCCAAATGTGTTCTATTGCCAATCTACTGCAGGTTTGCTTTGCTCGCCAATTACAGTTCTCTTTTCTCTGCAATCTGACACCTCCCCTATCCTGTTCTGCAGGTTGCTGCTAGCAGCCTTGTTAGTTGGTGTCAATTGCCCACTATGAGTTAATAGGTGTTAATTGCATGGTGCTACTCCTATTACCCTACTGTAGCATTTCCTTATTGTCTTCCCCTAAGCTTCCTTTTTAGCCTGTGGTGCGCGGCGCGTGAGTCTGCTTACCGGGATTCGGGCACGTTTTCATCCACATACACATGCGCTTTCGGGAACCATGTGTGCTTTCAGCTGAGCAAAGCTATACCTACATCCACACCCCTGTCCTGCGGCTTTGCTTAGCAATGGGTAGCCTGGATTTGCATTGCTGCAATGTGCTTACACCTGCAGTGGCACACCCCACTGCTGATGTCATGTATTCCTACAGATCACTCCTCGGTGTTGTAACTCTGCGCCGTATTGTTCATCCTTCGGCCGGTGGGACAGTTGTGATTCACTATTACTTGCTTCATTTTCATGGCATTGACTACTAATTCATAGTTACCATGCCAAACGATGTCACAGGTCCTTAGTAACCCTTATAGCTTGATTGTGATGCAGCATGCATACCATTGACTATTATGGTGAAATCATGATTTTTGTTACATTGCTATTTTATGACATTTGTATATATTTTCCTTGTGTTCCCGTTTGCGCACACATGCCCTCCGGTTGTCCTTTGCGTTACTGTGGCCATGACATTAAATGTTATTTTGTATGTGTAGTGCATCTTTTCTTATGCCATTAGCTGTATATTTAGCGATTGGCATATGTTAACTTTGTTATACATGAGTCTGGTCCATTTACGTGGCTATGATGTTCTTTTTGTCAACATGTAAACCATTTCTTTTGGTTTACATTTCTGTAGGCTTACGCTACACCTACGCCACTTCATGAATCGCTATGTACCTTCATTTGCATGCTGCTGTACGGCGCATGGGGTGATTTGCATGCCTACGCCGGGAACTGCGCAGATCTGCCGTACGCCGGTAGTGCACGTGGAATTCGATCGTACCTGAATCACTCAGCGGCCATATATGGCATTATGCCGCCTACGCTACGCCTGCACCTGGTGCAAGCTTCATGAATCCCGGGGATCATGTTTTTTCCCTAATTCTTATGACAGCTTCAATGCTAATACTAAGTTATTACATCCTAAACGTTATACATTTTTAAACTGCCAATAATCATTTATTTTTTTAAAAAGCTGTGGCATAAGATGCACATTTAGTGTAACAATAATTACAAAATGTAAGACTGTCTCTGTTAGTAGATAGTTCTGATGTAAGCAGTCTTATTATGAACCTATGAACCTATTCATTATACTAACTAAAGGAAATTATCCTTATATCTGGCTTTTAAGTCACTGGCTCCAAAAGGCTCAACTCATTTTTGTCCAGGAAACAAACATGCTCACTGGGAAGCTGTAAAGGAAAAAAGGGTTAAAACAAAAAAAAATAGGTATAGCAATATTAATTAAATAAAACTTACATTTAAGAATAATAGTGAGTGACTGTATCTTGAAGTGCAGATGATATTTATTCTGTTAAAATAAATATTAAAAACATTACTTTATTACAGGAGGTGACTCAGATGCAGTTATTGATCCTAAGACTGATAGAATCGGGAAAATTATCACTGACAATACTAAAGGTGCATTAGAAATTTTAGAACTAAAAGAAAACCTAGATTTAGCTAATCTTATTAGATATACAGACCATCACAAAAACAAATATATGGTTTATTTTTCTTGTCACAATTCATGCTCAAGAACTGATTTCTTTTTTATCTCTAATTATTTACTATCAGGTGAGTTTAATACAGGACTCAGATACCTATCTGATCATCCCAAGCTAAGTTTGAAATTAAACATAGATATTTTAAAACTGAAACAGAGAATATATATTCTTGAGCATGAAGATGTGAAAAAGAAGACTATAGCTTTTTGAGATGATTATTGGAAACATTTGCTGCAATGGGAAGATAAACTGGATACACAATGTCAGCTTTAAATACACAATTAAGAAGGTTACTAATCAGTAAAGTCTCTTTTTATCATAAGAAAAATAAAGAAGAAAAATATTCTTAAAAAATAATCTAACCACTTTGCAAAACCAGAACAGGCAATAAATTCCCTACAATTACAATTACATTTATTGTATGAGAACTGACTGCCTTGGCATGAAAGTATAAGCACAGTCTCTTACTGTGAATGAACCCAAGCCCCTTCAAGATTCTTTGCTAAACTTCTAAAAATCTATAACCCACCAATGAATATTGAATACATTAACATAAATAAAAAGTGCCTCAGAACTGATCTAGAAACTATTATTCCTTATTGCAAAATATTTAATAATCTTTATAATAACTCAGCTATACAATCCAATAACAACTAAAGTAACCATTACTTCAACCAAATTTAATTTCCTTTATTAACTCAGGATCAGCAATTAATGCTCAACAAACCATTAGAATGCCATAAAACCTAAGGTTTTATAAATAGATTAAAAATGAATATTCACTTGGTCTTGATAGCTTTTCACCACATTTTATAAAATATTCTCAAATTATTTAATCCAAGTATTGCATGTGCTGTTCAATTTGATATTACTTAATAGTATACATGATTTATATTTAAACCAGTCTAGAATCATTTTTATTCTTAAGCATGCAAAATACCTATCAAAGGTTTTTAGTTGTAGTCAATTAACATTAAAATTTTTGAATATGAAAATTGTAATACCTACCCTTATTTTCCTCAGTCACTTAGGGTTTATGATAGGAAGACAAACAATAGATCAGGTAGTCACTTTTGATATATTATAAGTGCCCAACAAAACATCTAATTCTAACTTTCATCACTTTCTTTGATACTTCTAAAGCCTTTGATAGAGTTAATCTTCAATTTCTTTATTTTGTGATGGAAAAAGGTGGCTTCCCAGATATATTTATATATCATATAAAAATGATATATAAAAAACTTTCACCACCTGTTTATTCATAAATAAATAAATAAATAAATAAATAAATAAATAAATAAATAAAAAGTAAGACAAGGATGGATTGACTCCCATTATTTATTTAACATATATATTTAAACACTTTTTCTTTCATAGGTTCATAGGTAGGTACTAGGCTATTGGCCCTAGGGCCTATATAAGCTTAGCCAAAAGGTACCCTGTCTTTCACCACCCAAGAAAATTATTTTCCTGTGCCACTGTCGAGCAGAGACACAGAAGTGATCCCCGGGGTGAATTTCCTATCTCCCATCCAATCATCAAGATTTTTCTTGAAGAGTGCTAATGAGCTTTGTTTGATATAGATAGGTAGTTTGTTCCAGAGTATGGGAAGTCTCTGGGACAGGAATCTATCCCTCCAGCATGTCCTGTTTATTGTGGTGACAAGGTTTAGGTCCCTAGAGCAAGTAGCTCATAGGGATTGGGATTTCTTTAAGTGGAGCATGTCTAAAAGCTCTGGATTTGACATAGCTTTGTGTGTTAGGCAGAGATCGACTCTGAGTAGGTGATATGTGATGGAGTAAAGCTGCAGTTTTTTGAAATGGTCTGCGTAGGGCATCTGTTTGAGGCCGGTAATCCTCTTTGTGAGGTATTTCTGCAGCCTTTCCAGTTGTTGTAGAGGTCTTGTGAGGTACATACCAAAAGGGGCATTATACTCTCTAATGGGTCTAATGAGTGACGAGTAGAGGGGAACAATGACCTCTTTTTTCCTGGATGAGAAACTTTTTTGTGATGAGGTGTGCCATGTAGAAGGATTTCCTGACTACTGTGGCTATGTGATTATCAAAGGAGAGACTACTGTCCACCTGTCTCCCAAGGTCTCTTATCACACTTTCAGTGTTAAGTAGACTACCGCCTATGTGGTAGTTTATGGGTACAGAGTATTTACCAAAAGGAATGACAATGCACTTTTTGTCATTGAGCTTGAGGTCATGGCTTTGAATACATGATTCATTTTATATTACACATCTTAGTTTGATTATAATATTAAAAAACTGCATTTTGTGGATGATGTAAACATATTTATTTTCTAACCCTAATACTGATTTTCCAAAAATAATGAGCACTATACAATCCTTTTCTTCAGTTTCTAGCAGCAAGTTAAATTACAACAAATCATCAATTTTCATATTTAAACCAGTTTATAGTGTACTTGACTATAACAAACTTGAGAATAACAACATAAAGCTAACATGCTCTTATTTAGGAGTAATATTTTACCAAAATTATAAATCTAATTTAAAATATAACATCAAGAATTGTTAATCTGGGGGCTGTCATCAGGATGCCAAGCAGTTCACAGCATAAAAGCTCTGCTCTGACTCTGCTCATTTTTTTTTGACAGGATTATTTAAATTTTAAACAAAAACAATCTTCAAAACAAGAATTTATATAATAAGGAATAGAAAGAGAAGAAGGTGCAGCAAGAAAACTGGGTTTTGAAGATTTCTTGATGTTTTTATCCTGTCAGAAGTTTATCTGAAAAACTGCAGTCATGAGTTACTTCAAAGCTTTCTCACAAGAAAATGGAAAGAAGAAAGAACTACAGATTCTTGTTGCCAGTATGCAGGAGATATCAGTCAAAATATGCAAGATTGAGAATAAAATTGATACTATAAAACAAGAAAATGAGAAACAGATTGACTTGCTGAGTGAAATAATTAATAAAACATTCAGATCAACTCACTTCTATAGAAGAATCACTGAATGACATAGATGGTAGATTAAATGAAAATGAGAGTCAGGTGGAGCCCTGCTGAAACAAAACACTGTTCTTTCTGAAAAAATTGATGATCTTGAAACCAGGTCCAGAATGAATAATGTAAGAATATATGGTGTACCTGAAAAAGAAGAAGTAAACAACATTCTACAATTCTTGGATGATTGGTTACTTGAAATCCTGAACTTTCCTGATGCACTGTCTTTTGAGATACAAAAAGCTCACAGATCTCTTTCAAATCACATAGTGAAAAAACTCATCTGCACTGACATCTATAATTGTCAAGTTTCTTTCTACACAAGATAAGGATCTGGTCCTGAAAACAGTGCAGTCAAACTCTCCAGTAACTTTTAATGGCAAAACAATTAGATTTGACAATGACTACACATCTGTAGTAATGTCTAAAAGGAAACCATGTGTACCATTAATTAAAAGTCTAAAATTATGTTTCCTGCAAAAATAAAGGTGTTTTTACCAGGACAAATTACATTTAACACAATAAATGAAGCACTGGACTATGCACAGAAAAACACACTTTTTGATAAGCAAGAAGAAATGGACTGGTCCTCAATATGCTTAAAAAGACATGGCAATAAAAATGGATGATCAATAAAAGGAAATACCAGCAAAAAACTTAAGGAAAAGTAATAATGAGACCTTTCTTTTCTGTCGGACTTGTCTATGTTGTTTCTTATTTTCTCAACAAAATATATAAAAAGAAATGCACTACTGTTTCAACTGTCACTAAAGATCATGATGCTCTTAAGGTAAAACCTTTTTTTATCTAACTAAATTGATAGAGAAACAGTGTAAACAAATTTTATTTATTATTTTTGTATTTGACATTTGTTGACAGGGTTAGTCTAACTGAGCAGAAGCCCTTTTTTCAGTGGAGGCCCGGGGAGAAAAGCTCCATGCATGTTTACAAACATATAGTATAGAAAGTACAATGATACAGAAGATAAAAAAGAGTTATCTAAAGAAAGTATATTCTAAATTATGCAGTAAATTGCATAGATACACTAAGTAATCTAAAGGAGGAATACAAAATATTTAGAATGGAAATTTTAAGCAATCATATATAACTAAAGTTCAGCAGTACAAGGCCTGTATGTGTATATTTGATTGAAAGAGTGTTAGGGACTTATTATGATTATGTATGTTAGTTGAGTAGCAGTGAGGAGTTGAGAAGTTAGGCAGTGAGGAGAGGTGAGGGAAAAGAGAGCAATTTGGGTGGCAGAGAGTTTTTTAGATGTAGGAAACACAAAAGGAGGGTTGTTACAGGTTCAAGAGGATTTGCGACTAAGGAGACAGTCATGAAGGGTGATTGCAGTGACAGATCGAAGAACTATCAAGAAGTTTGTTCCAAGCAAGAGCTGGGAGGTAGCTATAAAGTTTTTGGCCTGTTTTGCTTTTGGATTTGTTGGAGAGATCTAGGAAGGGTATAGAGGGAGACAAGAGAGGCAATGTCAGGGCAGGAGGAGGATCGGTACAGTACAGTATGTATGATCTGAAGTTGGGTAGATAGTAATTGGTGAGGAAATTCTAACCAGTTTAAGTTTTTGAGTGTAATACAGTGATGAGACTGGAAGGATTTTCCTGAGGCAAATTTAGCAATTTTGTTGTATGTAGATTTGAGTTTCATTAGGAGGGTGGACTGCAGGTTAGTGAAGATTTGTGAGCCATAGAGTAGGCTTGGAAAGAGGTAGGCATAGTATAGGGAGATTTTGGATTTGGAGGTGAGAAATTTTTTGTTGCTATACAGAAGTCCCAGTTGTTGGTGGGTTTTCATAATATTACTGGAGACATGCACATCAAATTTGAGTTGGTCATCTATGATGATGCCCAGAAGCTTGGTGTGATATTCAACTGAGATAAGTATATTGTTGGTGGAGGTGATAGAGAAGGTGAGTTTGAGATTGTAAATGTTTTTGGGAGTGAAAAACAGATGTTTAGATATTTTTTGGGGGAAGGTTAGAATCAAGTGGTTATTGGACAGCCAGTTTTCAATTGATAAGTGGAATTTTTGAGTGAGAGTATATAGGTCAGAGAGGGAGTCGGCTGTGGTAATGACCTTAGAGTCATCTGCATATTGCGCAAAAGATGACTGAGGGCCAGAATTGTATATTTGTTTGTTAAATATACTGAACAGTAGAGAGCCAGTAGACTAGATCCCTGAGGTATTGCCATCTTGATAGGGAGGGCAGGGCATGATGCAAAGAGCCATTTAACTGATTGAAGTTGATCTGAGAAGTAGCTAACAAACCAGGATATGGTAGATGTGGAGAGATTAAGTTCAGAGAGTTTAGCAAGCAGAAGAGGGTGGTAAACAGTGCAGAAAGCTTCTGATTGGTCTAGGAATAGGGAAGAGATGACTTTATTATTATCTCTGGCTTGGGATATGGTATAAAGGAAATATATAAGGGAGGTGCTGTGTTTAGGGTGAAAGCCATGTTGAGTGCAGGTGAGCACATTATTTTCTAAGAGGTAGTGGAGGATTTGTTTGTGGACACATTTCTCTAAGATTTTGGAAAGAGGAGATAAAATAGCATTAGGCCTGAAGTTGGTGAGTTCAGAGGAGTTGCCTCCCTTATGAATGGGTATTGTATACATTTTTTCCAGATTGAGGGGACTTCTGCAGTGGACCAATTGATGAGAATGAAGATTGAGATGGCAATCGAGTTTGCTGCCATCTGAAGGAAGAGTGGTGGTAAGTTATCTATAGAGGGAGAGCAGGGTTTTAGTTTGTTAAGCAAAGATTTGATATAGTTGTCTAAGAATGGTTTCAGTGAGAAGGCATGAGTGCAATAGGGAGCTGAGGGTGGGCTGGGAGTGATGTTAATATTGGTAGTGGAGTTAGCTTGGGGAGATAGTTTATTGATGGTTTTGATGAAATATGAATTAAAGTCAGATGATGTTTTCAGAGGTGAGTTGTTGGGACATGGACTGAGGGCAGAGGGGTTACCTGGGTGCAGAATTTGGTTGATAGAGTGAAAAAAAATTCATTGGATTAGTGCAGTTTGAGGAGGGAGGATTGTTATAGAAGTTTTTCTTATTGCTAATGATGGGCTTTTTTATAAGGTTGCTTAGTTCTTTGTTGTGTTGGAGATGGGAAGTGAGTTTCATTTTTGACCAGACTTGTGCCCAGCTTTGTCTCTCTGTTGCATTAGGGTGCATGTGGTTTAAGTAAGCCAGGTGGAAGTGATTGTACTCTAATTGTGTAGGGGGTGGGCAAGGAAGTCGAGAATATTGAGGAATATAGAACTGAAATTAATGACAGCATCATCTAGAGGTACATATTTAAGGAATGTCAGTTTACTGATGAGAGATGGATTTCAGAGAGGCATGAGTGTGACAGGGGGCTGAGGGTGGTATGGGAGTGATGTTAATATTGGTAGTGGAGTTAGTTTGGGGAGACAATTTACTGATGCTTTCAATGAAGTAGGAGTTAAAGTTGAATGCTGTTTCTAGAGGTGAGTTGTTGGGTCACGGATTGGGGAAAGAGGGGTTTAGAGTGCCAAAATTTATTTGGGTTAGTGGAGATTGAGGAGGGAGAATTGACAAGCTTTGTCACTCTGCTGCATTAGGGTGCATGTGGTTTGATTAAGCCAGGAGGATATGAGCAATTTTACTCTAACTGTGTGTAGGGAGTCAAGGAAGTTGAGAATATTGAGGAATATGGAATTAAAATTAAGGACAGCATCATCTCGAGATACATATTTAATGAATGTGCAGTTTACTGATGAGAGATGTTTAAGATATCAGAGTAAAAATTGGTGAGCTTGCGATACTGTATGCACCTGTGTGGACAATTGTATTGAGGATGGAATTTGAGAATCTTGATAGGACAGTGATCACTTAATCAGCAAGAGTTATGAGGAAGTGGTATTTCTGAGTATTGGAGATGAGTATCCAGTCAAGGAGGGAAGAAGAATCTGTGGGTTTGCAAGTAAGTAGTAGTGGAGATTAGTTGGGAGGAGCCATGAAGATTAATGTGTGTGCTAGGACTGTTGGAGGATAAATATAGCCAATTGATGTTTAAATCACCCATGATAGTAGACTCATTAGGGGATGAAGATGGTTAGGGGGGTTGCAGTGAAGTGATTAGAGTACCTAATTGCAACTCCACGCCCTTTTTTGTGAGTTCGGTCCAGACGTAGAATGTTATAGCTAGGGGGTAGAAAGTCTTTGTCAGGAATGTGGGGTTTTAGCCATGTTTAGTGAGTGTAAGGATATCTGAAGAATATAGATGCAGTCAGACATGGAATTCATTGACTTTGTTAAGTATACTTCTGATGTTTATGGAGAAAAGTGTTAATTGTTTTTTGGAAAGACTTGGGGAATTTAAGTTTGTGAGTTTAGCATTAGCGTCGGTATGGTTGTGAGGTCTGGTACTGGGATGAATGCCACCTGATAGGTGAATAATTGAGTGGATAGAAGTAGAATAGTGAGTAGAGGAGGGATACAGGTAGAATTTTTTTTGTTTTGGGGAGGCTGCGGGGTGTGGAGGGATTTTAATTTTGCGAGGGGGAAGTCGAGTGAGCTGAGAAGAAGATATTGTTGGAAATGAGTTGATGGTCTGGGGAGATGGCATGGGCTAGATGAATGTAGGAGAATGGTGAATAGTTATTAGAGTAGTATTGTAGGAGGATAGGTTATGTAGGAGAGAAAGAGTAGAAACAGTGAGGAGAGCTAGTATGATTTTGAAAGGAGACATGTTAATTAAGGGGTAGATTGGGGAAGTAGGTGGAGGATAGTAGGAAGGAGAGGATGAATATCATGAGATGAGTTAAAGAGTTGTTGATTCTGTGACTGTGAGGAAGAAAGTTTTGTGAGGTAATTTGGAGATGGTTTTATTATAATAGGAGAGGAATAAATATTATGTTAATTAGCATAATATTATATGTCTTCATGGTAAAGGAGTACTTGCCAAGGTTTCATAGTAAATCAAAATATATGCCTTATATTTTCATAAGTATTCATCTAAGCATACTAAATTTGGGAGAATAGATGTTTATTTAAACATCAACATACTAACATATTTTAAACTATTTAAAATAATAAAATAGCAGTGAAGTTTATTATGAATATAAAACAATATTTGAATGGGTGCCATGATGTAACTGCTATTTAGTAAAGCAACTCTTCTATTTTTTGATATTTTTCTTTCAGAACAAAGCCAAGCAATATTTAATTTCATGTTTTGGGGCTGATATATTAAATGGCTTGATAATTTGATGTGTTTTGTATTGGTTCATAAATTAGTTAGCTGCTTATATGCTACTTTGAAATTTTTAATTTTGTCCACTGACAATTTTAAATGCTCAACTTGCAGACTTGTGGTCCCAAGCATTTGTACAGTTATATGAAACCTTCTAGCAACATTTCCCTCCCTTAAAGTGAAAATTTTACATGTTCCACAATTTTAAATGAAGTTGTGAGCCTTTACAGATGAAGAAAGAAGAAATGGGTCCGAACGAACAGCCAGAAGTGTTGAAAAGCTGAAGAGGGCCTTTGAACCCATATTGACAACTTCTGAATGGAACATTGCAATGGAATGATAACAAATAGAAAGTAAGATATGATTGTGATTTAAAGAAATATTAACAATCAAAACATAAGGTTTATAATATTGTAATATAAAAAATTAGCATTTAATGTATAAGCTGTTAAAGGATAAAAAAAAGAAAAACAATGGCAGAAAGGTGTAACAAGTGCTGTATTAGATCATACCAAAGATATTTAAAGGGAAAGCACACACTCGAAATATATTACTTTGGTATCATTATACTGCCAATATTCCTTTTCTTTCAGACAGGGATTCCTGGGATGGTAGTGGGTCATGTTAAATGATCTTGCAGGAAATCTTTTTTAGAAAACAGAAAGGTTTTAGGAACTCACAGGAGAATTCTTTACAGTCAAATCATCTTCAGAAACCTAGGACAAATGTAAACTTAATGTAAGTTGCAGGAGATTGAGTTTAAGGCTAACAAACAAGGATTCAGAGTTGAATCAAAGATTTAAGTGCAGCAATCCAGTGGGAAGCTAAATGAATTGAGCTGGCATTTCAATATGTGTAGAGATTTTAAGTAATGAAAGTCAGTTATCCAGTAAGTAGCCAAGAGTACGTGTGAGGTTCAGTAAATAGCTACGTGTGTGTGTGTGTGTGTGTGTGTGTGTGTGTGTGTGTGTGTGTGTGTGTGTGTGTGTGTGTGTGTGTGTGTGTGCGAGTGTGCATGTGTGTGTGTGTGTGCGTGTGTGTGTATGTGTGTGTGTGTGCAATTCATAAAAGTATTATAGGGTTTGGTGTGTCTATGAGTATGTATGTTTCTGTGTTGGAAGGGTGTACTAAGTTATTTCAAGCCTAACGGACTTAGTAGTCTTAATGTAACATTGTGGTTTCTCATAAGGGGTGAACATAGCATATCACCTTATGTCTTGAATGAAAGACAATGACTCAAAATAAATGTTACTTCTTAGCAACAATTTCTTTTAAATGGTTTATGTTCCTTTGAAGCAGACTTAATAAATGCAGCCATAGTAAGATACTTTTATTTTGCAGAGATTGTTAACATTATTAGCTGGCATTAATTTGAGTTCTTAATTACATACTACTGTATAGTATAGTTATACATTTTAAGAAAATGGTGAATATCATTAGGAAAATCCAGGAGTGTCCAGTACTATGACCTGCAGACTGCTCTGAAAAGTCTTGGTGTATTATTTAAGGGGGCACACTAACATGGACTGGATGTTGTGATTTTGCTAAGATAATCAACCTTTTTTTATACAATTCCCATGTCTTTATTAGCATTGTTGGCATGACAACAGCAAATGCAGCATTGCATTTGAAGTGAAAGTTGCCATCTGTCTCAAACACACAAAGTCAGTGTTGCAGATATTATTAACACTGTTGTTTTCACAAGTCATAGAAGTTGTGAATTCCTTCATTGGATAAATCACAAGACACGCAATAAAAAGCTTTTATTTTATAGCTTATGAGAGATTATGTGCTGTGACAATAGCATATAACTTACAATAAGGTTAATGACTTCCAAATACTGAAACCAATTATGGACAATCTAGAATATCACAAGTCATTTCAAGCCCCCCATTATGCATTTTATTATAGATGCAGCACAGTTAAATTGGTTTAAATAATTTTAACAACTATAGCACTTGTCCTAACTTACATGGGTTCCGTTTAACATAAGCTGTGTACTATAAAAAATCACAAAAGTTTGATATGTTCCTGTTAATGGGGGACCATCTGTCTCTCGAGTCACTGGTTTAAACATCCCTCTCCCCTTCTTTTTTTATTTTATAACTGGTTACTAACATGATGGCTTGCTAGTGTTCCTTCTCCCCTGCCACACCTATTTCATTTTTCCATCTGCTTGCCATGATGACCATTAACTTCAGTCCTGTGGCTCTGAGAATAGTTACTAACATACTGACTGACAAATGATTAGTATAGTATCATTAATGTATTTTTGGTGGATTTAAATAATTGGCTAACATTTTTAACTTGAGGAAATGTGTAATTCATAAAGCAGTACATCATTTTTTTTTATTCTTTTTATGGTTTCATAATCTTAAATATTAAGCTTTGTGCATTCACACAGTTGTCATTTATTAGTAAATACAAATTCTATTCTGTTATTTTGCATTGATTGTAATGTTGTAACTATATTTATGCTGCAAGATGATTATTATGTGGTACCAGGAACATCAGCTAAAATATGATGCTGGTGTACTAGACAAAGGTTTATTAAATTATATGGTAGCTAACTGCCTTGGCATAGGAAGCTGTGGTGGTTTATTTTGTACTTTTTAGATATAAGAAAAAGAAAAGGGAGCAGTTTCGGTAAAGAGTCTGATTTCTAAATTTCTGAATTTTAATTGAACACATTGCAGCAGTCAGTATATTGTATAATAACCTATTAGGTTAACAACAGTTCATTATCTGGAAATACAATTTGTTTATTATTTCTGTTTTTCATTTGTTTACTATTATTCATACTTGACTTACTTTCTTGACATGAGTTTTTTTTTAATTTTCATAAATGTTTTCAGATTTGTTGGGGTGAAACCAATGAAATACTGCATCACAATATAATATTTTTACCAGACTTGTGCTTCATCAGCTTATACTGTATTATATGAATAAAACAACACTTTGAAATATTGTTCCTAAGTGCAGGTGTTTCCTTTTTAAAATAAGCATTGCAAGTGAGCAGTGGGTCATGAACCCTTATTTATTTGAAAGTGGATCTCAGCCCATAAACGTTTGGGAACCACTACATTAAGGTTGATATTAGTTGATTAATTATAAATAAGTAGAGTCATATTAAATATTCAAGAAATTCTCTCAAGTTATATATTCATCAGAATTTATTTTACAATTATAAATGCAAATGAATCAACATAATATGAAAGCTAAAAGCAATATATATTAATAGCTAAATTAATAAGAAAATACTTGTGTGAGGTGTATAATAGTGAATAAAATGAATCTTCATAATAACTTAGTAATCTGACGTGATATTTGATGTATCCTATATATTAATAGCTCACTCAGTTATAATTTACAGGAATACTGATACTGTGTTATAAGAAAGTAATATGTTAACTGGATTACAACCAGAACTAGATGGTAATATGTTAATATCAGACTTGTACCCATAAATTGAGTAAAATGATAATTTCAAATGTTAATAGATGTTACTGATGTTTTCTGTAAAATATATATATGAAAATGAAATGTTCATTCATACGCAAAGCAGTACTTGGTTTACAAATCTTGTGAATGACATTCATGATATAAAATTAAATTGTGGATGTTTGGTGAAATTATAAGGTAAGCAGGATGTATATATACTTAAAGTAAGAGAGGAGACAAATTAATGAACCTGGAGTAATTAAACTGATTCATTACATTGACTGCATATTAATTGTAAATAGTTTACATTATGTGGTTTTCAGTGGATTCTGGTTGTATGAAAGTCTTTATGTAAGCAACCAGTTATAGAGTTTTAGTAGCAGGAAGAGCTATACAATAATATAATATATTAAACAGACAATTTTGGAGGTAGAAGCAGAATAATAGATGGAGAGATATAAACAAAATGATAGTGGGCAGTTTGGATGACTTTGTCATCAAACCATGAATGATTTCATGAATCATTCCTTGTTAGGGATTATAATTATTTTTATTATACTAATGTTGAATTGTTAGTTGTTTATGTCCATAACAGAGAATCTTGCATATAAATGCAATAATATGTAGCAAAATCTTTATTCAAACTTGCTAGACTAATATGCTTTAAAAATGGTTATGTATAAGTGTATCTCACTGAATGTGAATTGATTAAACAGTCCTGTGAAGCGAAGGAGTCTATTTAAATATATTAAAACTGAATAAAGCAAGTATAGTTTTTGTACAAGAAACACATTTATTGAAAAAGATTTAGACAACTGGCATGTAAAGATTATTTAATTCTTGTAGATTCATATTACTGTGTTAAAAGAAGAGGCACTATAATACTTTGGAAAAAAAACACTAACTATGCCTTAGGTAATTGATTTTTATAATGATAAAAATGGTATGAACGGTTAGTTATCCTTGAATTAGATAAAACGTTTACACTTTTATTGATATATGCTGGATTCCTGGAACTGGCTCTAAAGTAGCTAAAAAATATGCAGATATAGCATTACATGCGAAAGGTGAAATCCTTTTGGACAGAGATATTAATTGCACACTTTCAGAAAAAGATGCCGCTAAGGATAAGAAGCCTAAAATAATAACAACTGCTAAACAATTAAATAATTTTGCAAGTTTAATGAATCTTAGAGATATTCAAGAATTGAAATTGACAAAATCATTGAGCTATACTCATTATTCATACAGATTTGGCACCCAAACAAACAGATAAAGACTTTGTATCCAATGGGTTATACTTGAAAGTGGATGAAGTATTAATAACATCTTGCCCTTTTGCTGACCATAATGCCATTACTTTTAAAATCAATCTAAAACCCAGTGAATTAGTATTTTGGCAAAGAATAACAGCATGCATTGTCAAAAATCAAAGGATTTTAGATAATTTTTTAAAGGAATTGAAGTTATTTATGGATATTAATAATAATGGTGAGGTCTCAGATGTTATTTTATGGGACACATTAAAAGGTTACATTTATGGTAGAAAAAAGAGTTGGCATTTATTAAAGAAGAAAGAATGGGATAATGAATTAAATATGCTTCATGCAAAAAATTATATCCTAAAATTAAAACTGAATCCTTCTGACAAAGATACAGATACATAATTTAATTCATTAAATCAAAAATACATAGAAAATCATAATCATAAGGTATCAATAAACATAAATAAACTAAAATTGCAAACTTATACTGTAAATCCAATCAATTTGCATATATTAGCAATTATAAATCACAGTAAAGAAATTGAATATCATATAGGAAATAAATCTAAAAAAGCAATCGATTTAAAATATATTTTAGAAGCCTTTAGGAAACATTATAAAGAAATGAATAACATGATTCTGTTGTTAGATAACAATAAAATAATAGATAGTTTCTTAAAGAAAAATATAAAATAAAAAGTAACCAAGCAACAAAATAATAGATTAGATAAACACCTAACTTTTAGGGAACTAAAAGTGCAAATAAAAAAAAATAAAAAATAATAAGGCACCTGGTTTGGATTGTTTCATTTTGAAAATATTATAAAATTATTCCTAATAATATACTAAAAAATGTATTAAATGCAGTTAATGAAATTAATAGTTCATTAATATTCTAACTTCAAGGAAATATTCAATGATATCACCAATCCTAAAAAAAACAGATAAAGATCCTAAATTATGTACCTCATATCATTCCATTTGTCTATTAAATGCAGACTGTAAAATTTTAATGACTATACTGACAAAAAGATTAAATACAATAGTATCAAACCTAATTATGAAGATCTAACTGGTTTCATTTTAGGAAGAATAGTCCAAGATAACATCATTAGACTTCTACCTTTGATAGATATTACTAATAAAGATAAAAATAAAATTATCAGTATTAAGCCTGGACATGATAAAGCTCTTCCCCCAGATTTACAAAGCCCTGTAGAATGTACAGGATTAGTCTAAGCAATATTTTTGGCAATATGGCCGACGTGCGATCCAGGAACGAGCTCCCGAGACGTGCATGTAAGCTCTTAGACTAATCCTGCATGGACTGAGTGCCTGTATGCAAATTACCCTCATTTGCAGGTGAAAACCATGCAAAAGAGGGTAATATGTGATCCAGGAAGCTGGCAGCTGCCTGTGCAGGATGAGTGCAGTGTGCAGAAATGTACTTGGTTAGTAACCGAGTACATTTCTGCAATCTACAAAACGGAGCTATGACAGCTCCAAATAAAGGCCGCATTTCATTGAGGAAGCATGCCAATGGCCAAGTAGAAGGCCATTGGTATTGCAAACTGTTAAAAAAAATAAACAACTTTTATTTTTGTTTCACCAATCTCGCCTGTTTAAGCATAAGGCAGTGGTGCGCAAATGGGATCGGGGGAAAGTAATAAAATAAACTTAAAATAAGCATTGTAACTAAAATCGGTATTCTGCCATGCAAGTGAATGGCAGGCAGAAGACAACCTGGCCAGTGAGTAATGCTTGCTAAGGGGGAAGGCTCAGTGTGGGACCTGTAACTATGCATTAGCAGGCAATCCTATGCAAATGAGGGAAAGGTTAGTGAATCCCAGATTTTCCCAGGGTGTGAGGCAGGTCCCAAGATAGCTGGGTGCAAGACTAGGATATAGGTAACATCATGGGGTGTGTGAAATGTGTAAGAATCAGTCAATTACACAGGCAGCAAATCAGCCCAGCCTAGCACACCACTATAAACTATGCAAACACCTTTCCCCCTTGTTTTTCCCAAAAACTCTGCAACACCGGTGTATACAGATGGGGAAATTTTACAAAATGAAAGCAAAAGAAAAAATGTTAGGGGCTGCTTTTGCTATCATAAACCAGCATGTACAAGAGGCTGAGGGTGGTGAGGATTTGAATGCTGCTGAGTAACCCACAGCGAGGAGACGGAGAAGAGTGTACAGACCCAGGATAAGCTACCAAGGGCTACATGAGTTAGAGATAGTGGAGCACTATAGGGTGGACAGGGAGCTTCTACAGCAAATTGTTGAGCTGTGCTGGCCACGCCTGACACACATAACTAACAGAGGGGAACCCATCCCAGTGGATACCAAGGTATGTGTAGGCCTAAGAATACTAGCTACAGGTACCTTCCAAAGGCCAACTGGGGATATGATGGGGATTTCACAGGCATCAGCATCCAGGGTACTCCACCAGTTCCTGGATGCCATGTCAGCACATGTTGGTAAGCATGTATATTTCCCTATCACCTGTGAGGCATTGGCCAGCAATATGCATCTCTTCCACCAAATAGCAGAATACCCTGAGGTAGTGGGTGCAATAGACTGCATGCACAAATGCATTAAACCACCACCAGGTGAGCGGTGTAGGGTCTACATCAACCACAACGGCTTCCCCTCCATCAACTGCCAGGTTGTATGCGATGTCCAGGGCATAATCATGAATGTGTGTGCTGGCTGCCCTGGAAGCTACCATGATTCCCACATCTGGCATCTGACACAGCTGTACCAGACATTTGCCAATGGGGACATCCCACATGGTCAGCTAGTGGGGGATGCTGGACATGCATTGGAGCCATGGCTGATGACACCCATCAGAAATGCACACACACCCAAACAAGAACTCCATAATGAGGCAAACGCACAAACACAAATCATAATAAAGCATGTGTTTGGGATGCTCAAGTCACGGTTCTGGTGCCTGGACACATCCGGTGGAGCCTTGCGGTACTCACCAACTACATGTACCCAAATTGTCCTTGTATGTGCAATGCTACACAATATGATCCTGCAGAAACAGCTGCAGCAGGAACAGCATGGGGCAGGGCCACACAGACTCCCACCAGTGCCAAGACCTGCACAGGTGCAGAGTGACTCAGAGGAGGAACAACCTGAACCTGCCCCAATAGGAAGAAAGAAGTGTACCCAGTATGCCCTGGCCTTGGCAAAAAGGCAACGCATAGCACATGCACTGACACAGTAGGGACCCAGGGAATGGCACCTCTCTCTGACTCGCACATACAGTAAAAGGGATGCCAAACATGACACTACCTGTGCTCAACCATTTATAGGGAGTGTACTATGTGCATCTGACATAGGCAGCCCTGCAGTACCACCCTCAATACTGTGACACACACAAGGTAAGTGACTCACACATGCCAGTTTGGGGGGGCAAATACCCAACAACAGTCACAGCCAGAAATATAGGTGTAGACAAACACAAACAAATGCTGTACTATGGTCTCTGAATGAGCCCCATGGGTAACCCCTAACCCAGGCCTACACAGACAGACTACAGCAGGCCATCCAGTTGGATGTAAGTTGTGAAGGCTAGGAAGTTGGAAACTAATATGTAGGTAGTTAAAGCTAAGATCTGTAGTACACTTGTATGCCTATAGCCAGCATGATAGGTAAGACTACAGACTGAAATGGTGTACCCGACATACCAGTACAGTCCTAGCAAATGTGTAAAAGTGTAAGGTGTGCCCCACCATCCTACATACACTTATAGTAACAGTCAGTGTGCCCCCCCACCCCTGTGTAGAAATGTAGAAACAGTCAGGTGCCCCCCTGCTATGCAGAAATGTTGCAACAGTCAATGCCAAATGGCTGATGTATACCCTGCAGACAGCATGCTACCTTTTGTTGTACACCACAAAGGTCAGCACCGCAGTACAAACTACCTGGACTTGATCCACACATGCAGTATAGATGGCCATACTGGGCATGCTCACACACTTAGAGGAATGAAAGCAATGTCAGTCAACAACATACTGAAAGGCCATATTAGGCATGCTCACACACTTAAACACATGAAGGCCATGTCAGCAAACACCAATGGACCAGACATATCTGGCAGTTGCAGTTCTTAGTGGAGACACATGTCAGTATGCACCACTCCTGCCTTGCACACACAGTGGATAGGAAAACAGACATATATGTAAGGACAATACACTATAATAAGCCAAAGTAGACAGACACAGATGTGTGGAAGAGGGTGACCATGACAAGGAGCCATCAGGGCCTGTCCCACCCAGCACACAGGCAAATGGCCCCAAACACATGAGGTGCAGGTGTCACTCACTGCAGATACTAGCCACCAGTATCTGTCAGCATGACAGGGTGTTGCATGTGCCAGCTGTGCAACATGACTGTACAAGGAAGTAGATACCTAGCAGCTCTATACATGTACCTGTGGCATATGACCCCGTGTGTGCCCGCATGTGGCATGTCAACCCCTACATGAATGGGTTATTGCCCATGCAAACACCATCCTCCCCATAGCAGTATCATGACAATACTGCCGAGGTCATCCAATGTAAAATACACCTTTGGGAGAGCTGTGGCTCAGTAATCCCCATGGCACATCCCATAACTGCATACTGCTGTAGTGATAGTAGTAGTCCTAACCCCAGACTTGCCAACTGTGTGAGTGTGTGTTTGTGTGCGGGTCTCTCTGTCACTGACTGTGCAGAGAGAAATGCTTTTTAGGCTACTCACACTCTGTACAGTTCACATACACAACTTTGGCAAGGCTGCTGATGTCACTCACCTAGAAATACACCTCTGGGAAAACCTAGCTCAGTAATCTCTGTAGCACCTCATATAACTGCATACTACTGACTGTACTGTGAGAAAGTAGCTAAACAGGTGTTTTAACCCCAGACTTGGCAACTGTGTGTTTTTGTGTGAATCTGTGTCTGACTGAGTAGAGAACAATGCCTTTTAGGCCACTCACACCCCGTACAATGTATATACCAACTTTGGCAAGGCTGCTGATATCACTCACCTAGAAATACACATCTGGGGAAATCATAACTCAGTAAACTCCGTAGTGCATCCTGTAACTGCGTACTGCTGTAGTGTGTGAAAATAATTAAGTAGGTGTCTAACTTCTTACCTGGCAACTGTGTGCTTGTGAGTGAATCTATGTGTCTGACCGAGTAGAGAGCAATGCTTTTTAGGCCACTCACACCCGGTACAATTTATATACTCAACTTTGGCAAGGCTACTGATGCCACTCACCTAGAAATACACCTCTGGGGAAATCATAGCCCAGTATTCTCTGTAGCACGTCCAGTAACTGCATACTTTTCCAGGGTGAAAACCTAGTTAGGTAGGTGTTCAAACCCCAGACTTGGCAACTGTGTGCTTGTGTGTGTGTGTCAGACTGAGTGGAGAGAAATGCTTTTTAGGCCACTCACACCCTGTACAATTCATATACTCAACTTTGGCAAGGCTACTGATGTCACTCACCTATAAATACAACTCTGGGAAAATCATAGCCCAGTAATGTCTGTAGCACGTCCTGTAACTGTGCACTGCTGTAGTGTGATTTAAAACTGTAGTAGAGTTTCATCACCACCCATGGCAGTTCTGGATGTTTTGCGTGTGTTTCAATGTCTGTGTATAGAGCAAGGCCTCATAGCCTACTCACTTGCAGTACATTTCAAATGCCTTACTTTGCCAATCCTGTTGACGTCATTCATTGTAAAATACAATGTTGGGGAGAAAGAACTCTGTAATCCCTGTGGTGCAACCTATAACTGGTCTGTACTGTAGTGTGATATAGGCCTTGGTCAGGGGTTCTTTACCCACACATGATAGTTGTGGATGTGTTGTGTGTGTCTCACTGTCTGTGATGGGAGCAATGCATTTTAGGTTAGTCACTAGCAGTACAGTTGAAATACCCTATTTTGGTAAAGCTGTTGATGTCACTGAGTGTGAAATACTCTTTGGGGAAGGATGTCTCTAGTAATCCCTGTGGTGTGTCCTATAACAGCTCCTTGCTTGTAGTGTGAAATAGGCCTTGGTCAGGTGTTCTATAAACACACATGACAGTTGTGGCTGTTTTGTGTGTGTCTCAATGTGTAGGGAGCAGTGCAGGTGAACTGCCCTACTTTGGTTATCCTGCTGATGTCAGTCACTGTAAACTACACCTTTGGGGAAGCACTACTCCAGTAATATCCATGGCATGTACTATAACTGCGTAGTGCTATAGTGTAATAAACTAGTTAGGTAGGGGTTCAACTCCAAGACATGACAGGTGTGTGTGTAACTCGTATCCTGTGTAGAGGTGAGTGTGTGACACCTGTGGCCAATGTGGAGGGAGTTTTGCTTATTACTTGTATGATGGCCCTATTATATATCACAATGTCAACCATAGAGGGATAACAGATGTAAAGACATTACCATACATATGACATCAAGGCCAGCCAATCCAAATTAGCTACCCCCCCATTACCCAGAGCACACACTCAACTCATGTGTCATATGCACACACATGCCTAGGCAACAGCCAATATGTGGGTAGTACACTGCATATTGGCCACTGATAGTAACTATGCAGTGCTAGCAGTGGGCTACAGAGAGCATGTCACCCTGCCCATCTGTCCAATATGCACGCACATGCAGACAGTGCACCACCACCATGTTCCCCAATGGACACCTGCACCACCTGTGGTGCCTTCACATGTGACTCACAATGGACATACCATGCCTGACAACATACCCTATATGGACAGATGACACTGACATCAGGGAATGCTGTTGGCATGCTATCAATTTAGATGAAGGTTAACCCTGCTGCCCATTACCAGTTCCTGCCACAGATGGGCAAGAATGGCACATCTGGTGATGATCTGTGTTCAAAACATGGGCCAGACATCCCAGGTACAGTTCCACATGTCACTGCACATGCATGTGGGAAGTGTGCACATCCCAGACACCATCCATGTCATGGCCTAAGGAACACATACATGGCATGTGGTGTACAGCATTGGCCACACACAATAGTCACCCAGCTGACTGGATGGGGGATGCAATACCCACCTGTGTGGGCAAATGCAGTAACTACAGGCCTGAGCCACAATGCAGACCATTGTCATGTGGCCTGATGCCATGTTATATCCATTGCCTACCCTTGTACAGCCTGCTGACACAGATGACACAGATGACCACCACACACCACACACCCATGCAGACATGCACCCATGCATGTCAGAACTGGCACCCTGTGTGTTCGTGCGTGTTTGTTGTATAGTGCGTATGTCCACATCCACACTCACTACAACCCCACAGGGCATACTGGAGCATGCTGTCTGATGTATGACATCTCCTCATAATCTTTGCCATTACAGCCTCCATATGAACCATGTGGTGCATGTGATACCTGCACATTGATGTGTTGTGGCAATCCCACAACTGATGAGTTGCACTCCTGGTCCTGCCAAGTGTGTCAGTGTGTGTGTGTTCCTGTGTGAGTGCACCTTTTTTGACACTGGTACCTGTTCATGCAGACAGGCATGTGCATGACACCTACCATATATCTACCATATTCCTGTTGCAGATGTCACTCACCCTCACATATATGTACTGAGTGGTCCACATCAGTAACCCATGTGGTGTATCCAGTAATTGCATCGAACTGTAATAGCACTACATAGTTGTCGGTGTTTGATACCCTGTGCTGGTAGATGTGTGACACAAACATGCTTCAGTTTTACCCTCCCACCCCTCCCTGACAAGTGTCCCTCTCTGGTGGATGTGGAGACCCACTCCTGCCTTGCTTAGGCAGCAGCATGTGTATTTTATTTGATGCTCATGATCATCTGATGGCCTCTACATGAATTGTAGCGCTCCCCTAGCTGACTGCATGTGGAACAGCTGTGGTAACAATCCCATAGCCAATTGCATGGAAACACACTCCAATACCTAAGAACATCATGGTGGTGTTGGGTCTTTGAGGTCACTGTGAGCAGAAACTAGATCTGATGTTTGGCAAACAGTATCCCTATCAGATTTTACATGCCGCCCACTGTATGGTAGCGTTTTGCCGTACATGATTGTAGGGCCATACACATTTGACCCATACCATAGACAGCAATCATAACAAACTGTACAGCAGCCCAGTATATGTAGGGTCATTCTGTGAGTGGCACATATGAGTTTGGTGTAGAACAGATAGTCCATGTACTGTAATATTATGCTATCTTACCATATGTGGCTGTGGTTGTGTTCACATTGGTTGTGGTTATGCACTGTCACACAGGTATATCTTACCCTATGCTGTGACATGGCTGTTGAGCCTGCAATATATGCAGGTACATGTGCATTCCCTCATATGAGATGTATGCCAGTGTTGAGCCAGTCTGCCTGTAGCCTGCACAGTCCATTGTTACATGCCTAGCAGCTTAGTGTACTTAACCACTGAGATGTTATGTGCAGATACTTGCCAAATGTACTGCTGCTGGGCCTCCCTTAAACATCATGTATGTCAGACAGAGCAGTGAGATGCTGTACAGATGTATGTCAATATCTATTGGGTGGTATGTATCCATGGCACCCCTGTACCAGCAGTCATTATGTGTCAGGCCAGACAGGAGTATGTGAATCCAACACCTATGGTGCCAAATGTATACCAGTCATTATGTGTTATACCCATCTACATGGCTGTCTACATCCAGGCCTGTCAGGCCTGGTACACATGTGGCACACTAAGGGATTATGCGTTTACCTCTGGACTGTACAGGGTGTGTCCAAAGTTCCACATATAGTGGCCAATATCTCTGCTGCACTCCACAGGGGCATTACATGCTAGCAGCAGTACCTTACACTGATTTCCTTAGGATGTCTGTCAATAGCCAATGGCACACCTGTTATAAGCAGATGTCAGCATCCAGACACACCATGTCTGTGAAGACAATCCCAATGACAGTAGCAACAGTCTAGTAATATACCTGCTAGACATACCTGTCATCCACTTGCACTACTACTTTGGGACTGTAGTGGCTGGTGTAAGGCTACACTCCATGTCCAGGACATATGGTGGAAATATATGTACATATCCAGATAGCTATATATATATATATATATATATATATATATATAATTACACGTGTACTGCATTGATTTACCACTGTCATGGCAACCACCCACTATTAATCCCCTACAGCATGTGGGCATGGTCCCTTTACATTCCCTGTGTGATGGACATCCTTCCTGTGTGTGGGCATCAGTGATACAGGCAGCAGGTAACAATACCTCTTACAGGAGAATCTGCACACTCAGAGTGGACACATATGTGTAGGAGGATCAGGAACTACAGACAGACTGTGGGTAGAGTTGTGTAGCGCTTTGCATAGTACTGGTGTTACAGGGTGTGTGTGTGTGTGTGTGTGTGTGTGTGTGTGTGTGTGTGTGTGTGTGTGCGTGTGTGCGTGTGTGCGTGTGTGTGTGTGTGTGTGTGTGTGTGTGTGTGTGTGTGTGTGTGTCTGTGTGTGTGTGTGTGTGTGTGTGTGTGTGTGTGTGTGTGTGTGTGTGTGTGTGTGTGTGTGTGTGTGTGTGTGTGTGTGTGTGTGTGTGTGTGCATACATACTAGTGTACCTTGGAATGCAGTCTGTCTGCATAGCTCACTACTGTGGGCCTCACCTCTTGCTGAATGGAGGTATGCCTATCATGTGTTGTCCATCCACCACACAGGTCCTTTGTCAGATATTACACTGGCAGTGTGTGTGTTGCATGCTATTAGTACATGGCTACATCCATGTCTATATCTAACCTCAATTCCCTAGCTAAGGGTATGTTGCAGACTATCCTGTAACACCAGCACCTTGCTTAGTGTATGGCAACAGTGTTCAAAATATGTGCCTATGTTCCAGCCACTGTCCCCCATCTACATACCAAGCATTGCACATATGTCATGCTGATGGGGGTTGTTCTGTAGTGGGCTGTGAGTATATCACACTGCCATTGCTGCCATTAGTCCACTGTTGTTGTATCCCTCAAACATACAGTGGAGCTGGGACCATATATGTGTGGGCATCACCTACACAACACATGTGCACCCTTATGCACTGCAGAGGCCAGTGTATGTAATAGTGGCATATGGGCTTGTATTATTGAGTCTAGGTTGGGAGCACCGTAAATGACCTAGGCTGTTACAAAATGTGGGGGTATCAGGGGTGAGCTGCCACAAGGTATATGGATGTACAGTACCGTATACCCCACATATATTGACAATACTTAGATGACTTGGGGTACTGCAAGCCCTACTGCCTCCTGCCATACAGACTGTTCTGTGCATTATGCCTTGTTATGTACTGGGTACAACCCATTTGATCACAAAATGTCTTTCCTCCTACGGAGTTTGTACAGAGCGCAGATAGAGGCAGCTGAACTACACATCTGCAGTACATACTGTTGATTGTGTGGAACCCTGTGGCACAGTCTGTCTGCACTATTGTACATTTTGAAGGGCTTGGCCTAGACAGCAACAGTTGTGAATCTTTCCAGACTACTGTATTAGTGTAACTGTTTCACAGTTGCAGTACTCCGTTTATATGGTTATCAGTATTTGAACAGCTATATGATATGACATATATAACTGTTATAGTACACAATTAAAGGATTCCCAATTCTGCAGACATGTGTGTGGTGTCTTTCCTATGACCTTTCTATGGGTATATGTTGCAGGCAACGATTGACATTAGTATGTGTCGCCCATACAATGTCCAGATGTTCAGGTGTTAAGTGTAGGCATAGTGGCTGTTCCATATTGTGTGCACCTCCTACATATGTATTTTACTGTACATATATCTGCGTGTGTATGTGTAGTCTCATGTATGTATATATATATATGTATATATATATATATATATATATATATATATATATATATATACATTTGAATCTGCATATATGTGTCTGTGTATCTGTATCCTGGGGACGTTGATGGCTTCCACATATTACATGTCCTATGGGAGGCAGACTGTATTGGTAGTGCATTGCAGGGTGCATGTGTTTGGCTGTGGGGGGATGCCTATTCGTACAAGACATATAGTGTGTGGGGCTTCTCAACCCCATTAACGGTGCAAGTGGACATAGGTGTATTTGTTAATCTACAATTGCTATCTACAGATGTATGGCCATATATACCTATATATATATATATATCTGCTAACATATATATAAGTATATGTGCATAGATAGTGATATATATGTATGCATGTAGAGTTAGTAAAACAACATATATATTTATATATATGTATATCTATGCATATATGGGCACGTTGTATCTGTTAAGGTTGCAATATAGTTACACACGCAGACATCTAGATGTTGGTATACATTCTCTGTACTGTTGCATGACAGGACTTGCTGATATGTTTCTGAAACATTGAATATCTGTGTATCTTTCATGGCTTAGTGGTACATCACTTTGTCTAGAGTGTGCAGGGTCCTTGGTTCAAGCTTTGTAAGAGCTGTTTATTTTGTTGCTGGCCAGAACATAGCCCATTGGATAGAGAGTGATTAAGGCACCTTAAAGCAGTTGTAAGCAGGTTTGCATGGGTTTGCATGGAGCTAAGCACTGCCTCCACAGGTTAAGCAATTTAAAAGTTAACTGAGTGTATGAAAACGTAATCGGAGGTTAGCAGTGCTTACCATCATGCAAACCCACGCAAATCTACTTACAACTGCTTTAAAGTCCCTTACTCATTCTGTATTCAAAGGGCTGCATTCTTGCCAGCAACAAAATAAACAGCTCCTGCATGGCTCGAAACCAGGACCCTGCACACCATACACAAAATGATTTATTTACTAAGCCATGGCAGATATGCATAATCATGATGTTTTCACATACATATCATCCAGCCCAGGTGTACAACACTACAGAAAATGTATTCCCCCATGTAGATGTATTTGTATGTGTGTGTGTGTGTGTGTGTGTGTGTGTGTATGTATATATATATATATATATATATATATATATGTGTGTGTGTGTGTGTATATATATAAATATATATATATATATATATATATATATATATATATATATATATTCATCTTTAAATGGATATAACATATCTATATATGTAGCTATAGGAATAGAAATATATATATATATATATATATATATATATATATATATATATATATATATATATATATATATATATATATATATATATATATATATATATATGCCAATAAATGCATATATACATAGATACGCATACATCCATAGATATATATATACATATATGTATACATAAAGTATACAAAAAAGGGATCTCCGCTGGACTGTACAAATAAAGGGTTCTCCTCCAATTGTCACAAATGTTCCACCACTCGATAGTTAATCGCGCAGTTTATTAATGGAATAACAGCTCCAAACACCACCAAATAAAAACTTCCATATAATATTACATTACGCTCAATCTCTGGTTTATATGTAATATTATATGGAAGTTTTTATTTGGTGGTGTTTGGAGCTGTTATTCCATTAATAAACTGCGTGATTAACTATCGAGTGGTGGAACATTTGTGACAATTGGAGGAGAGCCCTTTATTTGTACAGTCCAGCGGAGTTCCCTTTTTTGTGTACTTTGTGTTCGGAGGTGGTTTTGGAGGTTTTTTTACATATATGTATACATCTACATGTCCACATATATACAGCACTAGGAATGCATATATGTTAGCATATATATGGCACACCTTTCAAAAGGAGAAATCCTTGTGTCTAAAAGCTGGAAGGCCAAACTTATGTTCTCAACATTGCACAAACTTGCAATACATGCAACGAATGTGCAATGAGTGACTGCCACTATGCATTCGCTCATTGTAGATTAGGCAATTTCATTGAGTATGGCACTATAGTGGGGATGGGGAATATTTGCCTATCCCCATTGTAGTGCAAACTAGGAGTTAATATATCACACTAGGAGGTTGTGGAGGGCCCAGCCCCCAGACGGGGAGGTGCAGGGGGCATGCCGCCCCGGCATTATGATATGTATTCCAACTTGCAATTCGAGAGTCTGCGAAGGTGCCTTTGGAACTGCTGTGTTTTGAACTGTGGTGCAATAAGAAATGATGGGTTTTTCCTTTCAGTTTGCAGAAAGGGCCGGTCAAAGGAATGATTGTCTCCCTGTCAAAGGTGAACACATATATATCAATATAGGTATATATGGACATACATCTGTAGATGGAACTGGGAACATAACCGCAACATATATGTCCACATGCACCATTGATGGGTTTGAGAGACCCAAACTACATACATCTGGCACAGATAGGTCCCCCCCCCCCCAGCCAGACATGTCTGGACTGCAATACAATACCAACCTTAGCAAATCCCATAAGCAGGACCCTACATGACAAGGGCAGTACATGTTATGAGTACTCCATTCCACCTGTTGGATGTAAGGCTGGCATTACTAACATATCACGTAGTACGGGCAAGTGATGTGTCATGCTTGGGGAACCCCCCTTTCCGGGCAGGTGCAGTAAGTAGCTGGGATCCCTCATACTATCCAATAGGCCTACACCTGACAATGGATTCACCAATGCTGGTAGGGACGACCACAAATCCACCATGTCAGCTGAGAAATACCACCCAGTAGCCTGCAGACCCTGGTCTTCTGGGACATGGAACATATCAACAATGAACCCATGGCTAATGTCACTGGTAATCATAACACATGGGACCCCACCAATGTTGGACTTGTCAAAGGCAGAGAATACAACCTGAACCAGGTATTCCTCCTTTACTCACTCAAGACAGGTGTAGATGAGGGTTAGGAAGTGCACAATGCCTATGTAGATCATAGCAGGCTTTTGTACACCATCCCACATGTGGGAATGGATGGAGTTGATAAGGGATCTACCTCCATTTACAGAATATGTTTCCACCAGGACTGCTTGGTATATGCCAACATTCCACAGGTGCCATTCCATGGACATACAGTCCTTCACATGTCACAGATGTGTTAGTACCCTCCTCCACATTGTTGAGGTATGCAACACTACTGGGTTGCTATAACTCACTGGGTGTGGCTGTTGTGGACACAACCACCATTATTGCAGTTACTGTTGCATCTATCCCTCCACATAGCTGTCTGTAATACTGTACAGTGTATGCAATCAGGTTGTTGGTTGTTGTTTACACCATTCATAGTAGTTGAGTGCCTCACACCCTTCTAAGGGAAGGGCTATGCCACCGGCATTGGCACACACATGTTACTTAGGTGAGGATCGCAGTACAGTGGGGAGAGGGACATACACCCTGCTGTTAGCATGTTCAATGTCATCCACATTGCAGACTGTATGTATAGCACTGTGTGGTTGTGCCTATCCTGTCTTGGTGGGATTACATGTGCAACAGATGTGTTACCTGCATGGGGACATACCACCATGTGTACCGTCTGGTACCTGTACTGCATCCAAATCAAAGGCACTGTGAGTTGTACCCAGCCATGGCATGTGTACCACCCACTACACTTACTGGTGTCCATTGTAGAAGGCCTGCTGACACCACTACACCCATCAGCTATGTGGCACATGGACAGACACAACACAATCAGAATAGATACTGGTGACAACAATACAGCATTGTTAATTACAGCTATGATGCATCATGGCTGCACAGCTACACCTTCCAAGATATTAGCATTTCACTTAACTACTGACAACATGCTACACATCATTCCATTGCTACACTGTTGTAAAGTCACCCTGTGCATCAGCACCATGTTAGCCTTTCCCTGCATCGATGTTATGGATGTCAGAGAGTGGCACAGGTATCATCATATGCACAGGGTGTGTTGTTGGTTTGCCAGTGGTCTAGTCTGAGCCATATAATTGACAATATGTGTGTGTGTGTGTGTGTGTGTATGTGTGTGTGTGCATGTGTGTGTGTGTGTGTGTGTGTGTGTGTGGGGGGTGGGGGTGGGGGGGCTGAGTACTGTTTTGGGTGACTAGTGATGTTGTGCAGGTATGTGGTTGCCCTAGGTTCGTTGTTTATGTGTGTGTGTCTGCATGCACACAGTTCCTTCATGTGTCTGCCCTATAAAGGGAATTGTGAGACAGCTGAAGACTGTACCTGGCAGGGTTTGCAGTTCCCCATCTCCGGCCATAGACATGGGACCTGTGCCTGGCATGGGTGCTACAGGCAGTATCAGGTACAAAGCCAGACCGAGTACTGTCCCTCAAATTTGACAGAAGTCCACTGGATCTAGGTCCCTCCTGGGACTGGCCAGGGCCATGTGCATGTGGTCAGCTATGTCAGTCTGTGGACAGCCCCCCTACACAGTACTGAGGCTGGTACTGCCACTAAGGGAGCGTCTGTGACTGGTTGGACGTCCACGGGGACCATCATCTGCTGGTGTTGCTGGCGTACATCCACATGGCCATCACAACCATCCCGCCTGGTCCTGACGCATGTACATGACATTGTGGATGAGAGATCCAATGTCTCACCTCACTGTCTATCCATGACCTCGGTGTAATTATAGATGGCACCTGCTAGGTCACGGATGCTGTCAGTTACAGAGGTGTGATGAACCCTCTGCGCCCTTAGACCCTGCTTGGTGTACTGGTCCATTTGTGTCTGTGCCTCCATGACAGTCTGGAACATGCGTGTATTTTTTAAATAGATGTGGCACATCGGCCATTGGCATGATGACCAGCAGTGCTCCGATGAACACTCCTAAACATCTGCCTATGTGATACCCTGCCAGACATCTGGCTATGGCTGCTGTGTCCTGACACATGTGCCATAGATACCACACTGCCCTGGCCAATGCCAAATGTAGGCTGTCCCTCAGTTAAGGCCAACGGTGATGAGGTATGTAGAGGCAGTATGGCTGTGTGCGTGGATGGGGTGGATACATGTGGGATGTTAACTTGTAGCCCAGTGGCAGCCCCTGATGACCCTTCCTGTGCCTCAACACACCTATCCTCATGGTCACTGTCTGCATCAGTGACATCAGATTCCTTACAGGGGGGGGGCCCAGCCCCACCTCGCCACCTGTGAGGGGAAACAGGGAACAGACTGTAAGACCTGTATATCACCGCTAAGCAATACATACACACACACATACACACACACACACACACACACACACACACACACACACACACACACACACACACACACACACACACACACACATGTAGACATGGCCACACACACAGACATACACACATGCAGTTGACATACATGGCAACCCCTACACTCCACCAGACAGCACCTACAGACAGCTCCCACACCCCTATAACACACACAATATCAGGCGATGGTGCAGTACAGTATCACACATAAATGTAATTACACACATGTCAGCATGCAGGACATGTGGTGCTCAACAGCATGCAGTGCAACTGTAGTCAATCCCCATTACCAACATTATACATGGCTGTGGTGCATGGCTTCTGTTAGTAGCTGATGGACCTCACCCTGGAACTCACTGCACCCATGTCCACAGCATTGATGTGCATCTGTTCAGCACCCTGGCATGTACTGTGCACCATACCTCACAGGTGTACACACCATTGCAGGATCTGTGTGTCAGTTGTGTTTCTGCTGCTGCTCACAGCCTCTGTGTGTTTCTGGATCACATGTGGACACGTGTTTAATGAATGCTTGATGTGTATTCACAGATGTCATCATCAGTGGTGCATGTATGAGTGAAAGACTACCATTAGACCAACCAAAGACACAATGTACTGTACCTATGGTGAGTGTAGAGACCATTATTGACCATGACTGAGCCCTGGCTGATGTTGCTTGTGGTACACAGAGGTTCATAGGTGAGTACTGGTCTATTGGTGCTGGGGCCTACATAAGCCTAGCCACAGGAGTTCCAAGCCATGCACCACCCACTAATGTTATTCCCCTGTGCCCCTGTCAGGCTGCAGCACAGACATACTACCCAGGGTGAATTCCCAATTCCCCATCCAATTGCCAAGTGTTTCTGTAAAGAGGGCCAATGAGTAGCATTGCCTCCAGTATGTTCTGTGTAATGTATTGATGAGGTTTAGAACCCTGGAGCATGTGTTAGCAGAGGGAGTGGGATGTCTTTATATGTAGCATGTTCAACTGATCTGTGTATGACAAAGATGTGTATGTTGGGCAGATGTTAGCTGTGCCTGGGCAATGTGCACTTTAGTGTAGCCACATCTGTCTGAGATGGACTGTGTATTGCATGTGTTTGAGGCTGCTAATCCCATTAGTGCGGGGTGTGCTCTGTCAGTGCACATGTACAGCACGCATTATGGGTAGGTGTGTTAGATGTGTACATGGCCTACACCTTAGCTATGACATGCACAGTGAATTTCCAAGCATAACCCTAAACCATACTCATCAGCATCCAGCTGCTCCCTTGATGGTATCACAGAGGTGCCTACACTGCGATGGGATAGAGTTTATGTCAGTGGCCACATCTGTGGCATTGCTATGGGATGGCTGCAGTATTACAGTACAACAACAGCTGAAGTCCAAAATTCTACAGATTATGCATTACTTCTTATCGGTACTACACAGCAACAGACCCCACATCTCACATATGCATGTTTTACCTTTACAGATGCATACACTACAGTAGTCTACTGATATGCCCTGGAACCTTAACTGCATGCTCCCTGTCTGGTGTGTGTGTGTAGCACCCACCTCCATGATTGTATAAGTCTGTAGCTCATGCGGGCAGGCAGGTGCTACCAGGCTCATGAGCAGCCACTCCACTCTGGTGAGGGGGATGGATGTTATGGTCCCCACGTTGCAAAGTGGTCACCCCACATGACAGAAGCACACTGACGCATTTGGCGGAGCAGGTCACTACAATAGTGGTGGACCTGCTCATATATATGGCTGTGCATCCCCACCTCATTCATCCTGCAGACCATATCATTCCACATGGCTTTTCTCTCCTGCTGGTTCTGGCTTGTCCGTGAGAACAACAGCTGGTAGTTGTGGATAGTGCTGGTGATTATAATCTCCTCCTCAGCGGCACTGTAGGTGGGATTCCTCAGGTGTGCCATACTCCCTGAAAGACATAATGATGTAAATATGTCTGAGCAACTCATATGTATCTATAGATATATACGTATATCTATATATATATATATATATATATATATATATATATATATATATATATATACACACATATACATACATACATATGAACATATGTATGTATCTATATAAATTGTTGTTATATGATTATTTGTGAGTCATACATTAATATATATCTCTACATATAACTGTCTATCTGTCTACATTTACAGATATATATCTGTCCATATATCCATGCATGTTCGGCTCATATTTTGGCCTGTTCCTCATTCACTTGGCAATTGTCATGGATGATCGCAGCATTGAAGTTAGTAACTAGTGGTAACATTTTTGTGTTTCAGACTTCATCTCCTTCTACATATGTGTTTTAATACATATAACTGTGTAACTAGCAATGTTTTAAATGTATCTGAGCATTAGGTGACATATATCCCTATTTGTATCCACAGTGTGGCATACTTTGCCCAGACCTCTTGCATAAACAGGTTATTTGGTGTGATAACAATACATTTCCTGTACTGCTGACTGATTCTGCTCCATGATATGTTTGTAAAAACTTCAGGTTATGTATATCTGCCATGATTTTGTGACAAATCACTTTATGTATGGAGTGCAGGGTCCTGGGTTCGAGCCTTGGAGAGGCAGTTTATTTTGTTGCTGGGCAGAACAAGGGACGTTGGCTACAAGCAGTTGTAAGTGGGTTTGCATGAGTCTGCACTGCCAACCTCCGCTGATGTTTTCTTACAGTCAGTTAGCTTCAAATCTCTCAACCTGTGTAGGCATAGCTTACCCCCATGCAAACTCATGCAAACCCATGTACCACTGCTTAACTGTGCTTACTGCCACTTACCCACATGCTAATTCCTTTAAAAGAAAAGAAAAAGGGGTTGATAGGACAGTGGTGAAAAATGGGGCACAAAGAGAGAAAGACAGTAGGGAAAATAGCTAAGCATGTGCAGAAAGGGTATAAGAAAGGTCCATAGCTGCCCATTTCTTCTACAGCAACAGCTGTGCATATACACAATATTTGCAGGTACATTTGGACCTTCAAATACCTGAGAGTGGAGTGAGGACAACATATATTAATTGTGATGCCAATTTAAACAGATTACATGTGTCCAGTGGACATGTGTTTGAAATGGACAGCTATGTATGGGGTGAGAATTTTTTTTGCAGTAACAGATTGCCCTTTTTTTCAGGTGAGAGTGGGATGTTGGGGAGAGGTAGTAGGTATATTTGGGGAGGTAGGTTGGGTAGGTTAACAAACAAGAGGCACAAGATGCATACAGGGCCAGTATATGACACATGTGGGGGGTAAACACCTTGGACAGGGAGGGGTGTTTGGAAGTCACAAGCCCATGAACCCCCAACTGGAAACAGTGGGACTGAGGTCCCCACCCATGGGCAGTCACCACTGCACTTTCATGGCCCCAAAGGTGGCTGTGTTGGTGGCTATGTAGGAGGGGCAGGCTCACCCTCTAATAGCACCACTCGGCCCTCAAGCTGGCGTAGCTGCTCTCGATACTCCAGATTGAGCTCCTTATGCACCACTGCCTGGACCTGTTGACAGGTGACAGATTACCCTCAGCGTTTGCTCTAAGGGGGGTCAGCACCATCCCCTGCAGCACTTCCACCCAAAGGTGGCACAGAACCCACGAAGGAGGAGGTCCCAGGCCATGCCCCATATGTGCTAGTGCCCGGTGTCATGGCCAGCTGAGGTGGGACAGGTGGGTCCGCTGGGACTGGCCTTCCCAAACGAGCTGTGTTGTCACAGGTTTATGACAGATGTGGGTTAGTTACAGTAAACAGCATTCAGGATTAGTTATAACAGCATGCATAGGTATTCCCATTAACCCAACACACCAGATTTAATACAGTTGCAGAGCAAGCAGAACACATGCACTTATGTAACAACAGTGGCCATTACAGGAGCATGGCAACAGGCCACCAATATGGCTGTATTTTCACATGGCACATGCATAGAAACAAATGTGAATATTTATAAACCATTAGGACATATGTCCCAACAAAAGTTTGGAGTGTACACATACCAGTTGAGGAGTGTCATTGGGTTATTATGCACATATGGTAGGGGTGAGAGAGAGAGTTCATTTAACAACTAATATATCCTTGTAGTTTTCACAACATTCTTAGTCACTGTAGTGGTCTTTCCCTTACATGTATTATTACACTACACACTGGTATGTTTATAGATTATTATATACATGACCTGTGTCTTACATACAGGCATGACAGGCTGCAGGTGTTAATGCAACATAGGTTGAGAATTGCTGTCATACACTTTGGGTGAGGTGCTAGAATGACAGGTTTGTTTCCATATACATTCTCTGACTATGTACAGATTTGAATATCAGTTATATGTCATTGACAGCTAAGTACAATTCTTGGAACATCACACTGGATTTTAGAGGGATCAGGGTACCAAGCTGGTGATATGGGCCATTTATCTGGACATGCTGGACAAATTGGAACAGTTGTGGGGTATGAATATGCATACAACTTACAATATGAACATTCTACCAAATTCTGTACTGTTGTTGGGTGTAAGTAAGCGTACAGCTTTCTATCTGAGCATTGTATCTAAATCTGTACAGTTGTGGGGTATGATTATGCATACAACTTAGTAGCACTCCCAGGATTCAAACCCCTGCTGTGTGTGAAAAAATATTATAGCTAACATCACAGTACACTGTGCTATCATAGAATTGATGTAAAGCTTTTGACTTTCTATCTAAGTCTCCCAAACTTGTACAATATAACTGACCTCTTGGCACTTCCAACATTGTTATGCAGGACTTCCTGCACATTTTATCTGCATACCATGGTGTGGGTGACACTGCTTAAGATACAACAGTACTATTTATAGTATGGAACAGATCACCGACATATGAGAGAAGAGTAAACAGAAGCACTCCAGAGGTTATACCTTTATTCACAGACCATTACACATTTATTCTACTGGTACAACACTTTCTAAGGCTCTTGCATTCATTTGTTATGACAGTACAGGCAGACTGATTACTAACCTGCCTTGTGACACAGCCTTTGCAGCCTAGCATCATGGGCTTACTTGTTCGCAGCCCGCTCATCTGCAGCTGTCAGTGAAATGCAGTGATATTTAGCTATACCTATCCATAGTATAGGTTCATAGGTTCATACTAGGCTATCTGCCCTAGGGCATTTATAATCCTAGCCAGAGTGTGTTTGGCTTTCGCCACCCATTTGAAATTAATTTTGCTATGCCCTTTTTTGAGGTTAATATACTGTGCCTCTGTCTAACAGCAACACAGAAGTGATACCCGGGGTAAACCTACGATCTCCAATCCACTCATCAAGATTCCGCTTGAAGAGAGTCAATGAGGGACTCTGCCTAACCTGGACTGGGATTTTATTCCAGAGTGAAGGGAGCCTCTGGGTTATGAATCTGTCCCTCCAGCATGTCCTATTTATTTCAGTGCTGAGGATCATGTCTCTCGAGCGCGTAGCTCGATGGGATTTGGATTTTCTGAGGTGCAACATGTCCATTAATTCCGGGTTGGACATGGCTTTATACGTCAGGCACAGATCGTCTCTGAGCAGGTGGTATGCCACTGAGTAGAGCTGGAGTTTCTTTAACCGGGCAGCATATGGCATCTGTTTGAGCCCTTTGATCCTCTTGGTGAGGTACTTTTGGGGTCTTTCCAGTTGCTGCAGGTGTCTGGTAAGGTACATCCCAAAACGGGCATTGTACTCAATTATGGGCCTGATGAGGGATGAGTAAAGAGGCACGATGACCTCCTCTGATCTAGATGTGAATCCCTTCATGATTACGTGGGCTATATAAAATTTTTTTTCTAACCACTTTGACCATGTGGTTGTCAAATGAGAGATTGCTATCAACTTGGGTCCCCAGGTCCCTAATTACTTTTTCTGTACTTAATGGATTACCAATTATGTGGTAATTTGTGGGCACTTTGTTTTTGCCAAAGGGGATGACTATACACTTTTTGGCATTTAGCTTGAGGCCATGGCTCTGGCACCAGTTGTCTGTTTCTATGAGGCCCTTTTGGAGGATGCTTGTGTCGGCTGGAGAGTTGATTATGGCGCCCAGTTTGCAGTCATCTGCAAAATTGGTCAGCCATAGCCCTTCCGTGTTGGCCTGTACCTCCAAGAAATATATACCGGACAAGTGAGGTCCCAGGACTGAGCCTTGTGGGACGCCACTTGTAACTGGTTTGGAGTCTGACATGGCTCCAGCAATTCTAACCATGTGGGTTCTGTCCTTGAGCCAGTTTGCAACCCATCTAGGGACATAGGGGTTTATATTTAAGCTGGTGAGCTTATCTATAATGCCCAAGTCGGGTATTGTATCAAAGGCTTTTGCGAGGTCCAGGTAGGCAGTGTGGACCACCTTCCCCTCATCAATGGCCTTGGTGACTGTTTCAAAGAAATTGACCAGGATTAAGAGGCAGGATCTGCCCTTAACAAAGCCAAACTGGGTAGGATCCAGTGTCTGTAGGTCCCCAATATCTTTATTTATGAGGTACATGATGATCCTTTCCATAACTTTGCAGACCAAGCTAGTCAGACTTATGGGGCGATAGTTTCCAGGAATCGTTGAGGCACCACTTTTGTGTAGAGGGACCACTGTTGCTGTACACCACTCTTTGGGTACATATCCTGTACTAAGGCTGAGATTGAACAGTAGTTTTATGTTTGGGTTTAGCTCTTTTTGGAGTTCATGTAGGACGCAGCTCGGGACACCTCCAGGTCCCATTGATGCTGTGTTTTTTGCTTTGGAGAGGGCGGCTCTTACCTGAGCATCTGAGATGTCAGGGGGGCAGCACTCTGCTGGGATAGATATTTGCCCTTTTGGTGGGAGTGGGGGGGAGAAGTTTGTGCTGAACCTGTCAGCTAGGATGTTGGCAACGTCTGTGGGTTTGATGTATTTTTTGTCATTTTGGACTAATTCTGAGCATATCTGGGAATTCCCACCCAGGTTCCTAACATAACTAAAGAAAGCCTTGTGATTATCCTTAGTGTCCTGTGCAATTTTTCTCTTGAAGCTGGCCTTAGACGATTTTATGAGTGCCTGTAGTTTTTTGCTAATACTGATCAGAGATGCCTTCCCTTTTTGGGATTTTGCTCTATCATGTAGTAGCTTCCTCCTTCTATTGTATAGTTTGTTTATAGCTGGGGTCCACCAGACAGGACGTCTGCCTTTGGAGGATTGGGTCTTGGTTTTATTTGGGATTGCATGATCCATGCATTCCTGAAGGTGTTCATAGAATGCGTTTATAAAGGATTCTGCAGTCTGGGCAGTATTTTCCACAGGCTTGAGGGCTTTGAAGGATTCCACCTCGGTTTTGAGGAGTGTGAAATTTGCTTTAGAGAAGTTTTTCACTGTGGTTTTCTGGGCAGGGGGTGGGGTCAGGTTGTGAATATCCAGTGAGATTAGTTTATGGTCTGATCTTACCAATGAGGCAGTTTTTCCCACTGTTAGTTGCACATGGATAGTCTCTGAAGCTTTGTGCTGTGCCACCAATCTGGAGGTGTGGGTATCTTTGACGAATATTGATACTCCCCCTCTTTTTGTGGTTCGGTCCAAGTTTTGGGGCCAAAAAGCATGGTATGAGGTATAACCTGGTAGCGCTGGGGTGGTCTCAGGATCCTTGAACCAGGTTTCTGTTACTGCACAGATATCGATGTTCTCCATGCTAAGGAGAGTTTTGAGTGCATGCATCTTGAGGTTTAGACTTCTGGCGTTGAGTAGCATTACTCTTAGTTTCTTATCCGTTATGATACCTATGGTGGTGGGTTTGTCTTTTGAGCCTTGCCTAAAAAAGGCAATATGGGGGAAGCAAGAGCCTTTGCCAATATCCGAAAGCCCAGGGGTGACAGGTGCAAGCCATCCCTAGCGAAGCATCATGGCTTGTCAAGCATGTCATCCCAGGCTGACAGGCATTGGATCCCCTTTGAATGACACCAATACTTAAGCCAATTGTTGAAATTGATCATCTTGTCTTCATATTGTGGCATCATTCTTGGTGAGGGTAAGATGCTACTCAAGGTCAGGGTCATACCGGCCTGGGCTACATGCTCAGAGAGCTTCTCTATGTCTCTTTTCATGTAGTCCAGGGAAGTACGTCTCAGGTCATTCACACCAGCATGGACAATGACCGAGTCATATTTGTACTTGCCTTGGAGTGACCTGAGTGCTTGTGCTATGTGGCGAATCCTAGCGCCCAACAGGCAGCTCACCATGACCTTCTCCTTGTTCAGCCTGGTGAGCGGGACGTCAGTGTGCCATACGATAGAGTCACCTATTACAAGTGTATCAGGTGTGCTGTTTAGCCTTAAGGGCTGTGACAGTTCGGCAGACTGGCTTTGTGAGCTATGTGTTGCACATGTTTTGTTTTGGGGTAGCGGTTGCTTGGGTGTCTGCTTTGGAGGTCTCTGCTGCTTAGGCAGATTTTTATTTAGAGCCTCCGAGTATGTTTTTGTGTGTTTATGTGCTGAGTTTGCTGTCGTGGTAGGTCTATGTGAGACTGGAATTGTAGTGAGTGCGGTTTCCTTCTCCTCCTGACTGGTTACGCCAGTACTGAGTTGAGAGAGCTTAGCCTCCAGTTTGGCTATATGGTTGTATCTCTCACATGTGTTGGAATTTGTTGGGAGGAGGAGAGGGTTGTCTGTGTACATGAGGCAGTTGCGACATTGCCTCAAGATTCCCAGATTCACCAGCTGGACTGGAGAGGAGATTGACAACTGACCTTTGGACATGCTAGAATAGTATTGGGAATTCCTTTATAATTAAAAAAAAGGGCCAATGGGGAACAAGGTACTCAAGGGGAGTTTGTGAGGGTGTAGTGCTTTTAATTTTTTAGTGCTGACTTATATAATTGCTTTAGTGAGCAAGTGCCAGGCAACTTAAATGCAATGTGTTACAGGTAACTTAAATGCAAAAATGACAAACAGTAACTTTCTTTCAAGTGAAACAAGGAAATAAGTACAGTAAGCAATGCAGATATCACTAGGGATCCACAGAAGCGCAGAAAAGCCATGTTTTAGGTGAAATTAGCATTTCAGGGAAATGACAAGCAAACAAACAACAAGCATACAAACAAAGCTAGATTCAGCAGGCCTGGATCTAGTCTATGCTACAACAAACAAGGTGTACCAATTTCAGTAAGAAACAGTTCAAATATGCAGGCACTATAAGCCTTTAACCATAAATTCCCAACTCAGAAGGGCAGAGTCCAGCCTCTCCTCCCACTAGAGTGCAGACCACGAACCTTCTTAATGTAAAATAACTGGCCTGAAGCCCAAGTGCTTAAACCAGAACTAATACACTTTTAGAATAACAGACACTGAGCCCTCAATCAGCAGTTCCCAACTTAGAAGGATGTAAGCTACCTGTCCTGCCACCACAGTGCAGGCCACAAACCTTCCTAATGTAAAACAACTGGTCTGAAGCCCAAGTGCTTAATCCAAAAGATTTAGAATGATAGCGACACTTTAATCAAGTTACTACCAAGAAGGCAATTATTTACTACTTAGTAGAATGAGTACTTACTCAGTCCTGGGCATTGGGCATCTGCCAAGACTCCTGGATCCACTGTTCCAGTACATTCCACCCTCCATTGCTTCAGATTAGCATGGTGATACCTGACCTGCTCAGCAGTCCATGGGATACCTGTGGCACTGGAGAGGTCACGGGCAAAATTGTCCCCGGCCTTTGTTTTATACTGTGAGCCCTGGTTCTTGCTCTGCAGTAGTCTCTGATCATGGTGTTTTACCAGGAGCCATACCATGATTTTTGACTCTTGGATGCCCCAGTGCTGCGCTCTAAATTGAGTGCCTTCATCCACACCAGCCATTCTGCCTACAGTAGGAAGCTACAACCAGTTATGGGTAGTATTCCCACCTGTGGGGTTTAAAATGGCCATTTCCCCACCCTTTCCTGTGATTGGCCAGTTTTGAAAAGGCTAAGCTATGGGCACATCTGTTTATATGAGGTTGTCACTGCTTAAAGAGGTATACCACTAGGCAGATTGAATTGGCTCCCCTACACATTGCTTATACCTACTAACTTGAGCTTTGCTGCGGTTAGCATTGTTTAATATTTAATTAGCACTATATTTGCCATTCGGCAATGATTTATTCTTCATTACAGGTTATATATGTGTCTGGTATTCGTGATTCATGTGTACATACACTGTCTGGGGACCTGGGGGCTTCTACACTTTATTACAATAACACCTCAAATCTATGCTTACTCCAGTTCACATATTTATGTTATGTAGCAGGTTACACCACTTCACACTGTACATAGATTCAGTTCATATGTTTGGTTTGATTTTCCTGTGGTGAGAATTAGTTTGCTGATACCTCATGCATATAGATTGCTATGATGGCTTAGTGGTTAACTAGTGTGATTATAGTGTACAGGGTCCTGAGTTAGAGCTATGTAGAGGCAGTTTATTTTGTTGTTGGGCAGCACATGGGCCGCTGGATTCAGAGTGATTAAGGCACTTTAAAGCAGTTGTAAGTGGGTTTGCATGGGTTTGCATGATGGTAAGCACTGCTAACCTCTAATTAAAGTTTCTTACACTCAGTTAGCTTCTACTTTGCTTAATCTGTGTAGGCAATGCTTACCCCTGTGCAAACACACTTAGACACGCTTACTACTGCTTATTTGTGCTTAAACCTGCTTACTAGTGCCTTATTCATTATGACACTGACACTTCACATGTGCATTTCATGCAGTACTCCAGTTCACATTTAAATGTTATTATGTAGGTTATATAGCAAAAAGATGAAAAAATATGCTCATATACAGATTTCACATGGAAAATTATATGTGCTGCAGTGGGACTTGAACCAGGAATGCCTGTTCATTAGGCTGATCTAACCACTACACTATTGCTGTGTTTCTTCTTTTGCATATATATTCCTTGTTATCTTCTTCAGCTTTTTCAGCTGCTTTAACTATTGCTAAGCGATGGGCAAATCCGCGCACCTATGGTTAGCTGTACACGGTGTTTTAAAAAAAACAAATACGAGGGTTTCTTCATTTTATTTCAATGTACTGTTGCTGTTGAACACATGGGGACTGTTGGTGGGGATATGCGGACACCTATGAGTGGTCTCGCTCATTTATTTACACTTTCTTTTTTTCTACTTTGCAGGGGCATGTTTATTCTGAGAGCTCCACCTCTCAGATATGCCCCCTGCACTCATCCATGCTCAGTGTAGGATTTGGAGATCAGGCAGCACTCCTTAATTAATATGCACAGCGTGCTGCTGTCCTCCTCTTAAACTGTGCTTAGATGAAGTACTAGTTTAGTCCTGCACAGCAGATTAGTAAGTCCGGGGGCTTGATTCACTCAGTTGGATATATTTACAAAAAGTGCTTAAAGAATACAAATTTTCAATACTGTTTATTGAAATAATAATGAAACTGTATAATGCTTTTCTCCCCGGGTCTCTGCTGAAAATGAGCCAAAAGCTCAGTCAGACTAATCCGGTTAACAAATGTAAAATAAAATACATAAAATAAAATAAATAATAATAAGTTTTCTTTTGTTAAAATTGCATCTTTCATTTCTAGTTCTTTTAGAATATTAAGAGGTACTAAACAAGGATGCCCTCTTTCTCCATTACTGTTTGCTTTCACATCAAGCAATTTGCTGTGTATACCACAGATAATAAGGCTATAAAAGGTTTTTATATCAATGATAATTATAATCCTAAAATTTAACTATATGCAGATTCTATACGGTTGACCACTAGTAATACTGAGTTATCACTAGGAAGCATTGTTAATTCAATACAATGCTTTGAGAAAATATCTGGCTAAAATTTTATCATAAAACTGAAATGATATGAATAAATAAAAAAACACTTCTAATTTACAGAGGTACAAGGAATTTAAGTGGGAAAATAAACAACTTAGGTACTTAGGAATTAATATAACTACTACATGGAAAGAAACAATATCTTTGAATTATAATAGTATAGTTAATAATATATTAAAATGTATTGAAACTTGGAAAAAAATGTACTTCTTGATGGAAAAAAGGCTTATATTAATAAAATTGATAATATTGCCAAAGTTATATTTTGCTCAGGCTTTGCTTATATCATCATCCAAAAACATCATTAAAAGGTTAAACACTATATTATTGAAATTCTTGTTCTTATGGTACCCTCAGAAACAAAGAATATTGTTTGATTGTCATGCAAGGAGATGGGATGAGAATGCTGGATTTGCTAATATTGATCTTTCCATTGAACCTGCTATTTTAAACATTGTTAGTCTTCGGTTAAACTCATCATATAGTGCAAAATGGACATCTTTGCATGAAGTAATTTTGGCTTCTTTTACTATACCTTGAATAAGTGTAAATGTCCTAACAAATATAAGTATAGCATATTGGGTTATAAAAAATTACTGTATGAACAATGGAAATGAAAATGTTTATAATTTTGCTATCAAACATATATTGGCTACTTTTAAAATAGTAATAGATGATAATTATTTGACCAATCATCTATAGTTCTTGAAATTTCCTATAGCTTACACAGTTGGATGTTTAGAATCTTATAATACTCATATAATAACTGACCTTGAAGAAAATAATCTAAAATTATGGTTTCATTTCTTGGATGACAGTAAAGCAAGTACAGCAGGAAGGCTATTAGACAGATATAATACAAATAAGAGTAACTGGTTGGATATACTGACTCTTAAAGACTTTGTGGATAATAATGGACATATGCTATTAGTCATGAATAATAAATCCATTCCCAAAATACTAGATTTTTTTTCAAAATAATAATGAGGCATATACAAATAAATCATACTTCTCAAAAATGTACAAAATATTAAGATCTGAATTTGTGGGCTTTGACATGTCTCATTGGAATTATTCTTCAAAAATTACCAAAGAAAATTTTCAGAAGTTAACAAAAATTATATTTTATCTCTGAAAGCAACTCTACATCGTTTACTTACTGGAAGATCTTTACTTGGAAGTTTCTCCATAGAAGCTTTTAACCCCACATAGAATAGCCCTTTTTAGCAAAAAAGAAAATATAAGATGTGGATATGTATTGATCAATGGGTGGTGGATTGGAAAAGCATGATTTTGGAATGTCAAATGGTTGTTCCATTTTGGGAAGAATTCAAGCTAAAGCGTTATGGTCAGACAATTGTAATATTATGGATTCCTTAATTTTATTTAATGTGCCAGTTCCATATCTTATTCCTAGAACACAGGTGCCTCTCCTATGGTCTACGCTGGTTATTTCCAGAAAGGTAATCACAATAAACTGGAAAAATAGAAACATCCTCTTTTGTTCAGATTTTGTTTTAGCAGAACTGTATGCAACACAGAATTACAAATTATATATAACAGAACCATGAATATCACTCATAAGATATTATCTTGGCAAAAACTTAAAGATTTATTAGAAAAATATTAATAATATTGTTTAATATCATCATTTGTTATGGACTTTGCATATAGTTATTTTTTTTCTATTTGATGGTAGAATTTTGTATTTTCTTTTCATTCTTTATATGAACTTAAAATGCAATAAAAAGTTTATAAAATAAAATAAAATAAAAAATAATTGTTAATCCAGAGCTCAAAATTATCTAGAAATGATGGTCAAAATATGTTTTATTTCCTCTCAAAAGTAGCAATTATTAAAATGATTATTTTCCCCAGAATTCTATTTCATCTCAGAGCAATAAATCAATTCATCCCTTTATTTGTTTTCAATCTTATGAAGACATTATTTATAAAATGATATGGGCTCTGAAATCTGTTTGAATCAAATATGATAGCTACCCCAAAGGTGGGGGGGGGGTATGACCTCACCAAACTTTGAACTCTATCTTACATCTAATGTAAGCAGATTATGGTCACAATAAAAGCTGCAGCAAAGTGAGACTGTTTGGGAACCACGTTGGCTAAATATCTGACATAACAATATTAAATCATGTGCACATACTGTGGATACAATAAACTACATGTAGGATTTGTGTGAGGCCTACAGAGAGATTACATTGTGTCTTGACACAGGGTGAGCAGTAGCACTAATTACATATACATGCCGCGCACAGCATTAAAATGTAAATAAGTGCGGTTTCATGGCTGGCAACAGTATTGACAGTCATGACACCATGTAAACCAACATGGATAGCCAAGTTGGTTACCTCACAGTTCAGTAGGTTAGTGGGATTGCTCAGAATGCCACAATGATTACCAGGGCTTAACATATAGTTATGTGTATGTTCCAAACACAGTGCAGGATATGTGTATGTTCCAAACACAGTACAGGATAGTGTATACAGTACAAAGTATTGTGAAATCTCACTCCAGGCATTCTGTACAGTAGGTGTGTAAATGGGCACATGAACTGCCATGTAAAATATACACTGATGGGAAGTTTATGTATTGAATAGAGACACACAGATGAATTGACAAGATGAACACAGGGAAAGATGACAGGTGAAATATCTTAATGGACAGCAGATGAGACATGTCAGTGGAAGACCGTTGTAGCAGAAATACCAATCCTGTATCAATATTCTACAGTACAGACTACACAGTGAAAATGGGTATTATGTGACTGACACACAAGGTGACATAACAATGGGGAAGATGTCTTTGTGAGATCAGCATTCTAACACGAACAATCCAGAGGACATCTATCATGGATGTTATATACAATTGGGGAACAGTCCCTATTGTGAAACTGTGTAAACTGATTTGCCTGAATATGTGTGTAACATAAGCAGAGTTCTCCAACAAGTGGGACACAGGTAATGGCTCATGAAACAACAGTTAAATAAGCAACCACAATCATGGACAATATCAGAATAATACCAATAGTAATCTCATGTCTCTGACACTGTATCTTCTGCTGGAGTTGTTAGGAGGGAGACTGCTATACCTGTGTGTGACATTATGATGAACTCAGGCTAGTTGACTGGTGTGCATGGCGTATATATATATATATATATATATATATATATATATATATATATATATATATATATATATATAAAACTATCTATCTCTCTCTGTATATATATATATATATATATATATATATATATATATATATATATATATATCTATACATACATGATGGATGAATATATATATATATATATATATATATATATATATATATATATATATATATATATATATATATATATATACAGCAGATATAAAAAGTTTACACACCTCTGTTAAAATGCCAGGTTTTTGTGATATAAAAAAATTAGACCATAATAAAACCATTTCAAAACTTTTCCCATCTTTAATGTGACCTATAACCTGTACAATTCAAATGAAAAACAAACAAATCTGTTAGGGGAAAATATAAAAAATAATAAAAAAAATACAATAAGCAGGTTGCATAAGTGTGCACACCCATAAACTAATACTTTGTTGAAGCACCTTTTGATTTAATTACAGCATTCAGTTTTCTTGGGTACACACCTGCCATCAATTAAAGAGACTCTGATTAACCTCAAATAAAGTTCAGCTGTCCTAGTAGGAATTTCCTGACATTTATTCAGTTGCCTGCTAAAAGAAAAGCCATGATTCACAGAGAGCTTACAAAGCATCGAAGGGATCTCATTGTTGAAAAGTATCAGTCAGGAGAAGGGTACAAAAAAATTTCCACAGCATTGGATACCATGGAGCACAGTGAAGACAGTCATCAAGAAAGTGGAAAAAATATGGGACAACAGTGATGTTGTAAAGAACTGGATATCTCTCCAAAATTGATGAAAAGACAAGACGAAAACTGGCCAGGGAGGCTGCCAAGACACCTACAGCAACACTGAAGGAGCTGCAGGAATTTCTGGCAGTTGTGTACTACATGTGACAACAATCTCCTGTATTCTCCATATGTCTGGGCTATAGGGTAGGGTTGCAAGATGGAAACCTTTTCTTATGCAGAAAATCATATGGCCCAGATAAAATTTGCAAAACAACACATCAAGTCTCCCAAAAGCATGTGGGAAAATGTATTATGGTCTGATGAGACCAAGGTTGAACTTCTGGCCACAATTCCCAAAGGTACGTTTGGCACAAAAACAACACTTTGCATCACCAAAAGAACACTATCCCCACTGTGAAGCATGGTGGTGGCAGTATCATGCTTCGGGGTTGCCTTTCTTCAGCTGGAACTGGGGCTTTGGTCAAGGTGGATGGAGTTATGAACAGTTCCAAATACCAGTCATTTTTGGCCCAAAACCTTCAGGCACCTGTTAGAAAGCTGAAGATGAAGAGGAATTTCAACTTTCAACATGACAATGACCCAAGCATGCATCCAACTCAACAAAAGAATGGCTTCACCAGAAGAAAATTAAAGTTTTGGAATAGCTCAGCCAGAGCCCAGACCTAACTCCAATAGGAAATCTGTGGGGTGACCTGAAGAGGGCTGTGCACAAGAGATGTCCTTGCAATGTGACAGATTTGGAGTTCTTTATCAAGGAAGAGTGGGCAAATATTCCCATGTCAAAACGTGCCATGCTGATTGACTCCTACGCAAGAAGACTGAATGTTGTAATTAAATCAAGAGGTGCTTCAACAAAGTATTAGTTTATGGGTATGCGCACTTATGCAACCAGCTTATTAGTTTTTTTTTATTATTTTTTTAATTTTTCCCCTAAAAGATTTGTTTGTTTTTCAATTGAATTGTACAGGTTATAGGTCACATTAAAGGTGGGAAAAGTTTTGAAATGATTTATTGTGATCTCATTTTTTATATCACAAAAACCTGGCATTTTTAACAGGTAAGCCTTTTATATCGACTTTATACATACATCTATCTCTTGCTCTCTTTCTCTGACTCTCTCTCTCTCTTTATATATATATATATATATATATATACATATATATATATATATATATATATATATATATATATATATATACACATGTATATGTGTGTGTGTGTGTGTGTGTGTGTGTGTGTGTGTGTGTGTGTGTGTGTGTGTGTGTGTGAGTGTGTGTGTGTGTGTGTGTATATATATATATATATATATATATATATATATATATATATATATATATATATATATATATATATATATATTGGGTGGCACAGTAGTGCAGCGGTTAACTTTGTCACCTCACAGCAAGAGGTTCTCCGGTTCGATTCTCGGATGGGGTGCCTTCTGTGTGGAGTTTACATGTTCTCCCTATGTTCGCGTGGGTTTCCTCTGGGTACTCTGGTTTCCTCCCACATTCCAAAGACATGCATCTGGAGCGTTTCTCCCCGGGCCTCTGCTGAAAACAGGCTCTGTGTAACCTAGTCGAACATTCCCGGTCAACAAATGTTAAATAAAAATAAATAAATAATAAATATATATATATATATATATATATATATATATATATATATATATATATATATATATATATATATATATATATATATATATATATATATATATATATATATATATATATATACACACATACATATATATATATATATATATATATATATATATATATATATATACATACATATATCTGTGTGTGTGTGTGTGTGTTTATATATATATATATATATATATATATGGCACAGTCCACACTGTCACTAATGTTAGCCATGCCATCTCAATGTTCGAACTGGGTGCATCACTGGAACAGGTATTACACATGCATCTGGTGTAACAACTTGATGTAGATTCCACACCATTAGATAGTAATGTTTGTACAATAAAATTAATAAGATGTCTAACAGCTCACTATGGCAAAGCTTGTACACTTTAGTTACATATCACAGGAAGTTGTGTAGAGAGGTACATGAAGAAGGGTGCATTTCACTCAGTTTTTAGTGTGATGAAGGCTGTGGACTAGGAAGGTATTATGGCCTGTGATGTGGAAGTTCTTCACATACTCAGTAGTTGTGTTACATACAAGGGAGTAGTCAACACTGTTGCAACATGCTGGTGGACATTCCACATAACATCTACCCAGGGGTACAGGTCACATACCACTTGATATGCTTATAGGGTGCTATGTCTGCATTGTCATTTAGTTGTGCATTTGTTTTTATGACTTAACAAATCCCCCCATGTTTTTGTTTCATTGGAGATGTCATCATGGTTGTGGCAGCAGTCTTTGGTGAGTGTTGATATTGTCTGTATTATACTAATATCACAGCTGGAGTTAATGATTGCCCACAATCTTCAGTTCCTCAGACAGCTTTTTGGACACAGGCTGTGACTTAAATAATGGACAGGAAAGGGCCTAGCAGATAGCATGATGTAAGGACCTGATCACTGGACGTGAGACATACGTCACTTCACACATTTCAACATATTTAGATGCCAAGTATGTGATCCACTGCTCTACCCACTTGGTAATACAGGTGTTTAATGCGACATCTGCTGATTGAAGACCAAATGCCTTGGCCTTGTCAAGTTCAAGAGGATGATAGTGCTGTCATCATGCATGCCCTTGATGACCTCTTTGATGACAGCTAACAGATGTAACAGGCATGATGTACCATTAACAACTCACAGAAGTTTTTTGCACACAGCCAGGATATTACTTATGTCCATTTAGAAAAGGTCCATGATGACATGATGAGGGGAGTCAGGATGAATATATACATGCATGCATCTGGTGCTGTCCCCCCAACTAAGATGGAGGCATGCTGAGGTACACCCTTCTACGGCAACATAGTCTGTGTGGAGAGTGTGTTGAAGTATGTATTCAACTGTATCAGGAAGGTGTATGTGTTAAGCCATACTATAGGTGATCTGTGATGTTGTCACTGCCCATTGATTCCATGTGATAAGCTTGGATGAAGGTAAGACAGTGCATACTGCCTGTCTTGATCTGCCCTAAGTTTGGACATAATCCTCCATGTAGGTATCATTAAGAAACTCTCCTAGCTAGCTTACCCAACAAGATGGGTAACAAACTGGCTCACCTACAGAACACATACTGTGAAAGCTGGTGACTCAACCTGTGCCACTAAAGCTATCACCTTTGGTGTAGCCCAGGGATCTGTGGTTGGCCTTTTACTGTTTGGAATCTATTTCTCGACAGTTTGGGCTAAAGTATATGGCCTTTGTCTAAATGAATTTGCTAATTCTTGTATACTGGGTGCAATCATGGAGCTCACCAATGATGATAACATACTACAATAGGGGCTAACACAGACAAATGATTGGTGACAAAGCCCCCTGGTTTTCAAATAAACACAAAAATGTTTCTTTATTTTGGCCTTCTGCAAAGTGGAATTCTCTGTTAATTACAACACTGACAACACTCCATCTCTACTGAATCCCAGCGATGCAAGACCTAGGTACACACGCAGATAGCAATCTGAACTTCGACCACCAAATGTCCACACTGGTATGGAAGGCTACATTGTGCACATGATCAGTCATGCCATCATATTCAGATCTGAGGATTATATAACTGCATTGTACTCGAACCTCATTAGAATCCTAATAGAGCCTAATGTTTTTGTTTACATGTACCTCACCAGACACATGCAGCAGCTGGAGACACCACAGGGGTTTCTCACCAAGAAAAAACAGGGCCTACACACCATGCCATGACATATATGGATAGTCTGAAAGCCCTGTCACTGTAATCTGTTATCATATAGGATGAGTTTTAGTTCTGTCTGGCTTTTATGCCAGTCCCTGAGCCTGCCCTGGTGGGAACAGCCCACATTCACAAGTCAGATGTAGGTGATAACATCAGCAGTGTCTCGTGAGGAGACTATGGTTATAGCAGTGTCCTGCATGCTGCTGTAAAAGGCTCTCTCTTTTTTGTCAAGCAAGTGCACAACCCCCCCACCCCATGATGGCTGCAGTGAGAACAGAACCCTTACCTATCTAAGTATACCAGCTACAGTGTCTGTTGAGGAGAATGTGGTAATATCAGTGCCCACATGCTGGTGTAAAAGTCTCTCTCTGATGTCAATGAAGTACAGAAACACACACACTCCAGTTGACTACAGTAAGAACAGAACCCTTACCTAAGTACACTGTCTGCATAACTCTAAATTTAAGGCAAGGGACACAGCTTACGTCTGACATGGAGTGTCTCAGAAAGCACTTTATAGATGATGACATCAGCAGTGTCTGGTTAGGAGTAAGATTATTCATTTATTTATGTATTTATTTTACATTTGGTTACCAGGAAAGACTTACTGAGCATGAGTCCTTTTTCAGTGGAGGCCCGGGGAGAAATGCTACATATATAACAAGAGATAAATAAAATACAATTTCACATCTATTAACTGAAATGATGTTAGCAAATCTTTAAGAAGATAGCATATGTGAAAATATGAGAGACCCTATAAGCATTAGATGAAGCACATTAGGGTGTCTACTTAAGTAGCAGTTATTAAGCAAAGTATATTAGTAGCAGAATAGCACACCTCGATTATCTGTACATAAAAATAGGAGTGAATGTGGGGAGGAAGAGAGGGATATGTATAAGGAGATGTGCCTGATGAAGAGGGAGTATAGGCTTAGAGTAAGACGGGGATTTCTGTAAGTAGGTCAGTGGAGGAATTAGGTTAGTTGCCTGAGGGAGAGGTGAGGGGGTGTACTAGCCTGGAGAGTCACAGTTACAAATTTAGCCTGGAGAGTCACAGCTGGTAATGGTGGTGTCCCAGATGCTAGTATAAAAGGCTGATTCACTGAGGTATGTCAGCAGTTTGAAACTCAGTCATCCACTGGTTCAGCAGATACCTCTTGCACCTCAGTAGGTCATTAAAATTATGCCAACACTGTTCTCAGGTGTGCATGGTGCCAGTCACACTGGATACAGCCTGGGCCAAACTACTCTAATCCTCAGACTTGTACTAGAAGCCAGAATAGTACCCATGCAGAAGCCTTTGGTTGTGGTGCTTTACCAGGAGTCCAACAAATACCCTGGACTTCTGAGCACCCCACCTCTGTGCCTTAAAATGGGCACCTTCTCCTCTAACTTCAAACATGTCTAACACCCAAACTAGAGCAGTGGCAACTAATTATTCCACACCAATACCTGTTATCACATTTACTGGTAGTGCACAAACCCAAGCAATGATGCCAACTGCATTTGTACGATGTTAAGCACAGAACATCAGTGCCAAGTAGGGAGGAAATAAATAGTTTAAATTGGAAGGTTAATCTGACACTTAACCTTAGTTTGAGGGGTGTTTGCTGTTGCAGCTTGGAAATATATATTGAAAATTGTAAGGTGACAGTTAGGTGAGCTACGTTTGCAGACAAGCACTGGGAGAATAAATGTGAAAAAAACTGACACATTTGTTTTTGGCTTTATACACTAATAAATTTGATTTTTAAAGTGCGTGTTTCAAACCTAGGCATAAGGGACAACGTTTTCTTCAACAGTGCTGATTTTCCATCTTTGCCACAGAAGAAATGCTGCTGAGACATAGTCAGGAATCATTCGTAATTACAGCTGACAGTTTCAGGTGTTATCCCAGTATGTGTGTGACCTGATAAGGTCCTTGTATTTATATTCATTTGTGTATGCGTCTTATTTATGTGTGAAGGCCATCCAAGTTCAGATAGCAGAATTATACATACAGAAATATAGTAGACAGTATACCCTCAGTCATACATCTGAAAACACAATAAGGGTGTCTTATCCCTCATACATATAATTCATATCAGCTCCACTATCTAAAGTGTTATAAGTGAGAGTGAATATCATGGGAAATGGAACAGCTGTCCTGTATTTGAACCCAGGACCCAGTGTATGGCAACCCTGCACTTATGCCAATTGCTACAAGAATGTTGAAATAACACTTGCATATTGTTCAGTTCATTGCTATAAGCTGCACTATCACAACAGTAAAAATAGGTTGCACACTCTGTACTAGAACCCATGACCATCTGTATTCCAGCCCTACACTTACACCTGTGGCCACAGGATTAGTTACATAACAGTTTCATAGTTTCTACTCATTCTTAAGTTCTCCTTGTTAACAAAGCCACAATGGCACTTAGTGTGTTTGCTCTGTGCACCAAAAATTAATTGAATGTATCCATTTTCAGTTACTAACTACCTGCTTCCTGTCTCCAGGTGTACAATGGCTGCAGGTGTTAGGCAACCTTGCTAACTGTCCCACAACATTGTTTAGTAGCATTGTGAGATGGAAAGCAAAAATTGAAACAATGTATCCTTTTTGACCTTTACACTGTACTGTCTGCAAATGTTCTGTCTGCTTCCTGTGTGGGCCACAAGTCTGAGATTGCACACTGCTAACCATTTTTCAAACATAAGCACAGCCAAGCCTGACACTAATTTTTTTTCCCATTGTTTCTCCTTTGCAGCAGGCAACTGAAATCATGCTGCATACAACCACCTGCAACATCATTCACAGCCCTAACAAACCATGTGACAGTCATTTGCACATGAATTATTTTTAGATGTAGTGCACTGAGTACACAACCACTAATGACTATTGCTTGCAAAAATGCAGCTCTGTCTTATTTCTCTGTGCTTGTTGCTCATTCTTCTCTTATCTGACCATTAATCTGAGACATGCAGTCTGTAAGGCATTCTATATCATTGTCCTTAAAATGTGTAAAGATGGTCAATGACAATAATATACAGTTGTCAATAAATGAAGGGGAGATTGGATGTTAATGAAATGAACCTGTGAATTATCTGCTGCTTACTTCCAACCCTGATAAAATTACTTCTATAATTTGTAAGTCTAACCTCACACAGCCACTGGAGGAAGGGTAGTCTGCATTTCTGTAGTGTTTTCCTTTTTTCTGCCAGTAATCATTCACAGTTGCATTATATAAGCAACAAACAATGAGTGAATGCCTGCACTTTGTTTACATATGGTACACATTGCCAAGTATTTGGGATTCAGCAATTTTAATGAATTCACAACTCATTTGCATCAACACAGAAGAACTTTTGAAAGTTTGACCATTCCTAATGGAGATCTCCATACAGGACAGAACAGGAAGATTTCCCTTGTCTGCACTGTAGTGCGATCTTGGAGTTGGTATATATAAATAGCAGAGGGTGTGGAGGTGCAGGGAGGCTTGCCCCCCTGCTAAAACTATTCAGGTAATTTTTTTATTTTTTTTTTTTTATTAGATGTTCGAACTTTCAAAAGTTTGATCATATGGTCTTAGCCATATAAAAGTTGAACTTCTGAAAGTTCGATCATCTGAAGTAGACTCATGTATATATATATATATATATATATATATATATATATATATATATATAAAATTAGCAAATGCTACTTTTATCTGTATGTATTAATTAGAAATGTACTGAAGGCATGGGCATGCTTATCAGTGCATTTCACAGGTATACATGACTTAAAATGGAATGTTCTGTGTTAAATCTGTATACATATTTCAGGAACTGTTCATTTGATAACCATTTTAGCATTTCTCTGATGGTTTGTTAGCAAACTGTGTCATTTGCCTGTTTTTTTGGGGGTGGAGGAGCAAAGTTGCATTTCTGTTTTGGCACAAACAAGGATATGTTGCTATTGTTAGTCTCCTGGTTTTGCATCCAGCCTTGCTTTGTGTGTGAATATAATATGTTACAACCACAAAATTCCTGTTTTTCAGATTTCAGTATCTTGACTGTCTTGTGTTTGTCCAGTGGGTAATAATGAAATGCTACATTTTCTCTTTTACCTGGAAAATGAATTTTTTAGTTATGTGATACTTATGTGTATTATCCTCTGGTTGTGTCTAGGAGTATGGCACTCAGGCTTCTGAATCACCAAACCTCCCCCCGTTTAGTGATCCTGAGAAATAAGTCATTATTAAAGTTTTTAGGTGACATGGTGCCTTTATGCTTGAGAAGGGATTTAGTTATATGTCAGGTAGAATGCAAATTTGGCATCAGATAGCTGCTGATGTGAATGCAGTAGGCAGCACAGCAGGATATATGATCAGGTGCACCACAGGTCCACTGATACCAGTTTATCTGCATGTAGAAGAGCAACTGCAGTGACACGTGATCAGATAGCTACTGGGGGGGGGGCTGCTACAGAGCCACCACTAACAGCAAATGAAGAGTTCCTGTCCACTGTCAGGGATCCAAACAGCTCCCAGGAAAGTACAGAATAGTATGTCCTTTACACTGGTGGTACTGCTGTGGGAAAGCAAGTATGTCCCAGGAGGAGCTTTCAGGTAGCCTTATGTATCTCAGTTGTTAAATATTTACAGCAGTATGCTAGTTTTGTTCAAAAAATATATATTTTTTGGGGGGGGGATTGTAAATTGCTAAAGTTAACAACACATTCTGATTGATAACACATGGGCTTAGGTTGGACTTGTCATCCAAGTGTTAACCACACATATTACTTTTAATCGTGATGATGTTGTCCCTAACTTTTGCTTAACTTCTTCCAGGACCATCGTCCATGGGAAGCATAGCATCAGCTGTACATTGTAAGGCAAATAGCTTCTTTGTCAGTGGTGATGAGCAGTTCATAGGTTCATAAATTCATAGGTTTATACTAGGCTATCTGCCCTAAGGCATTTATAAGCCTAGCCCAAAGTTATGTGGCTTACGCCACCCCTTATGTTAGAAATAATGTGCCCATTGGTTTGTTGTGCCTCTGTCCAGCAGTGACACAGAGATGATTCCCCGGGTAAACCTACGATCTCCCATCCACCGGTCAAGATTTCTCTTGAACAGAGCCAGCGAGGTGCTCTGCCTCACATGGACTGGGATTTTATTCCACAGCATGGGGAGTCTCTGGGTGATAAATCTATCCCTCCAGCACGTCCTATTTATATCCGTGCTAAGGTTTAAGTCACTTGCTCTAGTGGTTCTGGTGGATTTGGATTTTTTGAGGTGGAGCATGTCCATTAATTCCGGGTTGGTCATGGCCTTGTATGTCAGGCACAGGTCACCTCTGAGCAGATGGTATGCAACTGAATAGAGTTGGAGTTTCTTCAGTCTGGCAGTATATGACAGGTTTTGGAGTCCCTTTATCCTTTTAGTGAGGAACTTTTGGGGTCTCTCCAATTGCTGCAGGTGTCGGGTGAGATACATCCCGAATGGGGCATTGTACTCGATCATTGGTCTGATAAGTGAAGAGTACAGGGGAACAATGACCTCACTTGATCTGGATGTGAATCCCTTCATGATCAGATGGGCAATGTAGAAGGTCTTTCAAACCACTTTAGCAATGTGAGTGTCAAACGAGAGGCCACTGTCAACCTGGGTACCCAGGTCCCTGATAACCTCTTCTGTGCTTAGTGGGTTGCAACCTATATGGTAGCTTGGGGTTACCTTGTTTTTCCCGAAGGGTATGACTATACACTTTTTTGCGTTTAACTTCAGGCCATGGCTCTGGCACCAGCTATCAGTTTCCGTGAGACCCCTCTGAAGGATGTCTGTGTCTGATGTACTATCCACTATGGCACCTAGTTTGCAGTCATCCGCAAACTTTGTCAGCCATAGTCCTCCTATGTTTGTCTGTACTTCTGAGAAGTAGATGCCGAACAATAGGCGGCCAAGGACTGAGCCCTGTGGGATACCACTTGTAACCGGCTTGGAGTCTCCAGCAACTCTAACCCTGTGGGTTCTGTCCTTTAGCCAGTTTGCAACCCATCTTGTGACATATGAGTTTACATTTAAGCTGGTAAGTTTCTCTATAATACCCGAGTGGGGTATTGTGTCAAAAGCTTTTGCAAGGTCAAGGTAGGCTGTATAGACTGCCTTTCCCTCATCAATGGCCTTGGTAACTGTTTTGAAGAAGTCGAAGGCAAGATCTGCCCTTGACAAAGCCAAACTGGGTTGGGTCCAAGGTCTGCAAGTCCCCTATGTCCTTGTTTATGAGTTCCATTATGATCCTCTCCATAGCTTTGCAGACCAGGCTTGTTAAGCTTATGGGGCGGTAATTACCAGGGTCCGTAGAGGCACCTCCTTTGTGGAGTGGGACCACAGTTGCCGTACGCCACTCCTTGGGCACATATCCTGTGGTAAGGCTAAGATTAAACAGCTGTCTTATGTGCGGGTTTAGTTCTTCATTGAGTTCATGTAGCACACAGCCGGGGACACCATCCGGTCCCATTGATGCTGTGTTTTTAGCTTTAGAGAGAGCAGCTTTCACCTGCGCATTTGAGATGTCTGGGAGGCTACACTCTGTTGGGATAGTTATCTCTCCTTTTGGTGGGGGAGAGGGGGTGAAGTTTGCGCTGAACCTGTCTGCCAGTATGTTGGCAATGTCTGTGGGTTCAGTGATTTTTGTATCATTTTGGACTAATTCTGAGCATATCTGGGAGTTTCCACCCAGGTTTCTGACATAGCTGAAGAAGGCCTTATGATTGTCTTTTGAATCTATGGCAATTTTTTCCCAAAGTTGGCCTTGGATGATTTTATGAGGGATCGTAGTTTCTTGCTAGTACTGATCAAAGATGCCTTCCTTTTTGGGATTTTGCTCTATCATGTAATAGCTTTCTCCTCTTATTGTAAAGTTTGTTTATGGCTGGGGTCCACCAGACTGGACGTTTGCCCTTGGTGGAAAGAGTCTTGGTTTTATTTGGGATTGCCTGATCCATGCAGTCCTGAAGGTGTTCATAGAAGGCATTTGTAAGGGCTTCCGCAGCTTGGGTTGTGGTTTCCATTGGCTCAGGGGCCTTGAAGGATACCACACCTGTCTTGAGTAGTGTGAAGTTTGCTTTAGAGAAGTTCTTCACTGTGGTCTTTTTGTTTGGGGTGGGGCGGATGTGGATTTCTAGTGAGATTAGTTTATGATCTGATCTCACCAAAGAGGGATATACTTCGTGTGGAGCATTTTGCCCCCATGTTTGTGATGATGAGATCTAGTATATTTTCTCCTCTTGTGGGGACGGTGACTAGTTGTTCCATGGCATTTGAATTTATGAACTCCAGGAACCTTTGGGCTAGAAAGTTGGGGCTTGAGTAACGTTCGCAGTCTATATTCGGTAGTTGAAGTCACCCAATATGATGGTGTTTGGTGATACATTTATACCCTCCAGTGTCTTCAGGAAGGCTGTGTGGGTTTCCTGAGTTTGAGAGGGTGGCCTGTAGCATGCTACAAATTGTAGAGCAGTTTTGCCTATGGTTAATTGCACCTGGATGGTTTCTGATGCTTCGTGCATAGCCACCAACCTGGAGGTGTGGGTATCCTTGATGAATATGGATACACCCCCTCCTTTTGTGGTATGGTCCAGGTTTTGGGGCTGGAACGCATGATATGAGGTAAAACCTGATAGTGCCGGGGTGCTCTCAGGAGCCTTGAACCAGGTTTCAGTCACAGCACAGACATCGATGTTCTCCATACTGAGAAGGGCCTCGAGTGCGTGCGTTTTGAGATTTAGACTTCTGGCATTGAGCAGCATTACCCTTAGTTTCTTCCCGTTTTTGTTTTCTAGGGTGGTAGGTTTAGAATTTGAGCCTTGCCTAAAAAAGGCACTATGGGGGTGGCAAGAGCCTTAGCCAATATCCGGAATCCCAGGGGTGACAGGTGCAAGCCATCCCTTGCGAAGCAGCGTGGCTTGTCAAGCATGTCATCCCAAGCAGACAGACACTGGATCCCCTTTGAATGACACCAGAAATGAAGCCAATTGTTAAAGCTGATCATCTTGTCACTATATTGTGGCATCATTCGTGGTGAAGGAAGGATACTGCTCAGGGTCAGGGTCATACCTGCCTGGGCTACATAATCAGAGTATCAGAAATATATAACTTTTATCCATATGTGTGATGTGAGTGTCAGGACTGTTGTGTGTATTCATGTAGTGTCTGTAGTAGTGACACAACTCTTACTTTGTTAGCATACATTTGACTATAGTAGTGTAGCGATTATTTTTTTTCCTGTGTTTGTTGCTTATTATCACAGGTGATTCTGACAGTTGAAGTGTAGGACTCTTTTCACCTGATGTCAAAGTATCAGTAGACTCTGATGATGATGGTTGCTAAACAGAGGCAGAGTCAGGGGATACAGAGGTTGATATTGACACTGAGGTTGACATTCAGCCATCCCCTAATATTCCATTGGACACAGCTAGTAGGTCTATGCCAACCCATGGAATGTCTCCTGGGAGGGGGAAGGCATCCTCCTTCGTGTAGGTCAGCCAAATCATCTGCTGTTAGTCAAAGTGGTCATGCTCAATAGTGACACTACTTCCATTGCTCTGTTAATGATTGAGATGTCCACACCAGGACATTTCAGGCCATTTGTTCATGGTCCTCAGCATCCTCATGAGGGGAGCTCATCTAGAAGACATCAGTCACATTCAGGTAGCAGCAGTGCATCTGACTGTGGGCATGGATGTGTCAGTGGAACTCCTGGCAGAGCCAATTCTTGTGCCAGGTATGACAATGAGGAAGTGCAACCTCTACCATGAATGGCTCACACCTGTCTGGCATGCAAAGCAGTAGAACTAGCACAGAGCTTGGCTGTTTTCATGTAGAGACTCACACCAGTCTCACCTGGAGGACCCATAAAGACAAATACACACACACACACACACACACACACACACACACACACACACACACACACACACACACACACACACACACACACACACACAACAGTTACATGGCTCAGCTGTGAAGTTTAAACCTCATTTTGTCTCTGCACCCCCCCCCCCCCACAAAACCCAATGCAGCTGATGGTGATTGTGCCATATCCCTGTTTTCTACATTTTGGATTCAGGGATACATGACACTTGCATCTGATGCTTAGGTGCATAGCTGAATTAGTGCTTAGTATATCTGCATGTGTGATGTTGATTTGATAATTGTAACTTTGACTTATATTGGTCTTAGAAAGTTAGACAGTTGATAGAATCAAACTTTTTTGCATCAGTATTGTTAATGATCTTGTAAGGGATGTGAAGTATGAAACTGAAATGTGTCTCATTACTTTCTAACTTCTCTCTTTAATGACTTTCCAGTACAAAAGTATGATGCTAAACTGAGGACATTCTGTGGCCATCAGTACTTTTGAGAGGTATGACTGTGTGTATTGCCTGAGGCCTATTACTTGATATTGGACTCATATAAGTCACATAAGTCTCTGCTGTTACATGTTAAAGTCATTTCTGTACAAATCACCCACCTTCTACTTGCTTACATTACCAAATATCAACATGCAAGGATATGCCATTCATTTGTATTGTTACACAATACACTCCAGGTTCAACACTTAACTTGTAAATCAAGCAGTTGCAACAGTTTAAGTTCAGGACTGACTCTGTCTGATGCTAGGAGTATACAGACAGATATATAGTAGGTAGGTAAGGTTTTGAGCGTTGTCTGGCATCAATGTTACTATATGTATGTGTGTGGGAGGAAGGTTTTAGCACCTTATGTGGTAAGTGAATGTGTTATGCATGGCCTCTTTGCCAATGTGAGGGCATATTGAGGATGCCTGTCTACCTACACCCAAAACTGCTGCTGGTTTCCTCTCTGACTCCTCACCTATGTGTGGCTATGGTGACCTTGCCATTGGTGGTGGGATGTGTGCCCCTTCCACTTTTTGACCATACTGAAGCTGTTTTCTCAGTATGATGTTGTGTAGCATGGCACATACAGTGAATACTTCAGTACATCTATGTGGATTGTACTGCAGGGTTCCCCCAGATGTATCTAGACATCAGAATCACAACTTCCGCAGCCCAAACACATACTCTATGATATTTCTGGTTTGAGGGGTGCCTCATAATGGGATTCTTCAGTGGGTGTGTGTGTGCATTTCTGGTGGGTGTCATCAGCCACAGTTCCAGTACATAACCTGCATCTCCCAGTAATTGACCCTATGGGATATCCCCCCCCCCCCAGTGAGCATCTGATACAGTTGGGAAGTGTGCCAGATATATGAGTCATGCTAACTGCCTGGGATGCCAGCACACATGTTCAAGATGATTTTCTTGACATTAGACATGACTTGGCAGTTAATAGAGTGGAAGCCCTTTCTATTTTTGTAGAGCCTTCCCTGTTCCCCAGGTGGTGCCTTAATTTCTAAATTTGTGCAAACTATGGCATCCAGTACTTCACGGTAGTGTGCTACAAGGTAGACCTCCTGCTTATTTGTGGCCCTGTCCTCAGGAGTAAGAGCAAAATATATGTGACTGTTGGAATGTTGTAGCATAGTATTCAGGAATTGATGGAGGATCCTAACTACTGATGCCTGTGATACCCCCAGCATGTCCCTTGTTGGTCTCTGAAAGGTTCCTGTAGCTAAACATCTATGTGCTACACATACCTTGGTCTCCACTATTATGGGTACCCCTTAGTTTGCCCTGGCTCTGAGTTGAAGATGACAGAGGTTTCAGAGTTCCTGTAGTGTGTCTCTATCCATCCTGTAATGCTCTAAAATTTTCACGTCATGTAGACTGTTATAAGTTAAACAGAGTATGAAAACTCTTCTCCTTCTTGGCCTTGGTCTATCAGCAGCAGCAGCACCATAGACATCAGCCTGTTGCACATGCATGTGAATTAAAGCAACAGCAGCAACTAACATTCTTTCTGCGTAAACTCCTTTTTTTGTCAGTATTCCAATAGGATTTGGAATTCACTGGGAAAACCAGCACTCAGTCTACTCATTTGTATTATAGTTTGTTGAATAGCTCCTCCATCTTAGATTGGTTGATTAGCATACAATTCAGCTGCTTATGCAGTAATTAGCATGCCACTGGGCTTACTTTGTTTGCATGCTGTGCAGAGCTGCTTACTGAATCAAAAACAGTGTGATACCATGTGTGCCTCATGGGACGACGTGCACACAGTGTAAATGGACTGTGTAGGCTTTATTGAATCTGGCCGATAATCCTTCCTTACTACCTTTTTTTAATAGATCAAATATTAAAATTTAAAAATGCAAAATTATTTTCTGATTTAACAAATAGCTTTCAAGGACTTGTGAAATGGTTAGCCTTGAACAGTTCTTATGTGCTACTACAACCAATGGATAAAAATCAAAATATTTTGCTTAATAACTAAATAACTACTTTAACAGCTTTCCTAATTTAATAAATACTTGTCTCCTGTTACACTGACTCATCAAAACAAATATGGTTTATAAAGGGACTAAGGATCACTTACAAAAAATAAATTAAAGTATTACTTTAATAAAAATGAAACATGACTGTGCATATCAAAACTGCAGAAAGAAACCAATTTAATTAATTTCCAAGAGACTTAACTAATAGAAACAAACTAGACTTGACATATATATATATATATATATATATATACATATATATATATATATATATATATATATATATATATACATACATATATACATACATATACAGATATATACAAACAAATATTTGCACACACACACACATATATATATATATATATATATATATATATATATATATATATATATATATATATATATATATATATATATATATATATATATTGCACATTTTATGATTTTAGCATATTTTCTCCTTAAAAAATATACCCCTCATTGTCTAACAATCCCATCCATGTGTTGTAATACTGCAGTGGCTGATATTTTCCTTTTTTGTGAATGTAAATTTTCAAATAAACTTAGGAAAACCTTAATAGCTAAGATCTGTAATTACCTACCCAAGATCAAAAAAATCCCTTGGCAATTTTTGATTTTATAGCTTCCCTGTCATTAGGACCATAGGGATAGCCTGTTCATACTTGTTACATGATTTTCTTTGCTCAAATTATATAGAACTCAAAAATGATTAAATCTAGACTTTATGAATTGGTTAAAATTTGTACAAATTGCAAACAAATATTTTAACACTCAAATTACCCTCATCATCTTAAGAAAGAAAGAAAGAATATTAAACATTGGGGTATATTACTGAAATTTTTAACTTAGTGGTTTATTTTTTTATTCTCAAACAATATAATCTGATGAATATTTATTCTAATAAGTATTTCCTGCTATTACACCACTTTCTTCTTCTTCTTTAACTTGTCCCCTGTATCCTTTCCACTCAGATTTGTGAACAGTTATATTTTTCAGACATGTCTCGATTACTTAAAATTTTTTTTAAATCTTTAATCATTGATTATGCAAATTGTGTTCATAGATGTAAGGTTTTACTTTTTGTGTTTAATAGATTTGTAATCTTGTACTGTTTTATTTTCTATGTTGTATAATGCTGTTTATTCTGAAAATTTTAATAAATATTTTGAAAAGGTACCCTCAGGTTATTCACCCATGGTTAATATATTATACAAAATAATAAAATCTAAGTTGAAATATGATGATCTAGATGAAAGAAAAGTAACACTAGCCTTATCTGATTTAAAAAATGCAGCTATTTTGAACTGTTATTCATTTGCAACATTTATGAATAGAAATGCCTGCAAGTTTTCCTTAATATGAGTGCCACATTATACAATATTAAATGTTGTTCCATTAATGAAATCCATTTGGCAAAACGTATAGCCTTACCTGGTTTACCTAATAAATGCCTCACAGCAACTAAGAAGACCTTTGTGTTACTCAAGCCTATCAGTGAGGTGTATAATTCATAAGGCATATGATTCAAATGTTTTACACATATTTTTGGAGTGCCAAACAAATGTAGTTGCATACACAAAACAGGTTATTGGGGTATTTATAATGAGAGTTAACTTGTTAACAATGATTGTCATGTGATACATGTAATCATTCTTCTTGAGCAATCATCTCTCTATGTATGTATATTATAGTGAGCAGATGGCTGTTGATGCTGCAGGTTTGGGTAATAGATAATCCCCCGGATTCTCAAAAGCTTGCATGGAGTGCAAGATGAATGCAGGAGCTCACACAGGCAATATGTCTGCCGTGCGATCCAAGAACAGCCGGCAGGGGCGTGCACGAGAACTCCAACACTAATCTTGCATGGGCTAAGTTCTGGTATGCAAATCACCTCATTTGAAGAAGAAATCCATGCAAATGAGGTGATTTTGCAATCTGGGAAGCTTTTAATAGTCCATGCAAGACTAGTGCAATCTGCAGAAAAGTACTTTGTTAGTAACAGAGTTTATTTCTGCAAAATCCAAAACGCAGCTATGACAGCTCTAAATAAAGGCTGCATATCATTGAGGAAGTATGCCAGTAGCCAAGTATAAGGCCATTGGCATTGCAAACTGTTTAAAAAAAAAAAATCAACTTTTATTTTTTTTTCGCCAATCTCGGCTGTTTAAGCATAGGGCAGTGGCGTGCAAACGGGACCGGGCGGGGGGTGGAATAGAAAAATAAACTTAAAATGAGCATTCTAACTAAAAGCAGTATTTTGCCATGCAAGTCAATGGCTGGCATAAGACAACCTGGCCAGTTTGTAATGGTTGCTAAGGGGGAAGGGGAGGCTCAGTGTGGGACATGTAACTATGCATTAGCAGGCAATCCAATGCAATTGAGGGGAAGGATAGTGAATCCCAGATTTCCCTACAGTGTGAGACAGGTCCCAAGAGTGTAAGAGTATAAATATCTGGGTGCAAGACTAGGATATAGGTGACATCATGGGGGTGTGTGTCAGGCATACTGTAAGTGGATTGGAGCCCTGTGTCTCGGGATTGCTCTTAGCTTAGCACAGCTAAGCTAGAGGTGTGTCCAAACCTGCCTAGCACTCTTTACAAAGTGTAAGTGGGTTTGCGTGCCGCGCACCAGGTTTTACAGGAAGAAGAAGGAAGTTGAACCAGGAATTAGCAGCTCTGTGCTCATTTGAGGAGTCCGGTTGTGAGGTGCGCACATGGGCTTAAACAGGGAGGCAATGGGAAGGGAAAACAGCAGTAGGAAGGTAATCAAGGAGAACTAGCTTAGCTGGCAGGTGAAATCTATCAGAATCAGCCAATAACACAGACAGCAGACCAGCCCAGCCCAGAACACTACTGTAAACTAAGCAAACACCTTCCACTTTGGCTTTTCCACACTCTACACCACTGGTGTACACAAGCAGGGACATTTTAACAAACAAACCTACAAAATGAGAAGGGCTGCAACAGGCAACATAGAGCAACATGTGCAAGAGGCTGAGGGTGGTGAGGATATGAATGCTGCCAAACAACCCACAGTGATGAGACGGAAAAGAGTGTACAGACCCAGGGTAACCTACCAGAGGCTACATGAGCTGGAGATAGTGGAGTGCTATAGGGTGGACAGAGACCTCCTACAGCAATTTGTTGAGCTGTGCCGGCCACACCTGACACACCAAACTGGCTGAGGGGAAACCATCCCAGTGGATACCAAGGTATGTGTAGGCCTAGGTATACTAGACACAGGTACCTCCCAAAGCACAACTGGGGATATCTTGGGGATCTCACAGGCAACAGCATCCAGAGTATTCCACCAGTTCCTTGATGCCATGGCAGCACATGCCAGTGAGCATGTATATTTCCCCAACACACATGAGGTGTTGACCAGCAACATGCGTCTCTTCCACCAAATAGTAGAATACCCTGGGGTAGTGGGTGCTGTAGACTGCACGCACATATACATCAAAGTACCACCCGATGAGCAGGGTAGGGCCTACATCAACTGCAGGGGCATCCCCTCCATCAACTGCCAGGTTGTATGTGATGCCCAGGGCATTATAATGAATGTGTGTGCTGGCTGCCCTGAAAGCTATGACAATTCACACATATGGCATCTGATCAGCTGTACTACAGATTTGCCAATGTGGACATCCCCTATGGTCTCCTAGTGGGAGATGCTGGGTACCCACTGGAGCCGTGGCTGATGACACCCATCAGAAATGCACACACACCTGAACAACAATGCCATAATGAGGCACATGCACTGGCCAGACATATAATAGAGCATGTGTTTGGGATGCTCAGGTCACGATTCTGGTTTCTGGACACATCCGGTGGAGCCTTGCAGAATTCACCAGCTACATGTACCCAAATCATTATGGTATGTGCTATGCTACACAACATGATCCTGCAGAAACAGCTACAGCAGGAACAGCATGGGGCAGGGCTACACAGTCCCCCACCAATGTCAAGGCATGTACAGGCACAGAGTGACTCGGAGGAGGAACAACCTGAGCCTGCCCCAGTAGGCAGAAGGAGGCGTAACCAGTAGCTATGGTATGGATGCAAGCATGCAAGGGAATTGGGTGGATGAATGTTATGGCAGCAGTCAGTAGACACCCATAGTAGCACCATGACATCTGTAACACATACTGGAGTCAACATAGTAGCCAGTACTACATAGGGTGACAAAACCCATTGCAGGAAATGGGCTGAGTGACATGTGTGAAGGTGCACATACCCAACAACAGTTTCAGCCTGCAGGACAGGTGTAGACAAACACAGACAAATGCTGTACTATGCCCTCTGAATGAGCCCTATGGATAACCCTTCTCCCAGGCCTACACAGACAGACTACAGCAGGCCAGGCAATTGGATGTAAGTTGTAAAGGCTAGGAAGTCAGAAACTAATATCTAAGTAATTAAAGCTAAGAACTGTAGTACACTGGTATGCCTCTAGCCAGCACGATAGGTAAGACTACAGACTGAAATGGAGTACCTGACATACCAGTATAGTCCTAGCAAATGTGTACAAGTGTTAGGGGTGCCACCCCATCCTACGTACACTTATAGTAACAGTCCGGTGCCCCCCCCCACTCCTGTGTAGAAATGTAGAAACAGTCAGCCCCCCCCCCCCTGTTATGCAGAAATGTAGCAACAGTCAATGCCAAATGACCAATGGATGCCCTGGAGACACAGCACGATACCTGTCAGTGTACAACACAAAGGTCAGCACTGCAGTACAAACTACCTGGACTTGATCCACACATGCAATACAGATGGCCACACTGGGCATGCTCACACACTTAAACACATGAAGGCCATGTCTGCAAACACCAGTGGACAAGACATATCTGGCAGTCGCAGTTCTTAGTGCAAACACATGAAGGCCATGTCTGCAAACACCAGTGGACTAGACATATCTGGCAGTCGCAGTTCTTAGTGCAGACACTTGTCAGTATGCACCACTCCTGCCTCTCACACACATTGGATAGGAATACAGACACATACGTAAGGACAACACACTATAATAAGCCAAAGGTAGACAGACATAGATGTGTTGAAGAGGGTGACTGTGACAAGGAGCCATCTGGGCCTTTCCCACCCAGCACACAGCCAAAGGGTGCAAAAAACACATGAGGTGCAGATGTCACTCACTGCAGATACTAGCCACCAGCATCTGTCAGCATGACAGACTATGTGGTGAACAAGCCAGCTGTGCAACATGATGTACAAGGAAGTTGTCATCTAGTAGCTGTATACACATACCTGTGACATATGACTCTCTGTGTGCCCATTTGTGTCATGTCAATCCCTACGTGAATGGGTTATGGCCCATGCACACACCGCCCTCCACATAGCAGTATTATGGCAAGCATGCCGAGGTCATCCAATGTGTAATACACCTTTGGGAGAACTGTAGCTCAGTAATCTCCATGGCGCATCCCATAACTGTGTACTGCTGTCGTGATAAACTAGTTAGGTAGTAGTTCTAACCCCAGACTTGGCAATTGTGTGAGTGTGTCTGTCTGTCTCTGACTGTGTAGAGAGAAATGCTTTTCAGGCTACTCTAACACCATATAATTCATATAATAAATAAAAAAAATAAAAAAATAAAAAAATAAAAAACAAACGTAAAACAGCGACCTTAAAGTATAAAATCAATTTTACTGAGAATAACCAAAGCGCTTTTCGACAAGCCCAATGCTTGTCTTCTTCAAAGGAAATGACACAACAAGTTACAACACCATTAATATACAGTCATAAATTATTCAATTAACTAATTAATTAATTAAATTGAAAATATTTCCTAATTTTAAAATTTAAAAACACACTAGAGAACAGCCTGCACCAACTTACTTTCAATAATAAATGTCAATCCTATAACATAAGTATAAAACCTACATTACAAAAAACTAAATAGTATAGAAAATATATATAATGATAAACCTAAATACACAAATAAAAAAATAAAAATACATATACAATAGCAGTATCATCTTATAAGATTTTTCAATTTCAAAATACTGGCAATTGAACAGGTGTCGTTTAATCCAGGATGCCTATAAGCGTACAGTCTCACCTGCCAAATTAACTCTGCCTCTTCTAATTTTAATGGTCTGGGACCTCCTCTCTGATCCATAGGAATGTGGTCTATCGCCATAAACTTGAAACTATGGTTGGGGTAAACACTAATATGCTTGGCTAGAGCATTCTCCATTTTCAACTTTTTAATAGCATATGTGTGTTCATATATACGTTCCCTCAGCCTTCTCACAGTTTTACCTATGTAGAAGGCTGGGCATAATTTACATCTTGCCAAGTATATCACATATGTTGTGTTGCAGTTCAATTTGAAAGCTATCTTATGTGTGTAATTGCATATACTAAAATGTGTCCCTTCCTCAATATATCTGCAATAATTGCAACTCTGGCATTTATGCATGCCTGCGTTACACACCAATCCAGTAGATTTTACTTCCAAAATGTTTTTCATATTTTTACCCTCTTATAAACCACTCGGGGTTGATACCCCACTTTTTTGTAAATCTCAGGGTACATTTTGAACAATTCCCAATTTTTAAAAATAATATCCTTACATAAACCACTGTTCAAATTGAAAGTGGTGATAAATGCACATGTTAAAGAAGACTCATCAACAGTCTCAATGGCTGTCTCATAAACTAAAGATATGTTCTTATCAGTAATTGCATCAGGTTGCTCAACAAATTCAGCATTGTTAGTACCCTTTGTACTATCGATCACCACTATATTAGTGCAAGTACTGGTATTTACTGAAATTGTTGTATTTGCCCCTGTATGGATTACTCCAGGTAACAAAGGTGTGTACACCTTATCCAGACGTTTGTCAGTTACTTCCTGAATCAGTTCATCCAACAAACTATCAGGGTAACCCCTTGCCATAAACATATTCCTAAGGTTAGAACACTCCTCACAGAAATCATCATACAAAGAAATCATTCTCGCAGCACGTACCAGTTGTCCCTTAACCACAGATCTTTTTTGGGAAAAGCGCTTTGGTTATTCTCAGTAAAATTGATTTTATACTTTAAGGTCGCTGTTTTACGTTTGTTTTTTATTTATTACTAGTTTGTTTGCCGTTTTTGTTTTTCGCTGTACTATGGCATCTCGTAAAACCAGCGTACCGGATTCTTTTGTACCGGAGGATACTCCGGCTATATTTAAACATAGTACACCTGCTGTTGTTACTGCCGACTTATTGGATGTAGAGAAACACCCGGTCGTCGGTAACATATTGGACAATATTAACCAGAAGTTGGAGAGCCTGCACCAAAGGTTAAACATGATTGATGCTGAGAATTGTGTAAATCGTGAGTTTCGTGAAATACATACTAAAACTGTTGAATCAATACAATTGAAACTTCGGCAAGATGTGAACTCCATTAGAGGACAAATATGTTCCAATAACTGTCAGACTGCTTTAATTCATTCTGGCGGGCAGTTACGTAACTACGATGGTGACAAGCCTGTAGCAGGAACTGACGTGTTTGCTCTTACTCGTGATGGGCGACAAAGTAAACCTTCTAGTCCTTGTGGGTCAACTAACGCAAATGCAGGAATTATTCTACAAGGTACATCTAATCGTGATGGTGTTGTAATTAACTCCAATATGTGTCCTACGGAATTGGCGGATGGTGAAACGGACGGACTACAAACAACTCAAGTACTCCAGCCAGCCCAGCCGTCCCATAAAACGCAAACACTTCGTTTACAACCAACAACGCAGATACTGCAGCTGCCACAGAATGATCGTGCGGTTTCCCAGCCACACCACTTAATGGCTCCACTACTTGCAGAACAACAAGGTAACAACAATAACGGTACTGGTATTATTAAACCAGTCTGGCTTAACAACTTGTTTTGCTTAGCTGAAACAGTTAATTCTAATGTACCAGCTAGTTCAAGTCAAGACCCATTGATTAACAGTGGTAACAACCCGAGTAATGAGAGCATTACTTGTAGATTGAAAGAATTTGATGCCTGCCTCTTAAAGCTTAAAAAGTTACAACTTGAAGTGACTTACTTCAATGAGTGTTTGACACGTAAAATTATACCGAAAGGGTTGAGGCGCTCGTCTTATCCAACAGGACTTGAGGCTGGGTCTGCTTTCCACTTGGAGTTAGTTACATTATTTGATAATCAGGGATTGGAATTATTGACTTTGTTTATTAAGCATTATAATTGTTGGATAGATGAATTATCTCAGCATATGTTATTGTTGAACAATTCTATAACTACTGACATTCAATTCAATAGATATAGGTTCGAATATGATCGGACTTTTGACAGTATTGATGACCATATGTCTAAGTTATTCCAGCAAAAGCTAAAAAAATTGAGTAGGGATTCGGAAGCATATAGAACTGGTGTGGCTTACCCCAAGCCACCTAATGGTCAGGTTTGGAGAAACGGATTGTTTCAGTTTGATTCCAATACTAATTCTGTTAACAATGTTGAAATAGCACCATCAGAGTTTTATGATAATGGCAACACAGGCATGGTTGATGTCATGCACAGTGGCGGTGAGCGGTTTGATGAACGTAACTCTAACAATGTACGCACCAGTACGCCTTGGAGCCAGAGGCTAAGGAGCAGTAATAACTTTCACACAAGAAGTAATTTTAACAACATGAATCAGCGTGTTACTTCAGTTCCTGCTCCTCCTGCTCCTACTTCTTCTTCTTTTTTAGGTACCAGACCCAAGAACAAGGGTCAATACCAACAGAGATTTATTCAGAGGTGGGCCAACAACCAGTAATACCTGGTCAGCCTACCCACGACTCTCCTGATAAAGAAGGACTTACTGTTGGCGACGATACTTCTATTGACAATGACTTAAGTAATGGTTGTTATTTTGACGCTGGGACATTGTATAACAGTTTTGATTTTAGCATGTTGGAGGTCACTACCACTCAACTGAACAACAAGTTCTTGCCTCTTGCTGGTATTATCAAAAATGACTCTGGCGACTTTAGCTTGTACAACTTTAGTGATGTTCACTTTGACAATGAGATGCTTTCACTGTTCTCTAAGGGGTTTAGTTTTGTACCATCTAAATTCATTAACATTGTTAACACTATTTTAGATGTTAAGCTATTTGTCAGGAAATTGAATTTCAAGATACTACTAGGTGATCATGTTGATCCTGTGGCATCTCACTTACATGTCCCCAGTACTTTTAATCCCCCTCTACATCCTGTGTTAGAGATGTTTGAGAGGTGCTGTGAGTTAGATCTGAGGCATATGGCCAACAACACCGTTCACAATTACGGCTCTACCAACATAAGTAAATGTGAGAGAGATCTCATTGAATTTTTAGGTACCCAAAATCTAAGGTTTTGCAAACCGGACAAGGGGGGTGGACTGGTGGTGTTTACGAATGCTGATTATGAGAACAGGATGCATGAAGTGTTAAAATCCAACAAGTACGACTTGAGTTCTAGATCTGAAGTTAATTGTGCGTATAAGTTGATCAATGATACCATTGGAGATTTGTTCATTGAGAACAAAATTGATTTAAAGACACATGATTATTTAATTACATCTTATCCAAAATTTTCATGTGCCTTTGGTATCCCTAAAATACATAAATGTATTGATAACCCCCCATTGAGGTTATTGGTGGATAGTAGGGGCACGCCAACATATACATGTGCAAAATTGATTGATTCTATCCTCCAGAAATACGTTTTGAAAGAGGCACAGATCTGTAAGGACTCTTGGTCCTATTTGGAAACTATCAGGGCGGTCACTTACGATATAGACATGAATTTCATCACAATAGATGTCAAAGATCTATACAGTAGTATACCCCAAGACATAGCTTTAGAATGGGTTAGCCTCATGATGAAGAAATACAATGCTCCAGATAGTGAGATAGATTTGGTGACAACACTCGGCGATCTGGTGTTGTCTTACAACTTCTTCATATTTTGTGATGACTTTTTCAAACAAAAAGTAGGCGTAGCCATGGGGTCGCCATGTGGGGGTAGCATGGCGAACTTGGTTATGGCCTACTGGGAGTCTAAATACGTGTTTTCGTCTTTAAATCCTTACCATGAGAATATTATATTATATACACGTTTTTTAGACGATATTTTCATTCTTTCATGTATTACTGAAAATGAAGCTTCTATGTTGGTGAACTACCTTAATGGTAGTACTGATTTTCTCGAATTCACACACACATTCTCCACTGATAGTATTGCATACTTAGATGTATGGTTGCAAAAAGATTTCCAGCATAATTGCTTTATTTCTAAGATACATCGCAAGAAGACATATTCAAATACTTTCTTGCATTTTACCAGTTGTCATCCCTTTTCCCAAAAAAGATCTGTGGTTAAGGGACAACTGGTACGTGCTGCGAGAATGATTTCTTTGTATGATGATTTCTGTGAGGAGTGTTCTAACCTTAGGAATATGTTTATGGCAAGGGGTTACCCTGATAGTTTGTTGGATGAACTGATTCAGGAAGTAACTGACAAACGTCTGGATAAGGTGTACACACCTTTGTTACCTGGAGTAATCCATACAGGGGCAAATACAACAATTTCAGTAAATACCAGTACTTGCACTAATATAGTGGTGATCGATAGTACAAAGGGTACTAACAATGCTGAATTTGTTGAGCAACCTGATGCAATTACTGATAAGAACATATCTTTAGTTTATGAGACAGCCATTGAGACTGTTGATGAGTCTTCTTTAACATGTGCATTTATCACCACTTTCAATTTGAACAGTGGTTTATGTAAGGATATTATTTTTAAAAATTGGGAATTGTTCAAAATGTACCCTGAGATTTACAAAAAAGTGGGGTATCAACCCCGAGTGGTTTATAAGAGGGGTAAAAATATGAAAAACATTTTGGAAGTAAAATCTACTGGATTGGTGTGTAACGCAGGCATGCATAAATGCCAGAGTTGCAATTATTGCAGATATATTGAGGAAGGGACACATTTTAGTATATGCAATTACACACATAAGATAGCTTTCAAATTGAACTGCAACACAACATATGTGATATACTTGGCAAGATGTAAATTATGCCCAGCCTTCTACATAGGTAAAACTGTGAGAAGGCTGAGGGAACGTATATATGAACACACATATGCTATTAAAAAGTTGAAAATGGAGAATGCTCTAGCCAAGCATATTAGTGTTTACCCCAACCATAGTTTCAAGTTTATGGCGATAGACCACATTCCTATGGATCAGAGAGGAGGTCCCAGACCATTAAAATTAGAAGAGGCAGAGTTAATTTGGCAGGTGAGACTGTACGCTTATAGGCATCCTGGATTAAACGACACCTGTTCAATTGCCAGTATTTTGAAATTGAAAAATCTTATAAGATGATACTGCTATTGTATATGTATTTTTATTTTTTTATTTGTGTATTTAGGTTTATCATTATATATATTTTCTATACTATTTAGTTTTTTGTAATGTAGGTTTTATACTTATGTTATAGGATTGACATTTATTATTGAAAGTAAGTTGGTGCAGGCTGTTCTCTAGTGTGTTTTTAAATTTTAAAATTAGGAAATATTTTCAATTTAATTAATTAATTAGTTAATTGAATAATTTATGACTGTATATTAATGGTGTTGTAACTTGTTGTGTCATTTCCTTTGAAGAAGACAAGCATTGGGCTTGTCGAAAAGCGCTTTGGTTATTCTCAGTAAAATTGATTTTATACTTTAAGGTCGCTGTTTTACGTTTGTTTTTTATTTATTACTAGTTTGTTTGCCGTTTTTGTTTTTCGATATAATTCATATACTCAACTTTGGCAAGGCTGCTGATGTCACTCACCTAGAAATATACTTCTGGGAAAGCCATGTTCTAGTACTCTTTGTAGTGTGTCCTGTGACTGCATACTGTCGTAGTGTGGTAAATTAGTTAGGTAGGTGTTCTAACCCCAGATTTGGTAACTTTGTGTGTCTGACTGAGTAGAGAGCAATGCTTTAAAGACTACTCCCACTCTGTACAATTCATATACACAACACTGGCAAGGCTGCTGATGTCACTCACCTAGAAATACACCTCTGGTAAAAATACAGCCCAATAGTCCCCATAGCACATCCTGTAACTGCATACTGCTGTATTGTGATAAAGTAGTTAAGTACATGTTCTAACCCCAGAATTGGCAAATGTGAATGTGTCTGACTGAGTAGAGAGCAATGCTTTTTAGGCTACTCACACTTCGTACACATCATATACTCATCTTTGGCAAGGCTGCTGATGTCACTCACCTAGACATACACCTCTGGGAAAGGTGTAACCCAGTATCTCCATAGGGTGTCCTGTCACTGCATACTGCTGTAGTGTGATAATTTAGTTAGACAGATGTTCAAACCCCAGACTTAGCAACTGTGTGTGTGAATCTGTGTCTCTGTCTGTCTTTGACTGAGTAGAGAACAATACTTTTTAGGGTACTCACACTCCTTAAAATTCATATACTCAACTTTGGCAAGGCTGCTGACATCAGCCACCTAGAAATACACCTCTGGGAAGGTTGTAGCTCAGTAATCTCTGTAGCACATCCTGTAACTTCGTACATTTATAGTGTGATTTTGAACTGTGGTAAGGTTCCGTCTCCACCCATGTTTTGTATGTATTCCAATGTCTGTGTATGGAGGAATGCATTATAGGCTACTCACTTGCAGTACATTTCGAATGGCCTACTTCGGCAATCCTGCTGATGTCATTCATTGTGAAATACAACTTTGTGGACAAAAGACTGTAGTAATTCCTGTGGTGTGACGTATACCTGCTCCATGCTGTAGTGTGATATAGGCTTTGATCAGGGGTTCAATACCCACGCATGTTAGTTGAGGATGTTTTGTGTGTGTCTTACTGACTGTGTAGGGAGCAATGCATTTTAGGCTAGTCACCTGCAGTACAGTTGAAATGGCCTTCTTTGGTAATCCTGCTGATGTCATTCAACATGAAATACACCTTTGGGGAAGAAGTACTTCAAAAATGTCCATGGCGTGTACTATAACTGTGTAGTATTATAAACTAGTTAGGTAGGGGTTAAACTCCCAGTGTGTGTGCGAGATTTCTTTTATGGTGGCCCTACTATATATCACAATGTCAACCATACAGGGATAACAGATGTAAATTAGCTGAGAGACTGGGGTGCAAAGCCATACCCATGCAGGTGGCATCAAGGCCAGCCACATGTTTAGCTGTGAGGGGGTGCCTGTTCATACAAGACATATAGTGTTTGGGTCTTCTCAACCCCATTAACGGTGCATGTGGACATATGAGTATTTTCTAATCTGCCATTGCTATCTACAGATGTATGGCCATATATACCTATATAGATTTATATATCTGCTAATATATATATAACTATGTCTGTATACACCTACATGTATATATACATATATATATATATATATATATATATATATATATATATATATATATATATATATATATATATGTATCTGCGGACACATATGTTACATGCTGTGTATATGTAGACATATAAGTGTAGACACATATATATGTCGATTTAGGCATATGCATGTATAAATGTGTATATATATTGATATATATGTATATAGTTTTAGAAATTAATATATATATACACACATATATATATATATATATATATATATATATATATATATATATATATATGTAGATATACATATCTGGATATGTTGTATCTGTTTAGATATTAATACAGGTACACTCACATACATCTAGATGTTGGTATACATTCTCTGTACTGTTGCATGACTGGACAGGATGATATGTTTCTGAAAACATCAAATCTTTTTGTATCTGTTATGGCTTAGTGGTAAATCACTTTGTTGATGGTATCCAGGGTTCTTGGCTTGAGCCTTGCAAGAGCTGTTTATTTTTTGCTGGGCAGAACACAACCCATTGGATACACAGTGATTAAGGCACTTTAAAGCAGTTGTAAGCAGGTTTGTGCGAGTTTGGGCGGAGCTAAGCAATGCCTACACAGGTTAATTAATTCAGCAGCTGAGCATAAGAAACTGTAACCAGACTTTAGCAGTGCTTACCTCCATGCAAACCTGCATACTACTGCTTTAATGTGCCTTAATCACTCTGTATCCATCGGCCCTTGTTCTGCCTAGCAACAAAACAAACAACCCCTGCTAGGCTCCACCCCAGGACCATGCACACCATACCAAAGTGATTTATCTCTAAGATATTGCAGATATGCATAACCCTGCTGTATTCACAAACATATCATCCACCCTAGTCATTCAACAGTACATAGAATGTACTCCAACATGTAGATATATATGTGTGTGAAAATATATTAATGTCTAAACAGATACAACATATTGATATATGTAGATATATATATATATATATATATATATATATATATATATATATATATATATATATATATACACACACACACACACACACACACACACACACACACACACACATATATGTAAGCAGATATTTATATCTATATAGGTATATATGGACATACATCTGTAGATAAAGTGGGAACATAGCAGAAACAGATATGTCCACATGTACCATTAATGGGGTTGACAGGCACAAATAACATATGTCATTCACAAATAGGTATCCCCCCTACAGCAAAAATGTCTGCCCTGCAATACACTACCAACTGTTGCAGATCCCATAACCAGGACCTTACATGGCAAGGGCACAATATGTTAACAGTACTCCATCCCACCTTTATGACGTCAGGATGGTATCAGTAATATATCATGCAGTACAGTCAGACTCATAATGACTCCTATTTTGCAGTAATCTATTACCTTTGTTAGCCAGAGTCCCGTACTGTTGGCCTGTACTTCAGAGATGTAGATGCCAAACAACAGTGGTCCCAGGACTGAACCCTGAGGTATTCCACTTGTCACTTGTCTGGGGGTGGATTTGGAGTCAGTTGCACCTACAGTTTGGGTTCTGTCAGTAAGACGTGGCAAACCATCGAGTGGCATATGGATGTATGGCTGTATTAGTATGTTAATTTATGTTTCTTGAATGGGGAATGGTGTTGAAGGGCTTGGCAAGGTCTATATAGGCTTTGTGGTCTGCCTTACCCTCTTCAACAGCTATGCAGACTCGGTCAAAGCATTCAATCAGTTTCAGGAGACAAGACTGGCCATCCTTGAGCCCAATCTGTGTGGGGTCCAGTGTTTGAGGGTTGCCAATGTCTGTGTTCAAAACATCCCTGATAATGCATTCCATGCCCATGCAGATCAGGCTCATCAGACTGATGTGACGGTAGTTTCAGGGATCACAGGTGGATCCTCCCTTGTGGAGTGGGATAAGTGCAACTGTGCGCCACTCAGTGGGCACCAAGCCTGATGCAAGGCTATGATTACACATGACAGTTAGGTTAGTTGCCATTCCATTTTGTATTTCATGTAGTACACAGCCCAGGATGTCATCTGGTCCCATGGATACTGTATTCTTAGCTGTAGATAGTGTGTTTTCTGCCTGTGTGGCCATGATTACTGGGCAATGGAACCCTTTTCGTATTGACATGGGTCCTTTTGGGGGTGAATGTGGCACTAAATCAATCTGCCAGGTTATTGGCACATTCTGTTGGTGCAGTCTATGTAATGCCATTCTTTTGTAGCTCAGAGCACTTCTGAGCATTGCCAGTTAGAATTCAGACATAACTATAGAATGCTGTGTGGTTGTCTGTGGAATGTGTGGCAATTTTACTTACATAACCAGCTTTGGAGGATTCCATGAGGGATCTCAATGTCTTACTGGGGCTGGTATGGGAGTTGTTTGTATCCTTGGATTATGCTTTTTTTTTCAACAGTGTCTACCATCTGTTGTGTACTCTGTTAATGGCAGGAGACCACCAGACTGGCTTGATTATTTGGGAGGTGAGAGTCGTGGCTCTATATGGGATATCAGGAATCATGCACAAGTGGCTCTGCTCATACAGTGCCTGAGTACAGGATTCATCAGTTGAACTGTCAGCTCCTGTCTCCATGGGTGTCGCAAACATTATCACTTCTCCTTGAATAGCATGAAGTTGGCCTTGGAGAAGTCTTTTACAGACAACTGTATATACATTCCTTTCACATGTTAAGTTTGATTAGCCTATGGTGGGATTTCTTTGATGGAACCACAGACTAAAGTACTGTTGTGATGGCTTAGTGGGTAGCTGCTGTGAATCTAGTGCACATGGTCCTGCGTTCATGACCAGCAAAGGCAGGTTCATTTTGTTCTGCCAGAACAGTGGTTAATGCATACAGACTAATTAGGGCAGTGTAGGTTAGTCACACTCAATACAATTCAAATGCCCTACTTTGGCAATCCTGCTGGTGTCAATCTCTGTGAAGTACACCTTTGGGAAAAGAGCACCTCAGTAATCTCTGCGGTGTGTGCCATAACAGTGTAATGCTATAGTGTAATATCAAACTCTGGTAGGGTTCTATTCTCACACATGGGAGTTGTGGATGCCTTTGTGTCTGTTCTTATGCCTGTGTAGAGAGCAATGCATGTTTGGCTAGTTACACTTGCTACAATTCATTTGCTCTACTTTGGCAGTCCTGCTGATGTCACTCACTGTGAAATAAACCTTTGGCGAAAAAGTACTTCAGTAATCTCTGTGGTGCATTCTATAATGGCATAGTGCTGTAGTGTAATAATTAGGTAGACGTTCTAATCCCAGATGTGACAGGGGTGTGTGTCTTACTGTATTGATGTTTCTTGTTCATGTTCTGTGTGAAGGTGGTTATGAGTGTGTAACAACTGAACCCAATGTTGAGTGTGTTTTTAATATTTCTTATATGGTGCCCGTAGCATAAATTACAATATTCACCATGCAGGGTTAACAGATGTTATATCAGTACATACTCAATCATGGGTTCGATACTCTGGACTGGTTGGTGTATGACACAAACATGCTTAACTTTTACTCTCCCAACCCACCCTGACTTATCTTTGCCTCTGTCTGCCTCTCTCACTCCCTCTCTGGTGGATGTGGAGACTTACACCTGTTTTGCTTAGGCAGCGGAATGAGTATTGTTAGTGATGCACATGATCAGCTGATGGCCTCTGCATGGATTACAGCCCTCCTCTAGCTGATTGCATGTGGAACAGCTGTGGTAACATTCCCATAGCCAATTGCATGGAAACACACTCCAATATCTAGGAACATCATGTTGGTGTTGGGCCTTTTCATTCACTGTGAGCAGGAACTAGATCTGTTGTTTGGCAAACAGCATCACAGATGGATTGGGGACTTAACTCTGACAACATACACTGTGGAAACAGGCCAACACACAGGAGGGGGATGTGCCTGTCCTGACTACAGACTGTAAGTGCTGCTATACTACAGTTGGGGTACTATTGTTATAACAGGGTGTGTGTGGATATGGCTGTCCTACTTGTTTTAATACTTGTCATGTCAGTGCTATGTTTGTGAGGAATCCCCATCTGTAGGGTCATCTGCAGACTGGGCAGTGTGTGGTGCCTTGTGTTCCTTGTGTTACCCACAGTGCACCTATCTTTCAACTACAAAATGTAGTGTGAGGATTGCAGTCAGTAGATGGTGACAGCTGGGAGAGTTACTGACGTCATATCCATCATAGGACATATGTTGCATCAAACCCTGTTATGACATAAATGTATGAGGTCATCACAGCAACATGTCAATATTGGGCCTGCCTTTGTGCCTCTAGTCACAACCCTGTCAACCTTTGTACATATGTCATGCAGTAGGGGGTGCATATGTTCTGTACACCAAATTCATTGACAGCATATCTGATAACAAGCCAGTGAGATATCAGACTGCTACACATGTTATGTATAGTAGGGGTTATATTTGAGGACATAGCCTGGGTATTCTGTGGTTGTGTGTACAGTACTGAGGTATGTGTAAGTCTGGTAATTGTTAACAGTGTGTGTATAGTGCATATGTACCTTGGCCTGTGTAGAGGCTGTAGTAGATGTCATTGTTCTTGGTCCTGTTCTATCTGATGTTACATGCTGCTCCACTGTATGTCACCCTATCAGCTTACATGTTTGTAGGGGTGAACACACACATGTCCCAAACCACAGACAGCCATCGGATCACACGGTGTAGTGGCCCAGTATATGTAGAGTTGTTGTGTGTGTGGCTCATATGAGGATGGTGTACATCAGATAGTCCATATACTGTAATAGTACACTATCTTACCATATGTGGCTGTGTTCACATTGGTTGTGGTTATGCACTTTCACACAGGTGTCTGTTACTCTGTGATGCGACATGCCTGTAGAGCCTGCTATCTATGCAGGTACATGTGTATTCCCACATAGGAATTGTAGCCCAGTGTTGAGTCAGTCTGCCTGCAGCCTGTGCTGTGCTTTGTTGCATGCCTAGCAGCTTACTGTACTTATCCAGTGAGATGTCATGTCCAGATACTTACCAGATGCACTGCTGTCTGGCCACCATAACAGTCATGTATGTCAGACAAAACAGTGGAAGGCTATTCAGATGTATGTCAGTAACTAGTGGATAGTATGTGGCCATGGCACCTGTGTACCAGCGGTTATTATGTGTTAGGACAGACATGGGTGTATGAATGCATAACCTATGGGGGCAAATGTATACCAGTATGTACGTGTTACACCCATCTACATGGTTGTTAACATCCATATTGACAGGCCTGGTGCACATGTCTTGAATGAAGGGGTTCTGTGTATACCTCTGGACTGACCCGAGTGAATCAGACTGTCCACATATATTGGCCATATCGCAGCTGTAGCCCAAAGAGGTGTTACTGTGCTAGCAGTGGTACTGTACTATGATGACCTTAGGATGTCTTTAAATAGCCAATGGCGCACATGTTAACAGCAGATGTGGCCACCCACACACACCATTTCTGTGAAGACAATCCCTATTACAGTATCAATAGTCTACAAATATACCTGCACTACATACGTGACATCCCCTTGCACTGAGAGGTTGGGACTATTGGGGCTGAGGAAGGGCTCCACTCCATGTGCAGGACATATGGTCAACATATATGTATATATAATTATACATATATCCATAAAGATATGTACACATATACATATCTTGCTTACTGTATGACAACAGTTTTACACATATGTGCCTGTGTTCCAGCCTCTGTCCTCCACCTACATACCAGGCTTTGCACATATGGCATGCTGTCAGGTGCTGTTATGTAATGGGCTGTGTGCATGTCATGCTGTCATTCCTGCCATCACTCCACTGATGTTGTTTCCCCCACACATACCGGGGGGCTGGGGCCATATATGTGTGGGTTTCACCTACACAATACATGTGTGCCCTAATGCACTCCAGAGGTCAGTGTATGTAACAGTGGTATATGGCCTAGTATTAGTGAGTGTGTTGGGGGGTGCACCATGACTAACCTAGGCTGTTACAACATGTGTGGGTATCTGAGATAAGCTGCCTTAAGGTATCTGGATGTACTTTACCATACAATCCACCTTGAGTAAATCAGGCCTACTGCCTCCTGCCATACGGGATGTTCTGTCTGTCAGTGTGATTGTGATGGTGTCAGGTATGCTTTGTTATGTAACAGATACATCCCATTGTATCAACTGGGGTCTGTACCCCCCTAGGGATTGTGTACAGAGTGTAGATAGAGGCTGCTGACCTATACATCTGCATTACATACTGTTGGTTGTCTGGTATGCTGTGACTCAGTCTGTCATTACTAATGTACTACTTGAAGGCCTCGACCTAGACAGCAACATATGTCAACCTTTCCAGACTACTGTCTTAGTACAACTATTTCACAGTTGCATTACACTGTTCATATGGATGTCAGTGTCTAAACAGCTATATGACATGGCATATACAACTGTTATAGTACACAAATAAAGCTTTCACATTCATTTATGCACACCTGTGTGTGGTGTTATACACTTTGATATATCTGTGGGTATATGTTGCAGGCTATGAATGTCATTCATATGGGTGGCTCATACAGTTTCCAGTTGGTAAGGTGGTGACTGTAGGAAAACTGGCTGCTCCATATTGTGTGCACCTACTACATATGTATATTACTGTACAAATCTCTGTGTGTGTATGTGTAGTTACATATATATATATATATATATATATATATATATATATATATATATATATATATATATGTATATATATATATTTATATATATATATACCTGTATCTGCATATATTTGTCTGTGTATATGTATCCTAGGGATGGCCATGTCATGTCTGGTCCTGGTTATGGGATCTGCAACACTTGATACCGTATTACAGGGAGGGTCATGCTTGGCTGGGGAGGGGGTATAGCTATTAGTACCAGACGTATATTGTGTGGGGCCTCTCAACCCCATTAACGTTACATGGGGACATATATGTTTTGTTATTTCCCCATTATCTATAGATGCATGCCCGTATATACCTATATATATATAACCTGCCGTATATATTTAGACATGTAGATGTGGACATATATATCTATAGATGTAGGCATTTGCATGTTTATATGTTTATATATATATATATATATATATATATATATATATATATATATATATATATATATATATATACACATGATGTAATCATTTAGACAGTAATATATTTACTCACACACATATATCTACATCTTGGAATACATTGTCTGTACTTTTGAATGACTGGGCTGGATGATATGTTTGTGAATACATTAAGGATGTGGATATCTGAGATGGCTTAGTGGTAAATCACTTTGGTTATGGTATGCAGAGTCTTGGGTTTGATCCTAGCAGAGGCTGCTTATTTCGTTGCTAGGCAGAACAAGTGCCATTGGATACAGTGTGATTAAGGCACTTTTGAGCAGTTGTAAGTGGGTTTGCACGATGGTAAGCACTGCTAAGTTATGGTTACTGTTTCTTATACTCAGTTAGCTCCTGAATTGCTTAACCTATGTAGGCATTGCTTACACCCATGCAAACAGGCTTAATCCTGCCCACTTCTGCTTAAAAGTGCTTACTCTTGCTTACCCCCGCACTAATTCCTTTAAAAGAAAAGAAAAAGGGGTTGATAGGAAAGTGGTGAAGAAAGGTGCACACAGAGGGAAAGACAGTTGGGAAAATAGCTAAGGATGTGCAGGAAGGATGTAGGGAAGGTCCATAGCTGCCCATTTCTTCTACAGCATATACACTGTATTTGGAAGTGGATTTAAATTGAATCACATTCAGTCACTTTATGCATTAATTGCTGCACTACTTTTAGACCACTTCCTGATCTACTTGTCTGATACTGTACTGTTATCTCTTAAAGTCAAATCTCTAATCCTCTTTCTGAATCAGTTTAATTTTTTTATTCTTTTACAGTCCCCTGTCACTGCACCATGTGTGTTTTTCCCCCAGCCTGTGCTGGTTGCCTAAATTTCTCTCCCACAGACCATTCAACATTGCAGCATCAACAGCAACATAAGCAAAGTGCCTGCAGTGTACATCCTACCCAAGTTCTATTTATCTCTCAGTTGCAACTAGAATAAAGCTTAATCATTTATAAAATAGCACTGTGCACACCACTCAGACATTATAGTCCAGGTTCTCCACCTCCCAAACCCCTAAACTGTTGTCTTATTATTTTTTCTCTGTGGTTTTAGTAAATTTTGCATACTCTATTGCACTGCTGACAATGCTTATAAAGTTTGTACATCATAGTCTGTAAATGGAGCTTTTCTCTCCAGGCCTCCATTAAAAATGGGTTCTTTCTGATCCAGTCAGACCATCCTGGTAAACAAATGTAAAATAAAATAAAAATATTTTATTTTGGAATATGTGAGTACAAACCAAGCACTTTGGATAATAATTTTAAAATGTGATGTCACAGTTAAGTGCCTACTCTCCATCACTCCCTACCAAAATCCTATTCCACAGTTCAACAACGCTGAGCTAGTCATAGGAAATCTCAAACTAAATAACCAGAAGAACATTTGTGTTATAGCCCTCTATATCCTCCCTGGAAGCAACATTAACACACTTGAAGAAATTCTTCTATGGGCCTCATATAATATCAAGCTTGAGACATACATCCTAGGAGATGTGAACATTGACTGGAAGAAAATTACTGCCAATAACCCCACCATTTCAATCAAGCTATGTAATTTCACTCAACTCACAAATGCTATAACCAGACCTAATAAAAATAACCCCCCAGACTCCATACTTGACTGGATCCTTGTCTCCCACCCAAACAAAATCTCCCACACTGGCACCTTACCAGACTCTATCAGTGATCACTTACCAGCCTTCATCCATAGAGCAACCCCCTCCTCTCCTCATCTAGACCAATATATCCATACTCGGAATCAAAACAACTTTAACCCTACAACTTTTTTCCAATTCTCTCAAACTGATAAATTGGGACACTCTAAAAACTCTACCTCTGGACACTGCTGTCAAATTCTTCAACTCAGCCTTTTTAGACACTCTTAACTCCCAAGCCCCTCCAAGAATAAAACGTATAAAAAACAATTCTGCCCCTTGGCTTAGTAAAGATACCAAAACACTCATGGAACAAAAGGACAAGACCTGGAAACTTTACCATCATAATAGGCACCCTGACACCCTTCTTAAATATAAAAAACTCCGCAAATTAGCCAAAAAAATGTATCATACAAGACAGAAAAGCATACTATATCAAACTCCAGTCTAACCACTTCTGTAACCCCAAACATTTCTGGAAATCCATCAACTCACTTCTCAACCCAGGCACCAGAAACAACCTTTGCCCTGACACTAGTAAATATGACCCAAAAATAGCTATTTTTTTCAACTACTTCCTTACTAACTCTACAGCAGAACTCATTAAAACATTCCCAAACAACAACACCTTCCCCCAAATCAAATCCTCTGCTCAACATTCCACCCCAAACTCACCTCCCATATTCCACCTCAAACCCATCCTCACCTCATATATAAAAAAAACTTCTCTCTAAGCTTAAACCTTGCTCCAATGCCCCTGACAATATCCCCTCACTCTTTTTAAGAATTGCAGCAGACAGCATCACCATCCCCATTAACATATTCATCAACAGATCCATACAAGAAACATATGTCCCCAAACTGTGGCGTGCTGCCTTTATCCTACCCCTCCATAAAGGAGGTAAAAATAATAACATCTCGAACTTCTGACCCATAGCGATTCTCTCCCCTGTTTCAAAAATTCTTGAGAAATGCATCCACCTCCAGCTCATGCCATTCATTACACATAACCAACTCCTCACCCCAACACAACATGGGTTCCATCTAGGCCATAGCACAATAACAGCTCTTCTCTCTTTTCTAGACATCATAAACCATGCCTGTGCCTCCAGAGAACTTGTACCCACAGTCCTCCTTGACCTCTCCAAGGCTTTCGACACAGTCTCCCATACCCACCTTCTTCACCAAGTTCCAATCTTATCTTCTCACAAAACACCATTACCTGGTTCAGCAGCTACCTCTCTGACAGATCTCAGGCAGTAAAATGGAAGACTGGCACCTCAGCCTTCCTTCCCACCCCAACCTGGGTACCCCAGGGATCCATTCTTGGCCCTATGCTCTTCAATATATTCATTAATGATTTCCATGCAGCCATTCCTAACACTAATATAGTACAATATTCAGATGACTCAACATTAGTTTGCTCTGCTTCAAACCTCCCTGAGCTCCAAAGAAAAACTCAAACTGCCTTCTCAACTACTGAGAACTGGATGTTCCAAAATCACCTCTCTTTGAATGCCAACAAATCAAAGATCCTTCTATTCTCTCCCTCGACATCTATCCGCCTAGACAAAACCTCTTCCAAGATTAAAAGCCTTGCCAACTCCACTATGGAAGTTGTTCCTTTTGCTAAACTTCTTGGAGTTACTATTGATGAACACCTAAAATTCGATACAGATATTCAGCTAAATATAAAGAAAACCCATCAGAAACTTGGCATGCTGTACAGAAACTCCCACTTTCTCCCCCTCAACAAGACAGACTGTCACCACTACCTTCTTTCTACCTTCACTAATGTATGGTGCTACCCTGCTAACCAACCTATTTTCCTCCATCTCTTCTAAACTAGAATCCTGTTACAATAAAATCTCAAAGTTCGCCACCACTTCCAAATACTCCACTCCACTGTAAACTTCTCCACCAGCTGTAATGGCTAGAACTCCCAAACTACCTTCACTACCTCCAACTCATCACCACTCACAAGCTTATTTTCAAACCAACTATACGCCCAGCACTAACAAACATCTTAACATTATACACCCCAAACAGAACTCTAAGATCTACCTACCAAAATCTAATCTCTGTTTATAAACCAAACCGTCCCGCTGGTCAGCTTCCCCTATCCTTTTCTGTTGCCAAAAAATGGAATTCTCTCCCTCCATCTCTAAGAATTTATGAGAACTCTGAACAGTTCAAAACCCAGCTGCATTCTTACCTCTCTCAAAAAAAATGGAAATGCAATTGCACTCCCCCTACCTAACCTGCTTAATACATAAATACTTTATAACACACAAAGTTTGTTCTTCCTTACACACTATTGATTAACCCTATGTACTGCCTTCATGCTAATGCTACCTCTATACCACTCTCAGAGGATTTAAACCTCTGTATTAATTTAAGTCATTTTAATATTCATGCATAAAGAACTCATCCATGCTAATGTTACTCCTATATCATTCTCAGATTATTTAAACCTCTGTATTAATTTAACCTTGTACTACTGTTTTCAACCACTAAACATGTAAATATGCTTTACATCCTTCTCCAAGCTGCTGTTTAACTTTTGTTTAGTTTTTGTTATTTTGTATGTAAAATTTGCTTAGTTTGTTTCTGTTTCCACAATGTATTGTACTTCATATTATGAAACTTGTACTATGTATTATTGGAGCTTTTCTCCCAGGGCCTCAACTGAAAACGGGCTCTTTGAGCCCAGTAGACCTCCCCAGTCATCAAACTGGAAATAAATAAATAAAATAAAATGTACGGGTGGCTTGGATGGCAGGGGCTCAGAGTTTTGTAATCTTGACTCATCTTTCTCAGATCATAGTCGTGCAAGAAATGATCACTATGTTTTCACCATGCACACATAGGAAATATGGTATAATATGTGATTGCCCTAAAAGTCTTTTTGCCACATCCACTATGCAGCTAGCTGCCAATTCATGTCTGATCTGATGTAATATATTACATGATAAAGTTATGCGTCTGCAGGAAAAATGTTATGCGCTGGAATTATTCTTTTCTTAGCTGTGTTTTTAAAACTTTCCTATCACTGTTTCTGTGTTCTGTCTCTCTGTCTCTCTCTCATGCACATACACACACATGCATATATACATACAAATGTCGAGACTAACAATGATATGGAAAAACAGGCATGATGTGCATTAATGACTGTATGTAATGAGTTAAGCTTTGAAGCATAAGGTGCATTAATCGCATGCCTGCAACTAGAAAACATGATATGCTTGTTTTATATATGTTTAAAACTTATTTTTTCATCCACTTAAAATGCCCAAATTATTCAATGGAGTGTCACACATAGACAGAGCAATTCCTAGCAAGCAATGGAAATCAGTCACAACCAAGTTATGAGCAGTTGATCAATTTATCATGCAGTACACATGCACACATTCACTTACACAGTTCACATACACATAGATGCAGGTTCTAAATTGCCAGTCTATGTTTTTGCATCTTTAGGATGTGGAAAGAAACTGTAGCTGTTGATGAAATCTCAAATAAATTCAAAAGCTCTTTAAATAAGTCATCCCACCAAGGAACTATGCACTGTGAGACAACAACGCTAACTGCTGTACACTGCTCCTCATAACAGCTTGTTAGTGAAAAAAAAATGGAAGGAATCTAGGACATTAACAAGGACCCAAAATTGTGCAACTTGTTGGGGTGCAAAAGTATAAATGCAAAGGTGCCCTAGAGATAATGAAACCAAACACTTCCACTATGAATGGATAATTCTAACTTATCAAGGAATTAAAAAAAGCCAAAAAAGGCATTTTTTATCTTTTTTAAGGGGGGCAAGCCTCCCCCTGATGTCAGAGAAATCCCCTACAACCCCTAAAGTTATATATGCATTCCATGGTCTTAGTACATAGAATAAGGAGGGAATTACCACTGAAGAGGACATCATTGCTGCCCCAACTCACCAACAGTGATTTCTTGTGGAAGAGCTCTGATCCTCAGAATGTTGAACTTCAGGAAAATTGCACCCAAGAGTTCAGTCTTCATCCACTCATAGGTTACTCTCAAAATTGCCTCACAAATGAATTGGTTTCGAAAGCTAGCATAAAAGCAAGCAGGTTTTCAAAAAGCATAAACTTAAGACAGCTAGCATGAAAGCAAGCTTAGCCTCAAATGCAACTTTGCAGCCACCTTTGTCACACGATATATTAATTTAATAATATTTATACTAACTCTACTCATTAGTCCATTAAATATAAAAGCAGGTTTTATTGGTAAAATGATACAACTTATATTATGTTTATTAATTTGAATGCAACATGTCCTGTCTATTCATATAGTGCTAGGTAACGTACTATGTAGTGCTATAAAATAAAATACAGATTTTTACATGAGCCAGCAATAAGTATATGCTGCATCTTAATTGTATTTATGGGTGAACAAATTAAATAAATACATTAGTGACAATAACATTCATTATTACATTTCAGATTAAGTAAATACAGCAGTCTAAATATTAATACAGTCACACATTCACATACTCACACAAACACGTGCCACATAAACAATGGCATTGGACATTTTCTTCCTTTCTTTTAAAAGAATAAGAACATTTCATATAAGCCACATATTGTCTTCAAATGCACAGCAAAATAAAAGTGAAAGCCCTTAAATTAACCTAGTTTAATTAGCGCATGGTTTTCCAGCCTTGTGACTTCAGTTTCTTCTGCAACAGTTTCTTCCTTCTGTTGTAGAGTTTACTGATGGCTGGGGACACCAGACAAGCTTCCTTTTTTTTCGAGGAGAGTGTCTTAGTTCTATTTGGAATGGCAAGGTCCATGCATTTGTGCATGTGCTTGTATAGTGCATTAGTGTATGATTCGGAAGTCATGCAGCTATTTTTCACTGGCATAGGTGCTGAGAAGTTAGCCACCTCTGTTTTTAGGAGCCCAAAGTCAGCTTTAAAGAAGTTTTTCAGGGTGGTCACCTTAGCGGGGGTGTAGGTGAGATGGAAATTTCCATGTTGATCAGTTTGTGGTCAGATTTAACCAGGGAGAAATTGACTATAGGTGTGAAGCAACAGTCTCCCATGTTGGTGATAACCAGATTGAGAATGTTGCTTCCTCTATTGGGGGTCAGAATGAGCTGGTCCAGTGCATTGAAATTGATAAATTCCAGAAAGTGTTGTGTCTGTACATTGGTACTTGAATAATTTTCCCAGTTGATGGAAGGGTAGTTGAAGTCACCCAGTATGAGAGTATTCAGTTGGACCTTGATAGATTCCAGGGTGCTTAGTAACTTGTAGTGAGAGTCTAGAGACATGGTTGGGGTTCTGTAGTAGGCTATGACTTGTATTGCTGTCTTATCCAGTGTTAGATGTACCTGAAGTATCTCGGATGCATTATGCTGGGCTACCAGTTTAGAGGTGTGCGTATCCTTTAAGAATATGGAGACATCACCACCTTTGGAGCTTCTAGACGTATTGAAGGGCTGAAAGGTATGGAATGAGTTGTAGGCTGGGAGCATAGGGGTGCTTTCTGCCTGTTTAAACCAGGTCTCCATTACAGCACAGATGTCAACATTCTCCATTTTGACGAGAGCTTCGAGTGAGTGCATCTTGAGATTTAGACTGCTAGCATTGAGCAGCATGACCCTCAGATTGCATTTGTTTGTAGCTGTTAGGGTGAAATTTTGGTCTTTGGAATACTGCCTAACAAAGGCTCTATAGGGGTGGCAAGAGCCTTAGCCAATACCCAGAATCCCAGGGGTGACAGATGCAGGCCATCTATGGCAAAGCATCAAGGTCTGTCTATCATGTATTCTTAGGCAGACAGATACTGAATCTCCTTAAAATGACACCAGAAACTAAGCCACTTGTTGAAGTCAGTCATTTCCTGCTTGTACTGTGGTATCTTTCTGGGTGATGGTAGAATACTGCTCAGGGCTAGGGACATACCTTTCTGGGCCAAATAATTTGAGAGTTCCATCACATCTCTTTTTCATGTAGTCCATGGAGGTCATTCACACCCATATGGACAATGACTGAGTCACAGTGGCAGCTGGTGATTTCAAATCAAAGGGGGGCTACAGGAGACATCGGAATATATGGAGCCAATGGAAAGGGGTGTGGACAACTAGAAAGGGGCAGAGTTGTGCTCAAAACCACAAAACTGTGACATTAATTAAGTCCAATCAAGACAAAATTAAGTGGAGAAGAAAAAAATATTTCAATGCTTTGGCTACATGACAGCTTACTTAATATTTAGATGGAAACAATAAGGTTGTGAGGCATGAAAAAATAAATTACTTTTTACATACATTACTGAAATGCCAGTCGAAATAAAGTATAAAAAAAACAAGCAGCACTCAACTCAAACCACTTCTCCTTGCACTGCAGTTCTACTTATAATTTATATTCAGCTTTATAAAAGTACCAAGTAACATGTTGAAAGTAACAATTTCCCGATACCAATTACCCCCATTTGTAAAAATGTTTCTTATCTAAAAAAGACCTGCTGCCTGACAACAACTATCGACTTGCTTCATGGGGAAAACATGATCAAAGTAAAAAATGAACAGCAAACAAAAAACAAGCTCCATATAAATTGCTTAAAGGATTACTGCACAGGTTATGGACCACACATGGTAGATTGGCATTCTGTTTAGTTTACAGGTAAAGCCTGCAAAGATGACTGCAAGTCTCCAACAAATGTAATGAGACTCTGAAAACACTGTAATCCTGTCCCTTATTACAAATACTGTCATATGCATTTCAATACCTAAGGCTTATACATTATCTAGCTATGTAAATATTCTCTGCCTGCCAACAACAAAAAGGCTTTCACTGTTGATAATTCTTTAACAGTATGCTTATTAAAGCTTGCTTGCATCTTACAATCCAAGACAAGCTAACCTGATGGTCATTAAAGCATTATTACTTATACACAGAGCAACATGCACTGCAACAACATACATTTTCTGAATAATAAGAAGCATAAATCAACAGTATAAAATATGACAAAAAAACAGAATATTTTGCAAAATCAAGGATAGATGAAAAGCCACTGTAGTACTTGTGTCTACCTTGGATAGGGGGATACGTTTCACACTTATACTGCATAACTGCTCCTTGCATTGCTTGGACACATCCAGAGTCACTACATGGGGGAGTGAGGTACGAGTATTTCACAATTTGAAATGTCTCTGGCTGACGATGACGGCCCTGACATAATTGTCATACTTCTCAACCTCAGAGCAATAAATCTGGAAAAAAGCCATAAATAGAAGTGGGACAAAGGCCCAAAAATAAGGACAAGTTTTAAATATTGCTCTTATAAACTTAGAAAGATAATAGAATAGTAGGTCTTGCATTAGTATGAATTTTCTGAAGGGTATGAAATCTGAAACTCAAATGTCTGTCATTATTTTCTAACTTCAATCTTTAATGATTTGCCACTAATTTGCCAGAAAACCACAATTTTATGAAAAACAGACCAAAAATGTGATGCAAAAATATAAAATAGCCACACAATATAGCTGGGAACCTGTCAAAAAAGGGATACTTTTTTAAATATTTGTACTAAGTTGAGCAGCTGACAAAATAAGAGAATCTATATGCATTTCTAAAATAAAAGTAATCTGTAACTCTGATCATTACAATTATTTATTAATTGTAAACCTTCCACGTTTCTATCAAAATTGTCATTTTATGCAGGGATTATTAGGGGGAAAGCAACATTTAGAGGCAAAATTGGGTTTGGATATATCTAATTCTATAAAGCGATTTATTTGTGCATACTTCTCAACCTCTTAACGCAGGAAATCTGGACAATGCCAAATATATTGGGGGAATAAACAAACAGTACTAAAAGTTGCTCTTGTATAAACTTGGACAGTTGATAGAATAAAAGGTCTTGCTTTAGCTTGCATTTTTCTGAAGGGTATGAAGTCTAAAACTCAATGTCCGTTGTTAAGTGATTTCAATCCTAAATGATTTGTCAGAAAAACACAAATTTTATGAGGAATAAACCAAAAATAAGAAGCCAAAAATCTATTCATTCTGCAAAAATTTGGACAGTTCAGAGGTATAGTTCAGCCAGGAGAATTGTGTGGCAGAAATCCTACACAATGGACGTAGCTCCCTATGTGTGGACAAAAAGTACCCCCCCTCCAAAAAAAATGAAGATAAAAGAAAAGTGATTGCTTATATCTGGCTTCATCACTTTCAGTAGCATCCAGACTCAGCGAAAATATTTAGTAACAAAAAAAGTTTGGACTTGTAGACAGTTGATTTAACTGGTTTCTAATCAAACACATCCAACCAAGAACTGGGAGGGGGCATACCTGAGCTGATCAGATAATTATTAAATGGGGCATGGGAAAGATGCCAGTCTGATAGCAGCAGAAATCCATAGCTCTGCTTAGATTTTAATATTCTGACAGGAAATATACTTTAATTTAAAAAAAATCTAACTAAAAGTATACTAAAAGCTAGATTAACATAGATTATGTATTATTTTCTAAAATGAATACATAGTCAAGAGAATTTTTTAATTATTTCTGTGAAGAAGTTTTCTACTGGAGAGCTCAACTTGAGCAACTCAAAGAACCTACACCAGGAAAGTGCAGTGAAGAACAAATTACATTTTATAATAACAAATATCCCAGAACTGTCACTAAAAATGAACAAATTTGAAAACAAAATGGATATTATCAAACAAGAATGCACTAAACAACTGGAACTTCTAAATGGAATAGTAAAAAACAATCTGAACAGATTCTTGCCTTAGAGGAAACAGTAACTACCCTGGATACTAGAGTGACAGAAAATGAACATCACAATGAATTTCTTCTGAAACAATATACCAGGCGGATTGAGAAACTGGAAGACCTTGAAAGTAGATCATGGAGGAATAACATAAGAAGATATGGAATTCCTGAGAAAGAAGAGGGTGCTAACATGATTCAATTCCTCAATAAGTGGTTTTCATCAGCACTAAACATGCTTAAATCCCTCTCTTTTGGAATTGAGAGGGATCATCGGTCCCTGGAAATTCCAGCTCCGTCTCTGAGTTCATCTAACCCCAGGTCTACAATAGTTAGATTTCTTTTCTCACAAGACAAGGACTTAGTGCTGAAATCAGCTTGGACTAATTCCCCTATCAAGATGGGTGAAAACATTTTGACAATGACTACACCTCTACAGTCATATTTAGAAGAAAGGAGTGTGTTCCTCTAATTAAGTCCTTGAAAAAAGCCAATATTAAAGCTCAACTTTTTTTCCTGCAAGAATAAAAATCACCTTGCCAGAAGGAGTAAAGATCTTTGATTCCCTACAAGAAGCAGTAGAATTTATCCAAAAGAAGAAATTACTCTCGGGCACTGAAGAAACAGAATGGTTATCCCAGAGTTTGAAGAGACAGGCAACAAAAAATGGATGGTCTGTGAAGGAAGGAGCAAGCAAAACTAAGAAACTGAAAGACAAATGAATAAATTCCTTCTAATTTTAAATGCTTTGTTTTATGAATCATAATATATTTGATTCTGGAAAATCTCTATACTGTAAGTTAATATAAATCATCCAGAATTAACTTTCTCTTTTTCTTTCCATATATATATATATATATATATACACACACACACAAAGTTCTTTTTTTTCTCTCTGGTCTGGTTAATTGGTGGGTAAATTAAATGTTATAAAATTATTTCTAATTTGAGATAGCTGTTGTTACTTCTAAATTGCTGTTTTTATATGAAAGAGTTATTTTTTTCATGATGTTGATATTTTGTGAGGAAACTATTGGTCTGTGTGACTGTTCTCATTGTGGAGATTCATGACATGCACTGACAAGGCAGCTTGAGTGTTTTTTTTTTTATTTTGCTTTCTGTAAACTCTAAAAGTTTCAAGATTTGATTTCCCACCAAAAATGCTTTTTTTTTCCTCACTAGAGACAACCTCTGCTGTGCATGAGCTTATTTAGATACTTTTTAACAAGTTATGAAGCTGCAGCTTAAGGAAACAACAGTGATGACAGGGGCAGCTCGTGGCATCGGGCTGCCGGACTGCAGCCCCCTCAGCTAGACAGCTGAGTACTTAGTTTATTTTTTTTTTATGTAAAAAAAAAAAAAAATGAAATCTGTTTTTTTATACTTTAAATTTCGAGTCCGCGACTCGAAATTACACGCATGCGCATTGCGCGCTTCTATCGCAACAGCGTTTTTTTTTTTTTTTAATTCTTGCTGCAATGTTTACATTGCAGCCCGGAGGAGCAAAGAAGGCATCATTGTGATGCCCAGAACTCCCCAGAAGTCTATGCGGTTGAGACACAAACCGCATAGACATGGAAGGGGCTTGGACTGCGACGTCCGCAGGCACGTCATGACGTGCTTGCTGGGCAAATGCTGCTGATTGGTTGTCGCTCTCTTCTCGGGCTTTATGTGCTGGGAAAAGAGCGAGAATCAGTCAGTCAGTTTTCGGCTAGCTACTGGACATGATTATCATTGTGACCTTTTTTTCAGTTTTTTTTTTTAGTTTGATTGAAAACATTTTTTTTTGTTTTTTGGCACATTGGACTACTATTTAAAAATTACACAGAGAGCGAGGATAACACTCAGGAGGAGGCATCCGAGGCTAGTGGAGTTCTGTGACAGACAGTGAACACTGAATCTACCCTACCAACTGCAGCAGAGCAGAGGCAAAGGATTCATTAATTTCATTCAGAAGTAAGTAAAGAAAACTGGATGTATGTATCCGATTTCTGTAGACAGTAGAGCAGTGAAGTGAGTTTTTTTTTTATGCTACTTTTAAAGTTTGACATTCCTGATGAGCTCTGTCTGCCACTATAGAATTTGAACAATTTTGTGTAAACGCTGCAACCTGGTTTCACCTCTTCTGAAGAGAAGTCATTGGATGAATTGTCTCAATTGTTGACACAGGAGGAGGTGAGGATGCGGTGCTTTTTGCTACTCTACCAGGTTCATTTGAACATTTTGATGGGTGTTTGCCTGGTTCCCATGCTGTTTCTATGAGCACAAACAAGGGAGGCTCATTTTGTAAACTTTAAAAATGTTTAGAAGTACTGGATGATCTGTTTCGTCTTTATGTGGACCAAGGTACTAAATTGGGCAAGACTGTTGGCTGTTGTTTGGACTTTGATGCCTAGATAAAGGGTCTGTGGAAAAAGCTCTTTAAATAAAAGTCCGTAATATGGTTTAGATCTGTAGTTTAATTTGAAAGAAAGAGTTTTGAACTAAAGGAGCTGCTAATGAAACAAAGCAAAATGCTTTATAACTTGAATAAAGATATTCAATCTCTAATTGATAAAATACAGAAAAATAATTAAGGCGTCTGTTCATCAGTATAACACTAACATTGATGTGCTCAGTAAGAAGGGACAGACTATTAATGGAAAGGATGTGAAGAAACTCGATGGAGGTAATGAGGGGTATTGTAGTGGAAAAAGAGTGTTCTTATTTATCAAAAATCTTTAAATCAAAACCATGGTTCAAGCAAATCTGATGTGACTGCAACATCTCTAGAGGTCAAGCTAGAGAAACTCCCTCTAAAGATGGTCATTTAGATACTTTTTCTACAGAAAGACTGACAGCAAGTTCCACCTATTGCTCTCCACAAATCAGAAGCACTCAAACAGAAATGTTCAGTGCATTTTCCATCAGATCCATGAATAAAAAAGAGGCAATGGCAAGAGTTTCAACAGCAATCCACCAATGGGATTGCAACAGTTGTTTTTTTGTAGTCAATATAGACCTACAGGTGTGTGCGTGTGTAGTAGGGAATACATCAGGCTTGAACCCTGTACTTTGTATGCAGGTGTTAAAGACCTGAATTCCCTACCCACCACCATTTGTAAAAAAATTGCAGATTTTTGCCTCATATTTGATCTGATCTGTTCCTCATAATATCTGTGGTTTGTAAATGTTGCAATGCTTGATATTTGATGGTGCAGTGGTAGCATTGTTGCCTCACAGTTGTGGGTTCTTGGGTTCGATTCTTGGCTGGGGTACCTTCTTTGTGGGGTCTGTATTTTCTCCCTGTGTTTGTGTGGGTTTGCTTTTGTGTCCTCCCATGTTACAAAGACATGTCTGCATTATTTCTTCCTGGGCCTCTGCTGAAAATTTTTTTTTGTTCCAAGTCAGACTGTCCTGATTAACAAATGTTAAATAAAATTGACAGGCATTTGAATTTCAGACTTCAGGTTTCTGAATGTTTAACCCTTGCATATTTGATGGTGCAGTGGTAGTATTGTTGCCTCACCACTATAGGTTTTCTGGTTTGATTCTTGGCTGGGGTATCTTCTGTGTGGAGTCTGCATCTTCTCCCTGTGTTTGTGTGGATTTGCTCTGGAGCCCTGTCATTTTACAAAGACGTGTCTGCAGTATTAATCTCTGGGTCTCTGCTGAAAATTGTTTTTGTTCTGTCAGCAGTAAAATTGACAGGCATTTGAATTTCAGACTTCATGTTCTTCAGAAAATACATAGTAACACAACCGTAACACAACCTTTTATTCTAGCAATTTTCTAAGTTTATAAGATGAATATTTGAAATTTGTCCCTATTTTTGGGACCGTATTCCCCCATTATTGGTTTCGTCCAGGTTTTTTGTGCTAAGGTTGACAGCTATGGCAAGAACTGAATTCACTGAATATGTTTGAGGGCTGTATTCCCTCATTACTAGGTTTGTCCAGGTGTTTTGTACTAAGAGGTTGACAGCTATGGTGAGAACTGAATTCACTAAATGATAGCCATTTAAGTTTCAGTCTTCCTCTCTTTTACAAAGCAGCTGATTTGGCATAGTGGTATGTTGCTCTGACTGTTTTGCTCAGGGACCTTGGCAGTAAAATGTATGGTGGTAACACAGCATTTTATTCTAGCAACTTTTCATGATTATACAAGCAATGTTTAATGTGTCCCTGGTTTTTGGGCTTTTGACCCCCCCCAGTACATTTTGGCTTTTTCCAGTTTTCTTGTGCCGCAAAGTTGAGATGCAGTTGAGTATTGACTAGATTTTACAAGGAGCTGAGAGCTGCAGGGGAACAGAAGTTTAGTGCTGCTTAAGGGAAGCTAGTTTGCCTTGTTAATAGCACAACAGGTTGTGTACTTGCTTTTGATGCAGAAGGCTGTGGGTTCTACTCCCACAAGGGGTGGATGCTGCCGTACTGAGAATGTTCTCCTTGGTGAAGATACTAACTATGAGTCTGTTATCAGTTTGACATCGATTTCCTCTTGCAATATTACTAGCTTATCATTTTTTAATGTAATATAGGCAATTTATTCCTGAGGGGCAACAGACACTTTATTTTTCGACAAAACCATGAAACATAAAGGTGTTTGCTAGCAGCAACCTCTTCATTAGTTACAGATTTCTTTAATGTGGAATTATTTAGATGACTTTTACTTCGGAGATTGTGCATATTTGCTGATAATGGACTGTAGAATTGTGCATATTTACTGATAATGGACTGTAGAATTGTGCATATTTACTAATAATGGTGGACTGTAGAACTGTGCATATTTACTAATAATGGTGGACTGTGGAAGTCTAAGTAGACTTTTATGATAAATGTTCTGAACTGGACAGTTTTGCCATTATGGGTGCATGAGTTTTGTTTCATTGCTTACTGGAAAAATGTTCAAAACAAATTTAAAACGCCCTCTAACAACTGTAATATATTGTACAAGGAATATAATTTAGTACAATGAGGAAGGTGTATCAAAGAACACATGTATGTTTCATATGCAAGGGGCCTATGATTTGAAAACAGCCCAAAGTTAATCTTTATCTGCCACTGGCAAAATGTATTTTCTTTGAATGTGGGTTTCAATGCTGTTTCAATGAATGTGAGTTTCAAGGGCAGAGAAGTTTTAATGCTAAGTTTTCATTGTGAGACTGCATTGCTTTGTTTAGTAGATGACTTAGTGTTTGTGCTGTAAAATACAAAATAAAACTTTCAAATGAAGTCCAACTTATCATAGAAGTAAAGCAGTATGCACATTAGTGTTTATGGTAAATTGAGTGATATAGCCAAGTAATGGTTCATTGGAATGGCTGCAGAAGCTCCATTCAACCATGATTTTGTCAGGGGGGGGGGGGGGGCAACAAACTCAGACAGGCCCAGCTGAACTATACCTCCCAACTGTCCAGACTTTCAAAGAATGAATAGATTTTTGCTTCTTATTTTTGGTTTGTTCTTCATAAAATTTGTAGTTTTCTGGCAAATAATTTAGGAATTAAGTCACTAAATAATGATACACTGAGTTTCAGACTTCATAACCTTCAGAAAAATGCATGTTAAAGTAAGAGTTGTTCTATCAACTGTCTCAATTTATACAAGAGCAATTTTTTGTACTGTGTATATGTTCCCCCAATATATTTGTCCTTGTTCAGATTTACTGCATGAACAGGTTGAGAGGTACATGCAAATAAATTATTTTATATAATTAGGCATAGCCACCCTCTCAACTGTCCCTGATTTTGGCTCAAAATGTTGCTCTTACCCCTAATAATCCCTCCGCAAAATAGCAGTTTTGGAAGAAAACATGGAGGGTTTACAATTAAGAAATAACTGTAATAATTAAAGTTATAGATTACTTGAAATGCATGTAGATTCTTTTATTTTGTCAGCTGATCAAGTTAGCAGTACTAATATTAAAATGTCCCTTCTTTGATAGGTTCCCAGCTGTATTGTGTGGCTATTTTATATTTTTGCATCACATTTTTGGTCAATATTTCATAAAATTGTGTTTTTTGGCAAATTTGTGACAAATCACTAAAGACTGAAGTTAGAAAATGACAGACATTTGAGTTTTAGATTTTATACCCTTCAGAACATTCATACTAATGCAAGACCTATTCTATTATCTTTCTAAGTTTATTAGAGCAATATTTAAAAATTGTCCTTATTTTTGGGCCTTTGTCCCACTTCTGTGTATGGCTTTGTCCAGATTTCTTGCTCTGAGGTTGAGAGGTATGACAAATGTGTCAGGGCCATCACAGTCAGCCAGAGACATTTCAAATTGTGACATACTTGTTGCACCCCACTCCCCCATGTAGTGACTCTAGATGTGTCCAAGCAAAGCAAGGAGTAGTTATGCAGTGTAAATGTGCACTGTGCCCCCCCCCATCCAATGTAGACACAAGTACTACAGTGGCTTTTCATCTGTCCTTGATTTTGCAGAACGGTCTGGTTTCTGTCATATTGCTGCCTCTTGCTTTGTGTTTAAGTAGCAATGCTTTAATGACCATAAGGTAAGCTTGTCTGAGATCATAAGATGCAAGTAAGCTTTGATAAGCATACTGTTAAAGAATTGCCAACATTGAAAGCCTTTCTGTTGTTGCCATGCAGAGAATACTTGACTAGATAATGTATAAGCCTTGGGTATTAAAGGACAGGATTCCATTATTTTAAAAAGCTCATTACACTTGTTGGAGACTTCCAGTCATCTCTACAGACTTTACCCATAAATTAAACAGAATGCCAATCATGTGTGGTCCATAACCTGTACAGTAATCCTTTAAGCAATGTATCTTGAGCTTGTTTCTTTTTTGCTTTTCATTTTCCCCATGAAACAAGTAGATAGTTGTCAGGCAGCAGGTCTTTTTTGGATAAGAAACATTTTTACAAGTGGGGGCATCACAGAGATTTCTACTTTCAGCATGTTACTTGGTACTTTAATAAAGCTGAATATAAATTATAATTAGAACTGCAGTGCAAGGAGAAGTGGTTTGAGTTGAGTGCTTCTGGTTTTTCTTATACTTGATTTTGACTGCCATTCCAGTAATGTATTTAAAAAGTAATTTATTTTTTCATGCCTCACAACCTTTTGTTTCCATCTAGATAATAGGTAAGCTGTCATGCAGCCAATGCATTGAAATATTTTTATTCTTCTACACTTATTTTTGTCTTGATTGGCCTCTCATAATGATGGCTTGCCACCCAGGGCAGCGTATTTAATTAAAATTAGTTTTTGTGGTTTTGAACATAGCCCCTCCCCTTTCTAGTTGGCCACACCCCCCCTTGACCCCACCCATTCCGCTGTCTCCTGCAGCCCCCCTTTGATTTGAAGTCACCAGCCGCCACTGAGTGATGACATCACTTGACCTTTTGAACTTGATAAATGGCTGTATTTAGAATTCTTTTCTCTTGAAATTCTGTTATCCTTCACTTAGATAGTTTAAATGGTAAATAATTATGTCTGATAACAATGTTTAACTCCTTTGAAATACCTAAGTTCTTTTATAGATGCATAAATTCTGCAGATTCAATGACACTTTTAGTAACTAAATCACATCAAATGAGCTAGGAGCTGCATTAGAAAACTCATTATACATATTAACATTAGACTTATGTTACATAACTAAACCTTTAGTAACTAAACAGAGGGTTGTGAGGCTTTTTTTGTAATAGGTGTTATATATATATTCAACATATACTTAAATGAAAAATGTTAGATAGATGACTGACAAAATGGTTAAAACATCTGATGTTTCTTGAAAAGTCTTAGAAATATTGACAATCTTCTTAACCTTCAGCTTCTAATGTTTATACATACTTTGATCTGATGTGTATTTCTGACGTATCTACTTATCAAAGGTGCTAGTATTCTATTTGACATATTCTTATAGCTTCAGTTACATTAGACACTCTCATTTTAATGTATATTTCATAGATTCAGATTTTTTTTGTTGCTTTCATAATGCTTTTCTTTTTTTGTTTTTATACTATATTCTAAGCAGAGATTGATAATTTATGTCTTTTGGTATTGGAGAGCTGGTGGATGGATGGTTTAGTTACGTTTTTAACTAAATCAGAAACTTTATGTTTCATGTATGTGTTTGTAAATAGTTTTGGGTTTTTGAAAGTAGTTCTTAATAAATGTTATACATCTATGATAACTAAGTATTCATAGATTTCAAGTCAACACAGAAGAAAGGTCTTTCAGTAAGTAACAACATACACATTATAGTTAATGGCTAATAAATGTTTATCATTAAATATTAGTTGTTTGAACAATAATGTCAAAGGAGCTGGTTTGCTTAAATATATCAAAATGCATAAAGCCCAGATCATCTTTTTACAGGAAACCCATCTATTAAAAAAGAAGACCTGCAAAAATAATCATTTAATGGCTATACCATTCTGGCTGATTTATGTTTTAAGACTAAGAGAAGGGGCACTTTTATTCTATGGAAAATATTTATACTATGCCAAGAATTATAAATACAATTTCAGATAAAGATGGGATGCTAAGCATGGTTATAAATCAATAGGAAGTATTATACTTTGATTAATACATACTGGATACCAGGACTAAGTACTAAATATGTTGACAAATATCTGGACCCGATTACTTTAAATGCAAAAGGGGAAATTATAGACACAGATGATTTTAACTGCCTATTATCAGGCAATGATACTTCTAAAAATGGTAAAATAAAACTTAACATCTCAAGCCAAGAAGTTAAATGACTTTACAAACCAGATGAACTTTAAAGGTATACATGGTCTAAGAGAACATTATTCCTTATTCTGTACTCACTATTCATATTGGTTTGGTACACAAACAAACATTGATAAGTTCTTTGTATCAAATAACATATACTCAAAAATAAGTGCCCTATCTATAATGACGTGTCCACTTTCAGACCATAATGCTATAAACTTTGCATTAGCTATGCATACAGATGATTTAAGATTTCTACAGTGAATTCCTGCTTACATAACTAAGTTAAAAGACTTTAGGGAATGAATAATGAAAGAAATAAACATGTTTATGGAAACAAATGATAATGGTGAAGTGACTGATACTATACTATGGGACACATTTAAAGTTTATATATATGGTAGAATAAAATCTTGGTACTTTAAAAAAGGAGAGAGTGGGACAAAGAACTTTTAGCCTTACAAAAAACATAGACAAGATAAAAATGGATGTAAAACCAAATAACAAAGTAGCACATAACAAAATTACTAAGTTAAATCAAAAATACTTAGAAGTTCTGAATCATAAGGTAGCCATAAACCTGGAAAAATTTAAATTACAATCGTATGCTGTAAATCCTAAATATCTACATAAAGTAGTGATAAGATCCAAAAAATAAAGAATCAACATCTTGTTAATGAGATTAAATATAAAAGTGATGGTTCGGTTAAGTGTACATCTAATTTAATGGGCATATCAGTAGTATTCAAAAACTACTATAAATATATAAATAATAACACACCACATTTGGAGACAGATAATGTAATAAATACTTTTATTCAAGAAAATATAACTAGTAAGGTGTCAATGCAACAAAATAACATATTAAATAAACAAACAATACTAACAGAAGTGAAAGAACAAATAAAACAATGTAAAAGATAATAAAGCTCCAGGACTGGATGGAATAATTCCTGAACTATATAAAAGAGTTTTCCTGAATATATAATAAAGAAAATGATGCGTGCCTTTACTATGCTTAAGCAAAAATGTTTAACACCCCCATCGTGGAAATATTCAGTTATCTCCTCATTTTAAAACAAGGTAAGGACCCCAAGTCTTGTGACTTATATAGGCCAATTGTGTTACTAAACACTGATCATAAAATTTTCATGACAATATTAGCTCATAGGATAAAGAAAATATTATCTAATCTAATACATAATGATCAGACAGAGTTCATTCTTCATAATAAAAGTGCAAGATAACATTATTAAATTACTATCACTAATAGACATAGCGTGCAAATATAAAAAACAACTAACTATTATCAGTCTAGACATAGAAAAGGCTTATGATTCTATTAACTGGTCTCATCTACAAAGAATTTTGATTGGTTTTGAATTGATTTTGTCAACTTATTAATGAAAATTTATAGTGGGGCACATGCTTATGTGAAAATCAGATCATGTCTATCCTCACCACTAGAAATCCTCAAGGGAACTAGACAAGGTTGCCCTGTGTTACCATTATTGTTTGCTCTTTCAATGGAACCTTTTGGTGCATATATCAGAAACAAGCAAAATATAAAGGGCTTTCAAGTTAGTAAGGACTATTTTCTGAAGATACAATTATTTGCTGATGATATGTTGTTAATGTTGGGTGATAGTGATGGTTCTTTGCATGATATTATAAATACCTTAAGCATGTTTGAATGAATTTCAGGGCTTAAATTTAATCATAATAAATCCAAAACATTACTAATTAACAAAAAATCAACAAAAACCTAAGAGAGAACAGCATGTTTAATTGGGATAATGCTGTATTAGAATATTTGGGTGACAGTATAAAAAAGAGTACATGGAAAGTGTCTGTTAAACTTCTTCTTCTTCTCTTTCAGCTGTTCCCGTTAGGGGTCACCACAGTGGATCATGTTTCCATTTCTTCCTGTCCTCTGCATATTGCTGTGTCACACCAACCATCTGCATGTCCTCTCTCATTAAATCCATAAACCTTATCTTAGGCCTTCCTCTTTTCCTTTTACCTGACAGCTCCATCCTTAGCATCATTTTCCCAATATACCCAGCATCCCTGATCAGCACAAGTCCAAACCAATGCAATCTCTCCTCTCTGACTTTGTCTCCAAACCGTCCAACCTGATCTGACCCTCTAATATACTGATTCCTAATCTTAACATCTTTAACTCTGCCACTTCCTGCTCTGGCTCCTGCCTTTTGTCAATGCCACCATATCCAACACATACAAAATAGCTGGTCTCACTACCCTCTTGTAAAGAGTCTGTTAAACTATACTACAATAATATAATAACCACCATTAGTGGACTAATCAAAAGATGGAATAAAATGTCCTTCACAATGTATGATAGGCTCTCTTTAATTAAAATGATAATTTTACCTAAAATTTGTTTTATATACAGTCATTGATACTACCCCCTCTCAAAAATGTATTTAAAAATTAGATTCCATGCTACTTACATTTTCATGGTTCCCCTTAAAACCTAGGATTGCATATAAATGACAGATTAGAGCTTGGAACAGTAAAGGGATAGCATTCAGTAGCGTAGATCTTTATTCCAAATCATTTATAATTAATGTAATATTACACTGGATCTCACCTACCTATATATCTGGCTGGAAAATAATACATGAGATTCATATAACTGATGTCAGAACTATAGAAAATCAATTTAAGGAACAATACAAAATAAGTAGAGTTCATTGGCTTTTATGTGAATTTTGTTTATTTAATAAGAAGTTTCATCATTTTTCTTAAGGCATTAATCAAATATTTAATAACTTTAAAAACATAATTGATTGTAATGATAGCATTAAACAATTCCTATTTGTTATATTCCCTATAGCATACTCCCCTGATTGCCTAGATTCTTTCAACATCAATGCGATGCAAAAATTAAAGAAAAATAACTTGATATTCTGGCATCAGTTTATTGAAAATAAGAGTGTTAGACCACTAAACTCTCTTCTATGTAGATTTGATAATCATCAAGACAGTTGGTTGTTTATACACTCATGTTTATAGAAACAAAATGAGAGTATCAATCACCCTAGAGACTGAATCTGTACCTAGTTTGATGCAGCTTTTTATTAAGTGTCTTGAAAAAACAGATGATCAAAAATTAAGTATCTCATCTCACCTATCTATAAGATACTAAGAGAAGACACTCTAAAATTTGACTCAGATTTTTGGAATTACTATGTAAAGATTTGGAGAACAAATATCTGATGAACCAAAAAACTGTTATTGAAATCTACATATGGTACCTCTTCTTCATTATATTGGAGATTGTATACATGGAAATTTATGAATAGGAGTTTCTATACTCCACATAAAATAAATCTTATGCTCAAAAACAGTGAAAGTAAATGCTGGAAATGTGATGAATTAATAGAGGGCAACTGGGTTCACATGTTCATTGAATGTGGAAATGTTGTTCAATACTGGAAAAACTTCAAATACTTTGTAAAGGCGTTATGGTCTGATAACTGTCATATTTTTAACTCACTAATCCTATTCAATGTTCCTATACCTAATGTAATACCTAAATCTCAGATTCAGTTACTCTGGTCAGTTCTTGCAATTGCCAGAAAAGTCATTACTTTGAACTGATAAAGTAAACAAGATTTGATGTTTAAAGAATTTATTAATTTAGCAAAGGTTGCTTGTAAAAAAGAACTTCAAACCATTTGGTACAGAACTCATAACATTACTCATAAAAAATAGCATGGCAAAAATTGGAAAACCTTTTGAACATATACTGATAACTTCTCATGGATAAATGATTGTTTATCATGGATAAATGTACATATTGTAAATAGTTTTGTTATTGTTTTATTGTATTTGTTATATGTACATTTGTGTATGTTTATAATAAAAATAAAATAAAAATGTTTTTGAAAAAATATATAATCAATAAACACCTTCCTGAATTGTATTAAATTATACCCGTATAATACAGTACAGTTGTTAGAGGGCATTTTCAATTTATTGTTTTGAACATTTTTCCAGTAAACAATGAAGCAAAATGCATGCACCAGTAATGACAACACTGCTCACTTCAGAGCATTTCCATCATAAAAGTCTACTCAAACTTCTACAATCCACCAGTATCAGTAAATATGCACAGTCTCTGCAGAAGTAAAAGTCATCTAAGTAATTCCACATTAAAGAGATCTGTAACTAATGAAGAGGTTGCTGCTAGCAAATAACTTTATATTTTATTGTTTCATCTACAAATAAAGTGCCTGTTGACTTGAATAAATTGCCTATGTTACAATAAAAAATGATAAGCTAGTAATATTGCAATAGGGAATGCATGGCAAACTGATAACAGGCTCATAGTTACTAGGTATCTTTGCCAAAGAGGACATTCTCAGGACTGCAGCATCCACCCACTTTAAAAGTACAACCCAGTACAGTAATGCATCTACATACTGTGGGAGTAAAAGCCATAGTTTTCTACATCAAAAACAAGTACACTACCTGTTGTGCTATTAACGATGCAAGTAGACTCAGCATAAGCAGCATTAAACTTCTCTTCAAGTGCTCAGCTCCTTGTAAAATCTACTCAACTGTATCTCTCAACTTTGCAGCACAAGAAATCTGGTAAAAGCCAAAATTTATTGTGGGGGGAGACAAAAGCCCAAAAACCAGAGACATATTTTAAACATTGCTTGTATAATATTGGAAAGTTGCTAGAAAAAAAATGTTATGTTACCACCATGAAATTCACTGCCAAGTCTTGAACACAGGCCCCTATACACTACAGTCAGAGCAACATACCACTATGCCATATAATCTGTTTCTTGAAAGACATGAAGAATGAAATTTAAATGGCTATCATTTAGTGAATTCAGTTCTCACCATAGCTCTCATCCTCTTAGCACAAAACACCTGGACAAAGCCAATAATGGGAGAATGCAGCCCCCAAACAGATTCAGTGAATTCAGTTCTCAACATAGGGCTCAACCTTGTAGCACAAAATACCTGGACAAAGCCAATAATGGGGGAATACAGCCCCAAAAACAGGGACAATTTTCAAATATTGATCTTATAAACTTAGAAAATTGCTAGAATAAAATGTTTTGTGCAGTGTTACCATGTATTTTCTGAAGAATAAGTCTGAAATTCAAATGTCTGTCATTATTTATTACAAAAATACAGAAAACCACAGATTTTATGAAAAACAAAACCGATTCAGAACAAACATATGAGGCAAAAATCTGCAGTGGTGGTGGGTAGGGAATTTAGGCTCTTGCTACCTGTTTCTAAGGTACAGGGTTTAAACCTGAATAATTCTAGCCATCAGGAATATTCATTTGGGGCATTTCACACACACACACACACACACACACATACATACATACACACACCATTCATATAGGAAAGCACACGTGCTGGACTCACAGCTAGTTTTTTGTTCTTTTCACTTTACAGCTGGGAGGCTGCAGTTTTGCAGTCCAATAGCACGAGCCACCCCTGCTGAGTCATATTTGTACTTGTGGAGTGACCTGAGTGCATGTGGTATGTGGCGGATCCTGGCAATTGATCGACAACTGACTGTCACCTTCTCTTTCTTCAACCTAGTGAGTGAGACATCAGTGTGCCTCACAATTGAGTCTCCTATGATTAATACATTGGGCAAAGTGTTTGCCTTAAGAGCTTAGGTTGAGGGGCACACTGTGGTGGTGAGCTAAGTGTTCTGGCGTTGGTGTTGTGTTGTGGTGGTTGAGTGCATTTCTGCATGATTATGCGGGCTCTGCTCAGCTGATCTTACTTGTATTTCATGTGAGAACCATAGGAGAGCATCCCATTTTTAGTGTGTAGGTTTGATACTGCTCTGTATGACTTTCACATCAAAACTCATTAGCTGCAGCACTGCCACAGGATAATATGTTATTAGCTAACTGCACTCTTAGAGACATGATGGTAAATTTAAACTTAAATTAACAACAAAATTATTCCATTCTGCTCACTTTAATTTATCTGTTTCACTAGTAAGAACCATGTCCCAACTGGCCATTATATTTCCGTTATTAAACACTGGGAAGAACAGTACCATGTACAATCAGATCATTAGCCATTATTAGTGAATTAGTGGTTACACCAAAAAAAGTGTGAGATTAATAAATGTGTGAAAATAGGTGGCTGACAGAACAATTGTATATTTACGTTCATGAAGAGGAATGTCTCATGACTACTGAAAAATAATCTTGCTGAATAACTAAATATCAGCAGAATTTATAATTTCTCTCTATTTTCTTACTGTCAGCTATGAAAACCATCAGGACAGGAGAACCTATACATAGCATATAAAGTGTGATGTGCATGGTTGTTGTCCTCACAAATGTTAGACAGACTTCATAAATTACATACTTAAAAATATGTTGCTAAAACATATTGCATGTTAACACACTACTGTGCAGTTTGTGTGCACTTAAGTACATCACAAATTTGTGGCATTAGTATTTTTTGACCCAAGCAGTATGGTGATTAAAACTACAGCAACAGACTTTCATTAAAAGTTTAAAAGCTGTTACAGCAGATGCTTATTACAGCAATATGAAATCTATTGTTCTAAGAGAAAAGTCTTCAGTCCTCTTTACCTTGACAAAAATCTAGGAATGCTAAAATAACACAAGATTGGAAAGTTAGAGGTTCCTTCCTTCCCTTAAAACCACCTACTTCTCCTGAACATTATTTAGAATGCATTGTTCCCACCAATCCTCATTGCTCCTTTTCCAAACTCTGTTGCTTCTCTTTTCTAAATATCCCATCTTCAGTTTTCTTATCCGCTTTACAATTCCTAGTATTTCAAATGCAGTTGGTTTAGATTTTGATTTCCATTTTTTTGTATTCTATTTTGGAGGGGTGGGGGGAGTTTCATTAAAATCATTAAGGACTTATGTGTCTGGGAAATTCAATTCCTATACACATAGCAAAAGAATATATATATTTTTTTGTTTTTCTTCCCCATCATTTGAAAAAGTACTTTGTGGGGAATTTTACAAATCTGCAGACTCATTGCATTCCTAGAAATGGATATTTACATATTCACAATTACATTTTCTTTCCCATCACATCTCCTTTTGCTATATACTATCTGAAACATCCTCTGAAATTTACTTGAAAATAACTAATAAAATGAAAGAGAATGTAAAATCAAAGAGAGTAAGTGGAGAGCTATCTAGCTATCATGGATAACATATACAGAATGGAGGTTTACCTGCTGGCATATATTTAATTTCAGGAAACCTTACTAACCGCATTAATCATTAGAAAAATGTTAAAACATGCCAGTGTGTTCAATGTTATACATGCAACATTATATTTATTTTTTTTTAATATTGTATTCACTGTAATACAATAATACTAATTTAAATTTGAAAAAAAAAATATATATATAGTGTCCATGCTGGCAATGTTGTCATATACAGACTAATTTTTGTATTCTTTCCCAAGGGTTGAACCTAACACAGGCCAAATGTATCAGTGTTCTACCACAGCTAATGCAAAAAAGGTATATATAAATAAGTTGTCAGCAAATTAAAACACCTTCAAAAGATAACACCAGCCATCTCCACTCTCCTGCTGAACCATATTTGAATTGAGAGCAAGGTAAATGATCTCAAAACAAAATCTCTGACACATCTCATAGAGGTACCAAAGTTTAGCTGCTAACCAGTATTAACTACATTTATAACTTCTTTGATTTAGTCCAAAATGCATCTGTTGTAGCAACACTCAACCCCCCACCCAATTGCCACACACAGGATTTCTTTTTCTAATACATATGCTTTTATTTACAATGGAATGTTTACTTATACATTGTAATTTCTTGTCTTTGCTGTCTATAAATAAGTAAAATCAGTTAACCGTTAAATAGATGAACTACAATTCTTTATTCGTACTACATGATACACAGTTTGTATTTGCAGTATGCATATATAGTCATGTGAGCTTATTCATGTTGTGCTTTGGTGGGGAAAAATAAACTTGGAATGTCATCATACATGGTTCATTTAAAAAAGACACTCCAAATATGAACATACGATAACTCCAATTCATTAACAATCACAATTCCAACACAGCAGAAATAAATTTTGATGACTGTAAAAATAATAAAAAAGGAAATTTGCTAACAGCATACTATGATTTATATAGACAACACTTTTATCAACATATTGCACTTATCATGAACAGGCAAGATATTTCAAAAGAACAAAGTTGTCTAATATTAAAACAAGTAAAATGTCTGTTCTCTTTTCAGCCATTTAAAATAGAGGATTGTACAGCAATCAAAAATACAAAAAATCTGTGTGTGTGTGTGCTTTGGAATGCATAGCTGTTTGCGCATGTGTGTGCATGTATGTTTGCGTGTCCGTGTCTGTATGTGTGTGTCTGTTTGTGTTTGAGCATGTGCTTATGTACATCTGTTTGAGATAAAGTAAATATATGAATAATTTAAGACACATTGGCACTTGATAATCTATCTTATCATACTACTAAATAGATACATTATATTTTCCAACAGAAATTAACTTTTGATAACTAAAACACTTCTTTCTGTTTACATTATTTCACTGAGATAATGAGATATGCACGCAGACCATTTCAAAATGAATCTGAAAATATATGGACTTCTGCTTTGGTTTCCAGGAGGATTAATCAAAATTTGACATATTGACATACAGTGGCCTTAGTGCAATGATCTAAGAAATAAACATTCTGTTCAATACTTTAAAGACAGCTTTCCTTCAAATTAAGTATTCTGGCTCTGATTACGAAACCAGTCATTGGATTTTATTGAACTGGTTTAAATATTTAATAGGAGTGGAAAATACAGATGTAAAATATACCAATCAGCTGAAAACCAGCTGCTAACTAAGTTCAATTTTCCCAATCAAATTTCTACAATAGTTTCAGCAAGGTCAGTAACCCCAAGCCTGTTAAAGATTTTTTTTCTTTGAAAGAAAAAATTCTACTCTTCATTTCTGCTCAGTGTTTTCGTTAAACACTTATGCAGAAAAACAGATATAAAAAGGAGTATTTGTTTATAGGTTTTAGTATATTCAAGTCAGTTGTTGTGTACATGGCACACCAAGTTATAACCAGATATAATCATTGCGGGAGGAGGGTTAGTCCATAGCTGATCAGTGTAACGAGTCAATGATTTGTGAGCTAACAGCATGCACATTAACAAAACACTGCTGAAACATCCAAAGTGCTCTTATAAGTATATTTATCTATTTATCAATGTGTGTCTACACACACACACAAACACACACACACACACACACACACACACACACACACACACACACACACACACACACACACACACACACGCACACGCATACGCACACGCACACACACACACAAAGACACACAAATGCATTTGCATATCTGTAATGTATTTGTATGGGTTCAGTGTGTTTCACTGTACATTCAATACTTCAAACTTTAATAAGGAAGCTTATTTTATCAAACTGTCAGTTCCTTACAGTTTGCTGGCACTTCAGGAATCACTGCATATTGGGATTTGGGATTTTCCCCTTTCCTCTTTGTTTTGTGACCTCAGAGTTGGTATATATAATTACTAGGGGATCATAAAATGTTTTTTAATTTATTGATTTTTGACGATTTGCAGTCAGTTTAGTGTATGCCAATGTAGTTGGTCAGCAATATACTGAAAGATAATTATGTATACAAACATGTACACACACACACACACACACACACACATATATATATATATATATATATATATATATATGTATATATATATATATATATATATATGTATATATATATATATATATATATATATATATATATATATATATATATATATATATATATATATATATATATGATCCATACAGATCCCTGATGGCACTTTCTGCCGAAGCAGAAATCACCGAACATACATTACCGAAAGTGCTGTTCACCGAAGCAGCACGTTTGGTTATGTATGCTGGTTGTGCCAGTCGCACTACGGTACTGTTAAGGGAGAATTCCCTTTTCTCCACTGTAGTGCGACCTCGGAGTGAGAATATAAATGTAGGGGGTGCAGGGGGGCTTGCCCCCCTGCATAAAAGATTTATTGTTTTTTTTTTTTTTGAACGGACTTTAATGAAAGTGCTTTTTCAGTGAAAGCGCTTTTGTTAAAGTGTGATTGGGTATTGTGGATTTGGAGTATTGAACTTTCCTTCAATAGTCCTAGATCAATATATATATATATCATCATTTTCATCATCCTTTTTCCCATTTTTATATATAGGCCAGGTGTCACTTTAACTGTTACCACCTCTTTTTATTCAGACCCACTCTCACGCCATCTTTGACATGCATGCCTGGCTGTCAAAGATCTTCTCCCATTGTATTCCAAGCCTCACTTGGCTGGAAATTTGTATTTCCTCTTCAGATTTTCCTGACTTTCCAACATCTTTTTAACCAAATGATCTTCTGCTTTCCTACAAATGTGATTGAAGTGCTGTACCTTATTCTCCATGACCTTATGGACCACTTTGGTTTCTGCTCTATCTGCATTTCTTCATCTATCTCACAATGTGCTTCCTATCACCCTTTTCATGGTCTTCTTCTCCTTCATCTCAAGCTTCTTCAACTGATCTGCATTCATTGAGCAGGATTCTGTGTCATACATAAGCACGGGTCTCACCCCTGTTTCAGTATAATTTCCATTTGTCAGTTGCAATTTACCCCAGCTCTGCACCAGCTGTTTCAATGCCTCTAGCAGATATGTAAAGTTGCTAAACTGTCCTGGTATTTTTCTTTGTTTCTCAGTTGTCAGCTCCTACTGATTTCCACCATTTGGTGTTATTAAAACTACCTTGTCCATATTCAAGTTTCATTCCATATACCTTCAGTTTTGTATTACATTCCCTATGATTTGCTGAAGTTCCTGTTGAGAGTTTGCTTGCACTGCCACATTGAATGCAGTGGCTTTGAAAAAAACTGTCCTAGCCACCTGTTTGCTATTTGAGTCCATCACCAATATAAATTGTAGTGGGCTCAAAACCAAACTCTGGTGCATACACATTCAGTATTGAAGTTCCCATGTGAGTCTAAACCCTGTTCATACATGTGTCAGTGGGTCTTTCTACATAGGCTGCACTAATTCTATCAGTATTTCCAGGACTTCTAGCCATCATAGAATTGCTCAAATCAGCTTTCCTGAGATCTTGTCATATGCTTTCCTTTAAGTCTAGGGATGTCCAAATGGACACTTTCCTCATCTCCAGCATCTTCTTTCTACCTGTATCACTGCAAACACTGGGTCAGTTTTGCAGCATCATGACCTTAATCCAAACTGCTCATCTCCCATCTTACTTTCTATTATTCTGGGTACTCTTTTTCAGTCATCTTTTCCACAACTTTCATACAGTATGACAAGAGTTTGTTACCACTGTACTCCCAACATTTGTGGATGTCCACATTATTTTTTCACACAGGCACTAGAATCCTTATTCCCTTGACTTCTGACATATGTCTTTATCACCATACTATGATGAATGCCCTCATAAGCCATTTCTCCTCTAACTCACCCAAAATCTTCATCAGTAAATATCTTTTCATACTTGCTATGACTTCATCTGAGCCTGCTGTTTCCCTGACCATCTTTGCCTTGGTGTCTAATGACTATCTTCTCTATCTTTCTGTATTGGCTTACAAACTGATAGAGTTTCTATGTGATGTGTGCTGAGTCACTTTCCAGACCCTGTTAGTGTTTTTCTAATGCCTTGCACTTTGCCATTGCAACTGCTCTGTTAGCCTCTTTGCAAACCAGACTTCCTTCTTAGCTTGGTCTGTCTTTTCTATTTCCCACTTCTTCCTGCTCTCCATCTTCTTTGGATAACTTCCTGGATTCCTCTGTTTCATTGGCTGGAAAATTTAAAGCAACAGGATGTACACACCCAGCCACAACAATGAAAGTAGGAAAACTGTTTTTAAAGCAGTAGACAGTAATAGTATTAATTTGGCAGGATGGAAGTGCCATGATGGCAGTGGCTTTTCCAGCTTCCATTGTGCACTTGCATTTTTGATGTTGTACTTAACTATATTATCGAGATGTGGTACTGTTTGTCTGGTCAGGTGTGTGCCCGTTGTCAGCAGTTGTGTTTGTGATGTCCGTGGTGTCCTGATGTTTTTGTTGTGCTTACCTTGGAACTTGAAGCAGGGCCTTCAGTGCAGTCTGCATGTTGGTTACAGAGGTGGAAGTGGAGTTTGCCGGAGCGAAATTCAAATGTTAGGTCGGAGGAATCCAGAATGGAAGTGTGACTGAGTAGGGACAGTTTCTGGAGCAATGCCGATGATAGAGTGACAGGTGAATTGAGGAGGAGGAGGAGGACAAGATTGTGGTGTGGAAGTTTATGGAAGTTTAATAAAGGTAATCAAATCTCATTTGGTGTTGTGTATTTATTAAAGTGGCCCAGGACAAATGGTTTGCAGTCTGGCTACACTTAGAAACTGCTGAATTGTACCATGCCTCTTGAGAATTTTTCACATTCCTACACACTTTTGAAGCATTATTTTTCTGTTATCAAATATCTGTGTTCAGCATGAGCAGACATCATTTTAGAGCAGTAAGTTAAAGGCTGCTACATTAGACCTTTTACTTGGAGTAATACTGCACTTAGGTTATAGTCACTGTTGTTGGTTTAGTGACATTATACTATGCTACATCTGTGGATCTTGTTAACATTGATTTGACTTTGCAAAATGCTTGGGATTGAGCATATTCCTATGACCAAGGCTATCTAGTCATTTAGTAGTTAATAGACTCGTGGTCATTATGCTCTGCAATAGAAGGCAACGTCTTCCTTACAGATGGATAATGACCGGTTATATATAAGCTTTCTAGATAGCACACCTGCAGCAACTAGTTATTTCTCAGTGAGACAGATTACTCTAAATGAACCTTCTCAGGCTTATTAACAATCTTTGTCATCTGGGTTTATTTAATCTACTCTGTGCAAATGGATTACAAAAAACTCTGGTCTGTAGTCAACCTAGAGTTTGAAACTTTTAAACTTTTTTGAACACTTTTATTGCTCTATCACTTGTGACATAGCCACATTTACATTATTATAAAAATAATCAAACTGTATTAACAAGTTAAAATTAACAAACATTATGCCTCACATATATTGCTGTATATCATACAACGTAAGCAACATTAAATAAATTATTCACTTCATACCCTCTTTTTTTAAACAAGAGACTTCTTTATTAAACCACCAATTACAACATAAGCAATCATGGCATCTTGGGAATTTCTCACATGGCTGCATACTTCTGAGACATTCTTTTCCTTTTAACTAATATTTGTCTTTAGCATTCAAAAGCATTTTGGGGCAATAGGCAAAAAGCTATAACTGGATTACTTATTTGGAGTAATACTTCATCCGAGTTGTACGAGCTATAGCTGATATTATATAATGCTTGTACCAGGGCTGCTGGTAGCATTACTTTTACTTTGCTAAATGTTTGGGCTTGAGTATGCCCCCATAACCAAGGTAAATCTTCAACAAATCTGTTTAATGAACATTATTATAAAAATGAATTTTAACCTGGGCTAAATGTGTTAATGTCAGTCAAACAATGGCTCTGAGCTTTGCAGGTCTATTTTGGGGTGGTTTGTAGAGATTTCTAGCTGTAATTGCATTTTCAGTTTTTGTTCATTAAAAAGATTCCGGGCGGCCATGGTGGTGCAGCAGTTAGCATTGCCACCTCACAGCAAGAGATTCTCCGGTTCAATCCTCGGCTGGGGTGCCTTCTGTGCAGAGTCTGCATGTCCTCCCTGTGGTCGTGTGGGTTTCCTCTGGGTGCTCTGATTTGCTCCCACATCCCAAAGACATGCTGTAGGTGGATTGAACACTCTAAATTGGCCCTAGGTGTGAGTGTGTGTGTGTGTGTGTGTGTGTGTGTGTGTGTGTGTGTGTGTGTGTGTGTGTGTGTGTGTGTGTGTGTGTGTGTGTGTGTGTGTGCTTTCTGTGGAAGTTTGGGCGCCGGGCTGGCAACCTGACACTGTAAAACTCCACTGCCAATCATGAGTGGATAGGTGATCCGCTGTGGCGACTCCTAACCGGGAAAAGCCAAAAGAAGAAGAAGAAAGAAGTTCATTAAAAAGATTCCAGTTTAGACACCCTGTTGCATCGGGCACCAATGAATTCACAGCAGTGTTTACTGGTATTCTTAAAAGGTCAGTGAATAGCATAATTTTAGTGAAACAGATAATGTATATTATGTAGAAATTGACAATTTCAAGAACACACTACCCCAAGGGTTAGAAATACAATGTATTACAAGATAAACACAATATTAAAATGTCAAATAAATATAATACTTATAGTTCATATTCAGAGTGTATATAAATATATATTCTCACTTTATTTAAGTATATATATATATATATATATATATATATATATATATATATATATATATATATATATATACACCCATATAGATAGATACAGAGACAAACAATATAGCAAAATTTAATGCACTTATAATTGTAGTTGAGTAGCAATTAAGTTCTACTTCTATGGACAATTAAATTCCTACATTCTGTTTTTTACTGTGAGAACAAACAGTGGCATACGTTATTTTTCCATGAATACCAAAAAAATGTTTATTATTATACCTTATTATATGAGCTACATAAAATGTTGAATATCTACTTCTTTTAATTAATTCAAGATCATTCTTCTTACATGCGTTTTATAATTTCATTTTTCTGTAGGCAATGTAGGAGTATAGAAGGCCATTACTTTTTTAAGACAGTGCTTTCAATGTACTGGGCATGCCATTTTCAGATTTTTTTTCTGTCATCTTCTGTGATTTTGATAGGAATGTAGTCAATTTTGTTAGTTTTCTTTATCAAACAAAACTTGTTTCAGTAATTCCCTTTATTGTAGACTAATTGTTTAAAACAAATCATTTAAGATTTTTGAATATACAAGGACTTCTTCATTGGTCATATCAATTTGTTCCCAACACTATAAAGCTGGAAATATTTAGATAAGTTAACAAGGTCTTGTAGAAGTGAATATCATTTCTATATATTGGTTATTTTGCTTGAATTCTATTATATTATCTCCATACATTATACTATTTATAATAAATTGTATAGCTATCAAGGAAATTCTTTGAAATTTATCAAATTCAGGATTAAAACAATATAATTTTTTTGCATTTTGCACTACAAATGTTGCATATATACTTTCCAATAATTATTGTTTGAATATATCAGGCCAATATACTAGCAACTCTTTGTTCAACAGGCTGCCTATAGAATTGAGCTATGTATGTCTTTCCCTTTAAGATGAAGACCACTAGTTTGCTCTTAAGTGTATTTAATTATAATTTTAATTCCATTGGTAGTTGATCTATTTCTATTAATTGTTCACCATTTGCCAAAATATTCAGTGTCAAAATTTGCAAGTCATAGGCAAACACTTTGATAGGAAATGTAATGTGCATGACTTTTGAACATATTTATTTACTTTGCAGTTTTTGTCACCCCATGTTTCTATGCAGTAAATAAGTGCAGTGTCTTACTGTCTTCTCTATAGTAAGAAAGTGTACTGCATTATTTTTCATATCATCTATATTTTTTCTCAGTTGTTACTCTGTTGAGTAGTTATTGTGTCTGCTGCCTCTTCTGCATAGCCTTCTTTCCCACATTATTTCACTGGGTTTATTTCTGTCACGATTATGAAAATCTGTTCTAAATCTAAATGAACAGCAAATACTTAGTATTTGCAAATATGAATGCCATTATCTATTAAGTGCTGCAGAAGAAAATAGACCATAGGATCATAGGAGATTACTAGGCTATTGGCCCAGGTGCTTATACACCTAGCCAATAGTTTAGCCCATGTTTACACAAGTCAGCACCTAATGCCACTGCCCAGCAGGGACAGATGAGTTCACCTAACTTTGCAAACTAATTAGGTTGATTCAGTCTTTAGTCGATCTAGAATTATTTGCCCAAAGACATTAAAAAAATTGCCCAGTAATGTGTTCATGCAGTATATAATGGGATTTCTTTTTTCTTCCTTTTCATTTATTGGGATTACAATATTTCCACTATAAGATTTATGGAAATTTAGATTTTTTTTGTCTTTCTCTGAAACTTATAGTTCATTCTTTGTACCCAGTTGTCTTTTGCTGATTTTGAGACATTATGGATGATACCATTAGCTGTACGGCCTTTATTGTTTTTACGTTACAACCTCCTATTCTTCTGAAATTCTCCTACAGTTTTTTCTCTTCCTATGTAGTAGTTTTTAATGAAGTTAATGACTGAAGATACGAATGGGATGGTTGGGTTCAACATGCATTTACCACACTATACTGGGGAATCGTGGAATATATTGCAGGACCACATACTATAATAATGGGCTGTTGCCATTAGAATATCTATTTTGCAAGGATTAACATCTCTGGCTCTTGTAGTTTTATGATGGACTTCAACACTATATCTGTAAACTTGTTTTTGATTGTACATCTTTATGATTTATTCCTCTCAATGAATCCTGGACCTTTTTCTTCGGCTTCTAGAGGCATAATCAGACAAAATTATTGGGTCAAAGTCATATTTAATTTAGTTATAATATGCTGTAGGAATTGTTTCTGTTTGTGCTGAAACCAGTAGAGTATGATGGGGCCCAACTTATGCTTTTTTCCCCCTAATTGTTCAAACATAGATTCCACATTTGCAGAGTACAATAAATGGCAATCACAAAAATCTAGTGACATCCAAAACATATTCACACAGTTGGAGTTTTATATATATATATATCTATGTAAGATTTTTTTTTATTCCATAAAAGAGCATTCTTGCAAGGAAAAAAATTTCAGTGTCTTACAGTTCTGTAAGAACCAAGATGTTTGTCTTTCGGCTTTTTTTCCGGTAAGGGGTCGACACAGCGGAACTCTGGTCTGCTAATTATTGGCAGTAGATATTTTTACGAAACTCCGAGGTGCCAGTTCGATGCCCAACCTTCAACTAAGGCATGCCCATTTACGCACGCATGTCTTTCAAATGGTACCCAACCACGGGGAGGACATGCAGACTCCACACAGATGGCACTCCCAAGCCATGCCGAGAATCGAATGGCAGAACCTCTTGCTGTGAGGTAACAACTCTACCACCATACCACCATGGCATACGGATCTCTGTTAGAACCAAGATGATAGGAAATATTGCTATCTGACAGTGATATTTTTCATGGGTAAAATGTTGCCTATATTTACTGCCAATATATTGCAATCATCAGCATATAACTGAAACATGATCATGCCTCCAATCAATTGCCTTTGTTCTAAGACCTCATGTATGCATAAAGTCAGTTTCTCTATCACTAACAAAAAAGTCCTACCTGGTTCCTCAAAAATGCTTCCCCTGTGTAAATATTCTTTCATTTAATTGCCATGTCAATGGAGAACATTACACAGCATCTTAATCTGCTGTATAACATCATCTCATAATCATCTTTTTTGTAGTACCTCAAATAAAAACTCCCAGTTTACTATAACAAAAACTTTTCTGATATCAAATAAGACTATGCCTGTTTTCTTGTATCCTGTAAGGTGACTGCTGAGTAAGCTAGCTAGGTTCCACCAGTTATTTTTGCTCTGCCTACATTTTATGAATCCATTTTATTCCTGTCTCAATATTTTTAGCAGAACTTCATCTAATCTCTTTGCTAGAATTTAATATGCAGATTTCACAGAGATATTGGTCTATAATTAACCATATCTGTTCTCCCTCCCTAATACTCCTGAAATGATTTGCCTGTTCCAGATTCGGCCCAGTAATATAATAATAGTGCCACTTCACACTTTCTTTCTTTCTTTTTCCTTCTTTTCTTTTCTTTCCCACTTTATAAAGTTTGAGAGTAAACTCAAGAGCATTGCGTAATTTTATATTCTGTATAGCTGTCTGAACCTCGAGTAATATAATGAATCTACTCACCTTACCCCTATCATTCTCTCTCACTGCCTTTCCATTTCTTGCATTCTGAAATCATTCCACTACCTATCTCCCCTCAAATGTTAGATATATTTTTTCAAAATGTGATTTAAATGTTTCCCTTATTTGCTCTTGTGAGGTTAATGCTTGCCCTGTTCTCTTCATTTTTACTTTATATGTCCATGCAGTGTGCTTTATACTCCTCAGCCCTTGTAGCCAACCAGTCACTTCTAGTTATGTGTTTTATCTCTGTGTATGTCTTTTTTTGACATAAGAAATAGATAATTTCTTACTCTCAGAATAAGATCCTACAGTTCCTTTAATCTAATTTCTTTCACTTGCACTATAATTTAAAATATCCACCTGTTTATGCCTTTTTCTGACATTAGAAAAGCCTATAGTGATACTGTCACTCTCCTCCTGACGAGAGGATGTGTAAGGCACCCTTCTCATTGTCAATATCTTTAATTACTAATAAATCTCATCCCTTAATTTGCGTTGTTGTCCTCTTGTTCTCTATTTGAACCAGGTCCATTTCCATGAGCACTGCCTATCCTGTCTCCAGTACATTGCCATTGTTAGAAATACTGGAAGATGATCTGAAATATATTTGTCTAGTATGTTTATCTATCTGTCTGTCTGTATTACTTTTGCTTGCTTCCTTGAGCCACCTCTTTCATAGAAAAGATAAAAAATATCATTCACCATCATAAGTATTTAAGGTTATATTATTTTAACTTTGCAATCATCTGTTCCTGAGCCTTAACTTTATGTTCCTTTATACAATGGAATCAGGGTAACACCAAAATCTCCACCCATGACTTGTATATCTCCTTCCTCTACTGTTTTTCCCAAATTAAAAAAAAAGTATTAAAAATGTTATGTCATCAGTGTTAGGGGCATATATCTGTGTTAGCAATAAAGGGTAATCCAACAACAAATCCAGATAAAACCAAACAAATTACGCTATGAAGACTGATATATCAGAGACTGCACTGTGTTCCAAACGCTTTATTGCAATATAAAATTCCGGACATTAAGCGCATTCATCCACATCCAATGTGGACTTCCTCAAAATGCCCAGTATACTAAACACAAGTCATTAAATACCATTATAATTGGCACCAAAACCACACATAATTGATAATTGGATTAATTGATCATCCAAAGGTTAAAAAAGTTGTAAAAATATATAATAGTATATGAACTCAGTGAATTAAAAGTTGCATATTGATGTTTCATATTTAAAGGGCTACAATACATTTTAATCTAATATAAAATCATTTCTATCTTTTTCAAAATCACACGTAGTACTTTTCATCTCAATATTTATAAAATTTATAAAATGAAGTTTATCTTATAAACGTCCATTAACCTAAATGTAAAACAGGTTTAATAGTGATGTACTCATTCAGCCCTGGTTCATTCAAGGCATCAGTATACATTTTCCAAAGCACTTCCCTTTTACTTAACAAGGCTTTATTATTGCCCCCCAGGGACCTACATCTACCTGATCTAAAATGTACAAAATATTACATGAATCTGAGAACTATGATATTGTATCTAAGAATGAGATAAGTATAGGTTATAGAAGGATTGATATGTATTTAGAATAATTTCTTCTGGACAATCGTATTTCCAAGGAATTATATAATTTTATGAAAGTAGAACATCCTTTGATGGATGGCAACAATAGCTGGAATACTTAAAGTCCATAAAAGTATAGTGGATCCACCATTTCATCTGATAGTTTCTGGTAGTTCACCAAAACCTTTACCCATAGGTAGGGTAATAGACACGCGACTAAAACATATATATGCCAAAGTGACATATTTGGTAAAGGTCTCATGGGTATTTCTGGGGAATCTCACAACCGATGTATGGAAGGAAAACTTAATATATATCACAATAGATGTGACTGATCTATTCTCATGTATCCCCAGAGATGAAGGTTTAGAAGCCTTTTGTAATAGCATGAGAAGTTTCTCAGATATAAATTGGGAACAGATAAGTTTGATCATGGAACTGATGACTATAGTTCGTGATCATAACTACATTTACTTTGAAGGAGAACATAATAGGCAAACTATCTGAGTAGCAATGGGGGCAGCGTGTGCCCCCATTTTTGCAAATCTAGGGATGCTAGACTGGGAATGTACACATCTTTTTAAAAGCCCTTGCTAGAAATACGTAAGATATTATTCAAGATTTTTGGATGACATATTTGTATTATGGGAAGGGCCAAAAGAATTAATAGAAGAATTTGTAGTATTTTTAAATAATACAGTTTTTTGAAGTTTACCTATAACATTAATGTAGACGGTATAGCGTACTTAGACACATATATATCAAGTACACCCACAGGATTTAAGTTGCGGATATATCAAAAGAGTACTTTTTCAAATAATTATTTAGATTATAGTAGTTATCACCCAAAGAGGATGATGAAGAATATTTACAAGGGGCAGTGTATAAGGGCAGCCAGAATGACTTCCATATATAAAGATATGGTAGATGAAATAAACATTATTAGGTCATTTTTTTTAGAGAAAAGGTACCCCATGTCATTGTTGGATGATGCCAAACAATATGTAATAAGTGAATGGGAGAAGAAATATCAACCCATATTAGGGAAAGGTTTGCACATTAGTACAACTAATAGTACAAATGAAGTTACTTATTATAGGAGGGCATGTGTATTGGAATACAATCCACAGGTACACAAGGTTCAAAAAATATTAAGTAGGAATTGGAATATACTAAAGGTAGACAGTAGAATTAGAGAGATAGTGGGTGAGCGGCCAGTCTTTGTTTACAAGATGGCATGCAATCTGAAGAATATATTTGAACTATTTAATACGGGGAGTGAAATGAGACAGCAGAATAGACATACTAAGAGATGTGGAAATTGTAGACAGTGTAGTTATATATGGGAAGTGGAAAGTGTGGTCTTGGAAAATGTGAACAGAACCAAAATACACTTTGGGCATGATAACTGCAACACAGAGAATATTATTTACATGGCTAAATGTATGATATGTCCTGGATTATAAATTGGGAAAACCGAGAGGCATTTTAAGAAGAGAAAATACAACCATCTATATGATATAAAAAGGAAAGATAAAAATAATGCGTTGTACAGACACATTGTCAAATGTGGAGAGACACATACTTATACGTTTGCAATACTTGATCAGGTAGATGTAGGTCCCGGGGGGGGGGCAATAATAAAGCCTAGTTAAGTAAAAGGGAAGTGATTTGGCAACTGTATAATGATGCCTTGAATAAACCAGGGCTGAATGAGTACATCACTATTAAACCTGTTTTACAACTAGGTTAATGGACGTTTATAAGATAAACTTCATTTTATAAATTTTATAAATATTGAGATGAAAAGTACTACGTGTGATTTTGAAAAAGAAAGAATTAATTTTATATTAGATTAAAATGTATTGTAGCCCTTTAAATATGAAACATCAGTATGTAACTTTTAATTCACTGAGTTCATATACTGTTATATATTTTTACAACTTTTTTAAACTTTGGATGATCAATTAATCCAGTTAGCAATGGTTTTGGCGCCAATTATAATGGTATTTAATGACTTGTGTTTAGTATACTGGGCATTCTGAGGAAGTCCACATTGGATGGGGATGAAAGCTATTAATTCCAGAATTTTATATTGCAATAAAGCATTTGGAACACAGTGCAGTCTCTGATATATCAGTGTTCATAGCTTAATTTGTTTGTTTTTATCTGGACATATATCTATTTGTATATCTATATCTGTCTATCTATATATCTATATGTATATCTATTATATATATATAGATATAGATTTATATATATATATATATATATATATATATATATATATATATATATATATATATATATATATATATATATATATATATATATATATATCTATGGGATCCGGACACATGCTCGACTAGCATAAGTCCGAATCACAAAACATCGAACACACATACATGAAAGGGCTTAACATTGACAAGCGCTTCCGTGTATGTGTGCCTGTTTCCTACAGTGCGGGTAAGAGAAAATTCCCTTTTCCCCACTGTAGCGCGATCTTGGAGTGAGAATAATAAAGTAGGGGGGTGCGAGGGGTGCAGAGACATAGAATTTTTTTTTTTAACTACACATACACGGAAGCGCTTTTCGATGTTAAGCGCTTTCGTGTATGTGTGTTCAATGTTTTGTGATTCAGACATATGCTAGTCGAGCATGTGTCTTAGACCCATATATATGTATATATATATATATATATATATATATATATATATATATAATCTTAAAAATCTATCAATATTTTACTTTTTTGATTATTACCTCTACATATAAGCCTTTTCCCCAGTGTGCTTATTTTGTATTTTTCAATACAAACTTTTTATCTTTTATAAAATAATATCACCACTCGTCTCTTCCATCCTACAGCCTTGTGGTCTGACAATATATATGGGTATCCATGTTGTTGTTACCTCAATGCCTCTATTGTCTTCAAGTTCAATATTTTGTAAAAGAACTACTTGTTCTTTTAAGTATTTTAGTTTCTGAAAGATCCATTTGTATTATATAACATGTGAGCACTCTCCAACATCCCAAGATATGAAATTAATATATATTGCATGCCTGTTCCCTTTATCTCCGTTATGTGACCTCCATCTTAGTCCCCTTCTGCCACCGTCCAGATCATGATGAACTAACCCCTCCTCTGGGCTGCAGTATAACTCCTTCGGCCATTCTATATGTCTACAACCACTGCATGTCCGTGCACTTGACTGTTTTACAGCTAAGGGTTGGAACTGATTACCTTTATCCAGCAGGTCAATACACTATCTTCAGACTTTAAAATACCTTCAGAAGGACTTCCGAGCCAGCATAAACTATATCCCTAAATATAAACAAGTACCAAGTCATAACTTACACCTCCCTACACTCCCTACTTTACTCACTTGTTTGCTTCAATATATTGCTGTCCCCTCTGTTATTAAATATGCCATAACCATGTTTTTTCTCTCACTTCATATTGCATCTTCTGTTTGTATTACATTAACTTACCATTAAGTTCTCTATAAAATAGCTGAAATTTCTATAAATATTGAATAATTGTCTTAGACATTGTAGGTATTCTTAACCAATGCTTTCAAAGTACAGCTAATTTGGTATAATTATTTAAGCTATAAATGTTTATGTATTATTATTGAAGATTGTAAATTTATTGTTCTTAAAATATTTTTGCAATACTTTGGAGCTTTTCTCCTAGGGCTTCCACTGAAAATGGATATCTGCCCAGTCAGACTTTCCCAATAATCAAATGGCAATAAAAAGTAAATATATAATAACACAATTATAGGCTCATAGGTTCATAGATGTTACTAGGCTATTGACCCGAGGGACTTTACAAGCCTACCCTTTAAATTACTATAGAATACTCGATGAGAGATATCATCTATGCCTAAAGTTTTTCTAACAAGGGCTACCCATGTCCAGGAAAGAAACTGGGGCCATCCCCGGCAGAAAATTATGGTTTCCCATCAAGTCATCCAGGTTGTGCTTAAACAGAGTCATGGAGGTGCTCTGCTTATTATAGGTTGAAGCCTATTCCAGAGGAGTTGCAACCTCTGAGAAATGTATCTGTCTCTCCAGCAGGTCCTTTTTATGTTGCAGGCTAGATTAAGGTCCCTGGAAGGCATGACATTAGTCCCATTTGACTTATGGATTTGCAGCATCTCCATTAGATTTGGGTCACAGATAGCCCTGTAAACCAGACATAAGTCACCTCTAAGTAGTATATACGCTACTGAGTACAGTGACAGCAATTTCTTGAGGATCTTGCTTTAATCCTATCTGTCACAGCTATGTCTTTACATTTGGACAGATGTTTATACAAGGGATCAGTGTATACCTTAGTGTAACTGTCAATGCTGTGTGTGGAAACTGGAGCTTGGAAGTCAATTATACCTTCCCTTAGGAGGGAATAGTTAGCTTTGATGAAGTTTTTTAGCCTGGCTTCTCCATTGGGGAGTTCTGGTACTATTGCTACTTCAAAAATGACTGATTTATGGTTGGATTTAACCAGTGCAGGACCTACAGTAGAGGAATTGCATTGTACACTCATGTTCATGTGGAGCAGGTCTAGAATACTGGAGCCCCTTGTGGGGTTGTGACTATTTGGTCCAGGGCATTTGAGCGAACAAAATCCAGGAACTTTTGTGCGAGTTTCGGCTCATATATATGTCTCAGTTAATGGATGGATTGTTGAAGTCACTCATGACTAGGGTGTTATGCTGTACCTTGATTGTCCCAAGTAGGTCTAAATAAGCTGTGTGGGCATCTTGATTTATGGAAAGGAACCTGTAACTGACAATGACCTGAAGGGGGGGGTCTTACCCATGATAATTTGTACTTTGAGTAGCTCCACAGATTTTTTTTGTCTAACAATTCTAGAGGTGTAGCTATCTTTAATGAAGATAGATACTCCACCTCCTTTGATTCTCATACCTTCAATTTGCATTATGAAAGTGTGGAAGTCAGTGCAGCCTAGCTCAGCTGGAGTATTTTCTGTCGCCTTGATCCAGGTTTCTGTAACTGCACATATGTCAACATCTTCCAGGGAGAGGAGTACTTCCAGAGAGTGCAGTTTCTGATTCAAACTCCTAGCATTTAGCAGAATGACCCTTAGTTTCTTTGTGTTTGATATTTTTATGTTGGGATTTTTAATGGTGTGAGCTTGTCTAAAAAAGGCATTATGGGGGAGGCAAGTGCCTTAGCCAGTAACCAAAAGCATAGAGGTGCCATGTGAAGACCATCCCTTGCAAGCAGCATGGTCTATCCACCATGTAATCCCAGGCTGACAGGAACTCTATCCCTTTAGAATGAAAACAGAAACTAAGCCAATTACTGAAGTCAATAATTTTCTGTTTATATTGTAGTGTCATCCTAGGTGAGGGTGAAATACTGCTCAAAACTAGGGACATACCTAACTGGTACACATATTCAGAGATCTCAATCATTTCTCTCTTTTCATATAGTCCAGACAGGTACATCTCCAGTCATTCACACCAACATGAACTATGATGGATTCATAATGTTACATGTTATTGAGAGACTTCAGTGCATGTGTGATCTGATTAATCCTTATGCAAGACAGGCAGCTGACCATAACCTTCTTCTTGATCAACCTAGTGAGTTGGGCATCTGTATGTCTCACTATAGAGTCACCAATAACTAAAACATTTGGAATAGCTGTGCACTGCTTTAAGGGCTTACTTGGTGAGACACAGATGCTAGTATCTTTGTGTGTATTGGGTACTTTGGGTGTTGTGTTAGGTGTAGCAAGTTTGTGATTTGGAGGTCTCTGATGTTTAGGTAGGTTTCTAGAGAGTACCTCTGCATATGAAGGTTTACATGTTGGTGCATATTACACATAGGAGTCATGGTGCCTGTATTGACAACCTGATTAGTGTTGCTGCTCTGTGAGCAAGAGAGCAGTGATTCCAGATTCTTAGTGTAGGAGCATCTCTTGCAAAGTGTACTTGAGTGATTTAGGAGTACATAGTTGTCAGTGTACATGAGGCAGTTGCTACAGTGTCTCAAAAAACCCATGTCCACCAGGATGGCAGGAGAAACAGAGGGAGACTGGCAGTCCATAATGCAAGGTTTGAGCCTTGTATATCAGCAGACAGGGAGAAAAAGATGGGGGTATCAGGCAGGGAGCTATTTTATGGTGACTAACCCATGGGGTGTACAGTAGGAGGTCTATAAAAGAGGGGATGTATATAGTTTGATGATGATAGGTTGTTGTATCTTTCGGCTTTTCCCGGTTAGGGGTCGCCACAGTGGAACTCCGGTCTGCTAATGATTGGTAGTAGATTTTTACATACTGAGTTACCAGCTCTGACGCACAACATTCAAAGAAGGTACGCCCATTCATGCATGTCTCAACACAGAAAACGCTTTAGCTGAGAATCGAACAGGACAACGTCATACTGTGTAAGAGGTAAAAATCTCTGCTGGGTGATTCACTGAACAGCTGAGAGCTATTCAGGAACTGCTCTGCTAGACAGCATCTGCTTCTAAGGGAAAATACTTCTATTGTTTCTTTTGCGTCTATGACCACCAAGTGTTACCCCTCTGCATGGTGGTGTCTGATGCTGCAATATCCACAAGCAAAAGCAAAGCAGCTAATACAAAGAAACCAATGAAAAAGTTCAAACTGAGCCCTGCACCAATGAAATAGCTCAAACTGAGTCCTGAAGCAGTAGCCTTCAATTAGATAGTCCTATTGTGCGCTCCTGCCACTAGGGTATGGGGGGCTTCTCCAAAAAATATGTCCTGATTTATAGTACTCAGTCTACAAACAGCACTGAATTTAGCCAGTCTGAATCCAATCTATACTACAGCCAACAGAAGTGCAATGAAACAACAGAAAAAAAGCAGGATAATGTTATTTTATTTTATTTTTTTAATTAAGTAACCAGCAGTGTTAAAAGCAGCAGAGTTTTTTCTTGAATTAATAATAGTAACAGAATAAAACAGCAGAAGCAGAGCTTTTCTTAAATTAAGTAAAATCCGCAGCTGGTGTGAAATACAGTTAAAGTGCATCAATTGCAGTAGTAAAATACAGTGCAAGTAGCAGAAGAGAGTAAAGTTTTTTTTTTCAAAATGCTAAAGTACAGTCACAGTATATAAGAGATGTGTGAAGAAAAATACTTAGAGCCTTTTGTAGGTTTCCCAGTTCAGAAAGACCAAACACCTACAGCCACTTGAGGAATAATCCCTGTCCTCCTAAAGTAAAAGCACAGTATGACAATATCTGGAATGAAGTGCTACCACAAACAAACTTAAAGATATGGATACAGCAGTGTACCTTAAACAGCTGACTATTAAATTATGCTTCCATCTTAATTATAATCTGTAGACCCCCCGTCCTAAAAACAGTACATTGTCGTGTACCTTAGCATCTTACAATCTATGAATGTAGTGGCTTAATCATTTCATCTACTTTCAAACATACTGTTAAATGATCATATCATTTATGACTGTGTTTGGAAAATTATGTAACTTTTGGCAAAAACTGTACAGTAAACTCTCAATTAATCGGCACCCATGTGGATTGGTAGATGCCAGATAACTGTAGTTTCTGGTTGCTTGAGCATTAGTATTAAAAAAAGTCCTGACTAATACTGTACCCTATTCTATTTGTTTGGTTTTACTTGTTCTCAGGTTGGGGACAGAGAAAATGTATTCCAATCTTCCTTTTTAAAACTCAAAAACTCTAAAAATGTAAGGTATGTTTCTGCGGGGGGGGGGGGGGTCAGAAAATGCAACACATGAAAATTGTATTGTATTTCTTCAATATTTTTTTATCAGTTGCTTGAGAGTGCTGGTTGCTTGAGTTCCAGTTAACTGAGACTTTACTGTATCTGTTTTGTTTACTATATTGACTAAACATCGTCAAAAGGTATTGTTGTGTGTCCCCTGTACATTTCAATAAACCATTCTTTAACATTGTCTATACAGTTAATTTGTACTGTTATAATACACTTAAGAACTTTTAATACTTAGCAGATCTAAGAGCTAAACTTACTTTTGAGTGTGCCAGTCTTTCCACTGCTAGACTGTATTGTTTTAAGTAAGCAGCGTGAAAGCAATTCTATGGTTAAAATTCTGTAGAACACCATCACTATTCATCTTGTTTGCTTTATCTGATTTTCTTTCTTCTCTCCACAGTTGTTTGTGTAATCTTTTGTTTCTCTGATCTGCATTACTTATGTGTGGGATCTATTGCTCATATCCTTAGGTTCTGCTACATTTGGGTATTTCTGCATTTTTTTCTTGATAAATCTCTGTGTTAGCTGTAACACTTTCCTCTGGCCTGTCTTTCTTCTTCACTTACTAGACATGGTGTCTCTTACATACTTATGGATTCATTTGCTTCCCATTCCATTTCTGGTATATCAGCATTTTCTATTCCTTTCCACAGTTTTTTTTCTTCTTTTCTTTTTCTTCTTTATGGATCTGCTATACACCAGATATGTCACTATATCTCCTTATCTAACAGCATGGCTGTGTAAGCTACAGTCATCGGGACATCTGTGTCTGTTAGCTTTCTCTTAAAATAATATGCTTTCTTATGACATTTATATAAGTTAAGAGAGAAATCTTCCATAAATTTCATGCATCCCTATTTATCCTGATATATTGAATGATAAAATCCTTTGATGAAAATGAACTGAGCACTATTAGCACGTCTGTGATTTTCCACCTTCGTTTTTGTCCTTCTGATTCAATGAATATCTTTTATACTGAGAATAACATTTCCTGGAGATTTCATCCCTTCTCAGACTATAGAGGTTCATACTTTCACAGCTAAGGACTGGGATATCTGCCTGTGTGGGCCACTTTAAGTCTAGCTAGTTTCCATTTTAGTGCTTAAAATAATGTATCCCATTTTGTTACAGACTGGTGTATTTATCTCATGTTTGATAATTATAAATTACCCCAAATATGTATAACTGAGATCACACCATAAATAATTTGAGGAGACTAATGCATGGGAATAAAGCATTTTAGACCTGCCTCTATCCATTAGTTCTACAGGGAACAGTCCTGAGGTACATTTTTTTGTTTCCCATCCATACATCAAAGCATTTTTTGAATATGGACAAGAATAAACTTTGTTTCATGTGTATGGGGAGTCTGTTCCAGAGCAGTGGTATCCTCTGCAAGATATACTTGTCCCTCCAAATTGCTCTGTTGATGTTGCAGAAGAGGTTTAGATCCCTAGACTGAGTATTTCTGATGCCATATGACTTACAGATGTGCAATAAATGAATCAGTAATAGGTCAGAGAATGCCTTGCATGCCAGTCAGACATCACTTCTTAGCAGTCCATAGGATACTGAGTATAGTGACAGAACCTTCAGTCAGTTCCTGTAGGACTTGTTTAGACCTTGTATCCTTTTAGTAAGGTATCTCTGTAGGCATTCCAGTTGTTGCATGTGTCTGGACAGATACATGACAAAAGGGGTTATTATACTCAAAAACTGGCCTAATGAGGCTGATAAAGGTGGACTATGACATCCCTAGATATACTCACATTACATTTACTTATAAGCGGTGCAATATAGAACAACATTCTTACAACAATGTACACATGTTGGTCAAAAGTTAGGCCACTATTCACATATACGTTTCCAAATCCCAAATAACTGGGGCTATTCTTATGAGAATTTTGTCAATGTGGTAGTTCTGTGAGATCAATTACTTCCCAAAGAATACAGTAAATGCATTTTTTTGGCATTTAGTTTCAGTCTATGATTTTGGCACTAGTTATTGATTTGGGACAAACCTTCGAACAGGATGGCTAAGTTATTTGGGGATTCAGTGACTGTTTCTAGTCTGCAGTTATCTGTAAACTTAGTCAGACAGAGAGCCTGCTGGTATTGACCACAATATATTTTCCATAAAATTTGACAGTTCTTGAGCATTTATAGTCTCATATTCCATATTACACCTCTGACGTCAGTTTCAAAATCACCCACTTTCATTTGTAACATGAAAACCTTCTTTTCTAACTCCTGTTGCTTGTCTGATTCTTCACTTGTTTCCTTTCTCTCTGATTACTTTCCGACATAGCAGCTATTATTTGACTTTAGTGCTTTAAACCATGTCCTGTTGAGTGGTAGACCTCCATGTTGTGCACAATCACTGAAAAGCCCTCAAATGACAGTAATAATTATCAAATACAACAATGCTTCATAATCAGAGGTAATACAGTTCAGAAAATGAAAAGAAAACATATTAAACATTTAACTTTTTTATAACAAATGATGAGAACAAGACCATTTTAACAAATTTTGCAAACAATTCAGTCATTTACTATAATTGTAGAATACAAGAATCAATATTCCTCGTACATTAATAGTTTGGGAACCTGTTTCTTCACATGTTTGGCAGAGACATTATTGAACAAACATGGTTTAAAAAAATGGGTTACCTCCAAATGCTGCCCTTGGTTTGATGTTTGGTACCACTTATACCAATATGAACTTTGATATTTACTGTTTAAAAGAATTGTAAAATGAGGATGTGACGTATTTTCTCCTCTTGGGTGGGTAATACAGACTTTTTTCTTTTTTAGTTTTTTTAGTTTAATGGCAAGTAAATATCTATGTCTACTGCTGTTACATTCTATGTATCAAGACTCTGCTAGTTAAGATTAGTTTATGAGATAACTATTTTTAAAATAGTATACTTATAGTAGTATTATAACTGCCTTGTATTAAAATATGGACAAGAAAGTTAGTGTTTTAAATTCACTGTTTTTTTTTTCTCATTTCTCATTTAAATTCAATGCATAAAGACATTTAGTAGTATAAAAAGGCCACATACAGAATGTATTTTCCACTATGCAAAGTGAAGCATTGTTGTCCATGCTTCTACAAATACAATTTTACATGTACTCAGAATCTTGGAGAAAAGTAACAATCTGACGGTATGAAAATAAACACCTCTATGACTACTACAGTTCACCATTGTAAATGCTAACAGCTATGTGTTATGACTAAAAGTTCTTGGTCATTATTTTTACTATAGAACCCTTGCACTGCTAGTGAAATGTAAATTAGACTGCAATAGACTGCAATAGAACAGTATCCATTGTCCAAACAGAAACATGAAGCATGATCATTTAAGAAACATTTAGTTTCTGTATTTTGCTATGAAAAATCTTGCAGATAGTTTTGCGTAAAAAAGGTTGCTGCAGATAATCCATTAGTTGTTTTCTTGTTTTCTCTATGGACACATCTCTTTACATTTCTGACCTATTTGCACAACTTCATTTTAGAATGAACCTTTCTTACCTTTTGTAGGGTCTGACAGAGGAGAGCACATGGCAGCAAAGTTGAGTATGAATTTTCTATAGCAATCTGCTAGCTGGTAATTTGGTATTCGGAAGAGATACATTTAAAAAAAAAAAAATATATATATATATATATATATATATATATATATATATATATATATATATATATGGGATCCATACAGATGCTCGACTGCATCTTTCACGGAATCCTAGTTTGCTGAGCATACTTGCGCGAAAGTGCTGTTCACCAAAGCAGCACTTTCGCGTAAGTATGCTTGTTGTTCCAGTCATAATACGGTGTGGTAAGGGAAAATTCCCTTTTCCGCCACTGTAGTGCGACCTCAGAATGAGAATATTAAAGTAGGGGGGTGCAGGGCGGGCTTGCCCCCCTGCATCATCTGAAGCATCATGTCTTCTGTTATGCAAAGCTTACTTTTTAAAGTGTTTAAATCCTGCCTGTCATAAAGAGCCAAGCTTCTATTTTGGGGGAGAATTCTGAAACAAAAACTGTTATCCAGGTCCCCTTCCATAAATGCATCACACTGAATGACATTTGACGACCTTTATTAGACTTCCATAAATATAACTTTGTTAATCAATATTTATTAATTACAACTGGAACATAGTATAGCTGATTTTAATCACAGCATAAAACATCCATGTAATGCTAATTAGGACAGCTTGACCTTGCTCATCCTGACCCAGTAAGCGGCATCCATACCTCCACTCATTTACTTATGAAGCAGCGTACCACCACCCACGTCATTTAAAATGTATTTAATTACCCATCCAACCAAATAAGCATTGTCCTTACCTCCGCTTACTTATTTACTTTATCAAGCAGTCTCCAACTGCTCACTTTCCTTTTCCCAACTCATTGCAATGAACTTCCAACATCAAAGGAGGAACAGAAGAGGGCAAGCCTGTCCCTCTTCTCTACTTTTCCCAAACTGATAAAATACCATTCCACCAAAAAAGGAAGGGAGGGTCGGTAGCAATTTCATGCCAAAATGTGATTACTTACCCAGTTACTCTTACATAAGACCCCCTAAGCCCCTCAAAAAACAAAAACTTTACTCGAAGATTAAATTATGTATAGCAATGAGCCAATAAAATAACAAATTCAAGATCATAAAAAAAAAAATTGACACAAATTGTTATTAATTTAGGGTTGGTGTGGAAACAGCAGAAGGCCAACATAACAACATAACTATCTGTTTCATGTTTTACTTTATATTTCATCTCTGTCTCTTCTCAGTAATCCAACAATACACAATAATCAAAACATCCTTAAATGGGCCTCTTCCAACTTCAGCCATAAAACTACTTTACTTGGAGATTTTAATCTTGACTGGACTACCTGCTCTTCTAACCCCCTACTAACCTTATAAAGCTGTACAATTTCTGTCAAAAAATTAACCCCCCCCAAACGCATCAACAAACACACCAACAGGCAATCCATTCTTGACTAGATTTTAACAAACAATATTAGCTATGATACTGGCTGTCTCTCTGACACACTAAGCGATCACTTCCCTACCTACTTGATTAGAAAACATGCACACAATTCCTGTAACATTTCATTTCACTACATTCACAATAAAAAACTTTTTTCTCCTAACTTATTTAATACTCTTCTTCAACAATATGACTGAGGACCTCTAAAATCTCTTCAATTGTTCCATGCAGTACAGTACTTCAATAATGCTTTTCTACAAATACTTAATGATCTAGCCCCAATTAGAAAAAGTTATACCAAATCCAAACAGCTTCCTGGTTGTCAAAAGACACAATTCTTCTTCTAAAACAAAGGGCCAGAGCCTAGTATATCTTTCAGAATAATAGAAGTAAACAAAATGTCATTACCTACCAACAACTTCGAAATCAAACCAAAAATCTAATTAAACAAGGCAAAAAAAAAACTACTTCCAAACAAGTCAGCTAAAATACCAGAAAAATCCCAAAAGATTCTGGCAAACAAGCAGCCTCCTTCTCAACCCAGGAAAACCCACTACCCCAGCCACAACTCTGACCAACCCAAATGATTGAATAGCCATTCAATTGAACTCCCATTTTATTAACTTTATAACCTTTCTACTAAATAGAACCCCTAATATCCCTCTGTCCATACCTCAAACCTCCAACAACAATTCTAGCCTCATCTATCTCAAACCTATCCAAACAAGTTATGTTAGACATCTCCTTTCTAATCTAAAACCTTGCAGTGCACACAAGCTGCAGACCAGCTACCTGGTGGTTTTCTACAACTGGCTGCTTCAACCATCATTTACCCTATATATATTCTTATTAACCATTCTGTCTCTGAACAGTACGTACTACTCCTCTGGAAAATATCTCGCATCATACCCTTACATCTAAAGGCAGTCCCTCTAGTGATGTATCCAACTACAGACTCATAGCCATTTTGTCACCACTTGCCAATATCATAGAAAAATGTATACACAAACCAATCTTAGACCACTTTCTGTCAAATTATCTATTATTTAATACACAACATGGCTTTCAACTTAGGTATAGCACTAGTACAGCTCTAATTAGCTTTATTAATACTGTAAATCAACTTAAAAACATAAACTATCTAGTCTCTACTACCTTCCTAGATATGTCAAAAACATTTGACTCTGTATCCCATTAAACACTTCAGTAAACTGGCTTTCTACCACTGTAGCTCTGAAGCCCTAAGCTAGTTTCATAGCTACCTGTCAGATAGAAAACAAGCCACTTTATGGGACAATAACCCCCCCACTCCCTATATGTGTAGGAGTCCCACAAGGATCTATCCTTTGCCCACTTTTATTCACAATTTTTACAAATGACTTAAACTCCTCAGCAAATCCAGCCTCAATCATACAATATTCTAACAATGATTCCCTAATCTGCTCTGCCCCCTCTATCAAGGAAATCCAAGAAAAAAATCAGGCAGCCCTCCACAATATTAAAAACTACTTAACAGTCCATCAACTTATACTTAACCCCAATAAAACCAAGCAAATGGTCTTCTATAATACCGCAACAACAACCAACCAACCACCTATCTCTATTTCCTCCTCCAATGGCACAAAAATAGAACCCACTGAACATACAAAACTTCTTGGTGTCACAACTGATAGTGGACTTAAGTCTGACAAAAACCTTGCACTAACAGTTAAAAAGGTACATATCAAACTGGGTTTTCTCTATAGGGCTAAATCATATCTTACTGAGCATGCCAGACTTGCAACAGACAGAACCTATCTCTTATTTTTCCTGATTTACTGTTCACAGATCTTTACCAGTCTTTGCAAATCTGAACTGAATAACCTTGAATCTTGCTATAACAAAATAGACAAATGTGCCAATAATCAGTCTCAAAGATCTCACCGTTGCACTGCCGTTCTCCAGCTGAACTGGTTAGAGCTCCCTCGCCTGCTTACTCTGACTCAACTTCTAACTGCCCATACAGTCTTATACAAACCTAACAACTGCTCAGCTCTATCTGACCTTGTCCAACCCTATACTAACCTAAAATCTCTTAGGTCTGCTGATAAAGTATTGTCGAAGGTTAACAAAACCCAAAACTCCTTGTACTCACATATCTTTGCCAAACACAGGAATTCTCTACCTCAGCATATTCTGTCCATCAATGATGCACATTCATTTAAACAGTCCCTAAAGAAATATTTTACCAAACATAGACTTCGCTTACGTTCTCCACCAGACTAACTTATTTAACTCATTACTGTCTAACTTCCTTCTCTCCACTACCCATTGTCAATATTTCTTGGCAACTGAGCTTTCTTGTCTTCAGTTTGTGATATTTTTATCCCAAAAAAAAAAAAAAAACAAAACAAATATATATTTTTGTTTTGTCTGTATGAATAGTATAAGCATATTATGCTACCATTGTTATATGCTTTTAAATACAATGTCAAGGAACTTGCACTTAAACTCCTATTGTAATTGTCATATGTACAAATGTATAATTATGTAATCTTCCCTGGAGCTTTTATCCCCGGGTCTCCACTGAAAATGGGCTTCTGGCGCAGTTGGACACTACCCGGTTATCAAATGTAAATAAATAAATAAATATACAGAAGCTGTTCTTACAAAACAAAACATTTTGTAGGGTTTTTTTTTTTACTAATAAGTACAGAGCTGACGTTTTCCAGTTTTTCTATGGTATCTCAGTAATTGCACATGTTGCTGTTTGCCGTGTTTGGATTACTACTTTGTCCACCATATTAGTTCCATTCTGCAGGTGGTGGTGTTTATGAATAGTTGTGGGATTGATATATGGAGTAAGGAAGATATCTAAGGCAGACAGACAAACACAGATACATACAACTAAGAGTAGTTTTGACACAAAACTGGAAAGTAATTAAGGAAATAAAATGTTACAGTAGAACTCTGGATGTTACTTTACAGCCAATGACTTCTTCTCTCAAAATAGGTCAGGGTGGTGCTACAACATGTTGCTGTATTGATGTCAGCAATGCTAGTCAGAAGAGTAAGTTTGTGCCAGACATTAGCTTTGTGCAATGCACCTTCATACCGTACCAGCAGATGCTTCTCAAAATCCTAATGGAGGAAGAACAAGGAATTCTTGTTGTCTGTTGGACTTTACACACAAGTCCTGCAATTTCCAGGTCTGGGTCTGTTAAATGCTAAAGATCACAATACTGTGTTAGCAGTAGTTCCCGAGAGGACTCATGTTATCACTTTTTCCTGGGTTTAAAATGGTGAGAGGATTCAGAGTTTGAGATGTCAAGTCCATGACAGAATATCTATATCGTTATATCTATATCTATATTTATTTCTATATGTGAGTGTACTTGCAAGAAAATATAAAATCAAAGTTCACTTCCATCTTGAACAGGAAAAAGTACATTTTTTGCTTAACACAATTCTGGTCAACTTACAGTTCATCGTGTGAAATTGCTTTTATACCACAATGACCTCCATCAGCATGGAACCCTGGAACTATTCTGAATGTGTCTGGGTTATGAAAGTGGGATTATCCATAACCCACCCATATTCTTGTGGCTGTTGTCAAACCTGTGCCTAATGTTGAAAAGTAAAAGATTTAGAGAATAAAACATACTTAAACAATCTAGTGTTGATGTACTGCTGCTTGTACAACCATTGCAGAGGTACAAACTGAGTTACTTTACTGAAGCTATGTTAAAAAATAATATTGCAAAATGGTTAGCACCCACTTAAGATTTGGCATTCTCATTCTACAGCACATAGCTTCATATGTATTATTTGCCCTTTATTTCCTGAAATAACAGAGCTTATAACCTTATCTGTGATCAAAATTAATTCTGAGTGCATTGATGTCATAGGCAACCAAGATCCAAACACAAGATGTATTTTATACTTTATTTATTTATTTATTTACTGGCATTTGTTGACCGGGAAAGTCCACTGGACACTGGACCCATTTTTAGTGGAGGCCCGTGGATAAAAGCTCCACAATTAACAATACAACAAAACTTATACAGTTAGATTACAGATCTGGGGAGATAAGGCTCCGCAGTTTTAAAACAAAGCAAAAACAAAACAAGTGAGTACTACAGAAAAGTATACAATCGCAAAGCGGATGTTGCATACATTATTCAGCAAGCTTCAAAATTACAGTTAAAAAACTACAAAACAGAAATTATATATTTTGTGAGTTTATGACTTAGCTGATTAAAATCCCTATCAGCCTCTATTGTTCATTTTATCTGGTTATGCTTCTTTTGTCTGGTCTGACAGAGGACAGCCTATGGCCACAAAGCTGAGTATGAATTTTCTATAGCAGCTTGCTAGTTGCTGAACTAAGAAAGCTTACTAGTATTATTTGGTATTGGGTAGAGACAAGTTTTTAACATATTGTGTATTTTTGGGGGGTCAGAAGACCTACTTTCACCATTCCCAATCATGTCTGAAACAGCTTTCTTCTGTCATGGAAAGTTTAAGTGTTTATATCCTGCCTCTCTTAAACAGATGAGCCCAGCTTACACTTTGCATAAATGTGACTCCAAGATTTCTGAATGAATTACTATGTTATCAAGGTGAGAGACTGAAGATCCGGTAGAGTATTATCACTGAGAATTTGAAAAGTGGCAGGAGTACCTTGAAGTTTGAAGGTTAAGAGTATACATTAAAAAATTCCTTCATGGGTGAAAAATACCACATTGTCTATGGATTCAATGATAAGTAAAGTCTTTCAGAATCACTTATTTAAATCCAGATGGTCAAAAATCAGGAGTTTTTCAATGAATGACTGTGTACAAATATAGGAACTATAACAGATGCAGCAGAGGATAATAGTTTGTATAAAGACATAGTTAAAGGGAAAGAAACCAAGGTTATGTTGAAGTACTACATCAATAGATAGGGAGGCAACTAGTAGAACATCTAGTCAGGCATATTATAATATCATCATTTCACACTTAAGATATGTTAAACAGCACATCCATAACTTAGTCCAAACTACCATTGAAATGTATACAGTGTCTCACTTTGAACTAACTGTAAGAATTATTTCAACAGTTGAAGTCTTGATCTTTTAGATTGTAACATCAACCCTTCTCCAAAAAAGCAGATGTCATCTTGAGTATTTTGTTTTATTTGATCTAGCTCTTTTACAACACTTAGCTTGTCTTTAAGTTTTATTAATTCTAAAACTGCTAATTTACGATTTTGTTTATGATTACTGTTGCATTATTACTTCTCTCAGCATCTGTAATGTTCTGTCTTTTTCAGACCTTAACTTTATTTATTTATTTATTTATTTATTTTACATTTGTTGACCGGGAGAATCCGACTGGATATATGTCCATTTTCAGCGGAGGCCCGGGGAGAAAAGCTCCACATATAGAGTAAATTACATACAGGATAAGATAGATACATATTAATACATTATTGTTATAACCAACATAGTTGCAGGATAGCATCTATAGACAAGACATTAGTTGGAGAAGATAGGCACAGGCAAAGAGAAATTTACTTATACTAGATAGTCTAACTTGATAAGGAGGGAGAATGGAGTTAGGAAGTGTAGAGAAGGTTGCAAGAGTTATTATAGGGGTAATAGAGAAGATCCGGAGAGTACAACAGGAGGGAGATTAGTTGATAGATGAGAAAAAGCAGTAGGTAAAGTAGGAAGATGTTAATCTGGATATGAGCATTGGCAAAGCCAGTGAGACTGGAGATGGTGGGTAAGACTTTTTTTGAATTGGGGTAGGGAGGTAATGGTGGTAATAATAGGTGGGAGGGAGTTCCATAACTTACCAATGGAATTGGCAAATAATGCATCTCCTCCAGAGTTAAAGGATTTGACTGTTTGAATGAGTGTTCTACACGAGGACCGAAGACTATTTAGATTGGTGTATGGTATGATTAATTTACCCAGTGCTGGGGACTTTTCAGGGTGTTTGAGTATTTTGAATGCCTCAATGAGTTGGTTTAGTTGAAGAAGGTTTGGGAGTTCTAACCAGCCAAGATATTTTAGGTTAATACAATGATGAGTTCTATATGGTTTGCCAGTTGCAAATCTGGCTATATGGTTGTAGGAGCATGATAGTTTGTTTAGGTCTGATTTGTTAAGGTTGGTAAACAATGGAGAGGCGTATAGAAGGGTAGAGAGTAAATGCGAGCGAGCTAGGGTAACTTTTGCATTTGGTGTTAGAAAGGATTTGATTCTATATAGTGACCCCAGTTTCTTGTTAACGGTCTTAATGGTTTGATTAATATGGATGTCGAATTTGAGTTTATTATCAATGGTCACTCCTAATAGTTTCGTGTGGGAGTCTGGGGAGATTATTGTCCCATTATTGGATTGTATGGTAAAGGCAGTGTTTGGGAGTTTTGGGTAGGATGGAAGAGTAATAATTTGGTTTTCTTTGGATTCAGAATTAGTTGCCGTCCAGCTAGCCACTTTTCTATTGCTGTGAAACAGCTTTGGGTGTTAGATAGTAGTTTGTCAAGGGATTTGTCAGAGCATATTAATGTCGAGTCATCGGCATATTGAATACAGGTGGCCTCAGGGATGACTTTATGAAGGTCATTAATAAAGACTGAAAAGAGAAGTGGACCCAGTATTGACCCCTGTGGAACTCCAATGGTATTTGGAAGGAGGTTGGAAAGCTTATTTTGCCAAAGTACTGCTTGCTTCCTACCAGAGAGATAGGCCTGAAACCAGTCTAGGGTTAAGTTATCCAGGTGGAGGCTTCTTAGGGTATCATTGAGTAGTCGGTGGTTTACCATGTCGAAGGCCTTTGATAAGTCTAGAAAGAGTGCAGAAGATATATTTTTGTTGTTCCGGTTTTGGTTTATTATATCAGTAAAAGAGAGAAGCGCTGTAGTAGTGCTATGATTGGGTCTAAAGCCATGTTGAGAGTTGGTGAGGAGATTGTTCTGGGTAAGATAGTGAAGGAGTTGTTTGTGTAGGCATTTTTCCATGATTTTGGCTAGTGGTGACATTATGGCTATAGGTCGGTAGTTTGATAAGTCAGTGGATGTGCCGCCTTTGTGAAGTGGGATTACATATGATATTTTCCATATTGAGGGAATTGTAGATTCGGAAATGGTACGATTAATAAGTATAGAGATGGGATAAGCTATGACTTCTGCAGTTATTTGTAAGTATTCAGCTGGCAGGAGGTCTGCGGAGAGGGTGCTTGGTTTAAGTTTTTCAAGTAAGGATCTAATAGAGGAAGTGGAGACTGGTTGAAGGTGGAAGGTCTGAAGGGTTTTTGGAGTGAGTTCTGTAGCAGTGGAGGCTATGGTGGATAGTTGGTTAGCTAAGGTTTGGATAGTATCCGTGAAGAAAGTGTTAAAGGTATTGGCTACTTCTTCAGGGTTTTTATCTGCTATAATTTCTGGGGTAGGGGTGGAGGATTTCCCAGGATGGAGTAGTTTATTTAGACCTGTCCAAAATTTTTGAGGGTTGTTTTGGTGTTTATTTTGAAGTTGACAGTAGTAGTTTCTTTTGTCTATTTGTATGGCTTTTTTTGTCATATTTCTTTGTTGCTGAAATTTAATGCGGTCTGCGGGCGATTTGGTTGTACGCCATTTTTCCCAGGATTTGTTTCTGAGTTTTATTTTAGATTTTGTTTCTTTTGTAAGCCAAGGTGTAATATTTGTTTTAGTTTTGATTAGTCTTTTTGGGGCATGAGTATTAAGTATGGTTAGGAAAGTGGTATTAAATTTAGAAACTGCCTCTTCTAGGGGGAGGTACTTAAGAGTTGCCCAGTTACAGGATCTAAGTTCCATTTTAAACTTTGCGAGGTCAAAGTTTTTCTTATTTCTAATAGATTTATACATGGGAGGTATAGGACTACCTGTTTTATTTTTCCTTATATATGTTATAAGGTGATCGCTGAGTTCATTTGGGAGGGTCCCAGATGTATACATTTGGGGTTGACTATTTATTAGGATCCAGTCAAGGATACTCTCTTTTTGGTTAGACTATGTTATATTGACTATGTTATATTGATATGCAAATGTTTCATAAGCAATCATCTCTAATTACAAGATTTTTAAGTCAAAGTGAATGATTGCACAGTTTAATTGATAACAGCACTATATCTTCAGATTCACTAGTCTTTGATTTTGTACCACTGTTTTAGACACAGCTGCATTCCCCAACACATCATGGTTCACTAACTTATCAACTTTATAAAAAATGCATTAATCTGAGTAAACTTTGACAACTATTTTGTGTATTGATTTAGAGTTTTGAAACTGTTCACAAGTCTGGAGTTCTGATGATTTTACTCCAGACCTTGTAAACAACCTATTTGTACCACACTCGTATTGCAACTCCAGTTTCAAATTTTATAATGTATTCAAATTAGCAATTCCACAGAAAATATATTCCCAGCTTGAAGTTCAAAGTGTTATTTACCCAAGTTTATGGAAGAGGCAAAAATATATCATGTGAAAAAAAAAATCAGCATGCTCTGTATCTTCTAGCAGTATAAGGACCAATCTCTGTTGGTGCCTTTTGGGTTAAAAGGAGAAGGAATGTAAAAAAAAGTGTTGTATTATAAATGATCGCCCTGACATTTCAAAATATAGTGCTGTCATTGCTAATTATTACTCATTTTTTTCTTTCCTCACCTTCAATTTGGCCCTTTCAGTACTCTGTCAAGTATGAAACCCATAAGATTATTATTTTTAGTTGGATGCTGAAAATTAATTTGCTGTTTTCCCATAAAGTACAGATATATTCTGATTAAATTACTTTTCATCTAATCAGTTCATGACAAGGGGCAGACCGATACAATCTTCAAATCTGGACTTCGTAATTCTTTAAAAATAAAACCATGACTGTAAACTGATTTTTTCCAAGTTTTCTTGAAACTTTTTTAAATGACAATATATTAAAGAAAAATATTTGACATAGCATAATTTTTTTCACACAACAGCCTAACTTTAGAAGTAAAAAAGACAAGCATTAAACAAATTGTGGTCTGTGTTTGTTCACACACACTGGTAACATAAAACACAGCATTGTCAACAAACTTATAGCTTACATGTTGTCTTATGTAGCTAGCTTTCCAAATATCAACAGAATGGAAAGTTGCAATATTCCCACATACATGGTGGAAATTCATGTGCATACATAGAACTATGAGTTGTTAAGTTCCTTTCTATATCAAATCTTTTACTGGTATCAGATTAAATACAACATAATGACTATTTTCACTTTTATTACACATTAAAATGATGTTACTATTTCTTCAAAAAAAAAAAAAAAAGAAATGAAAAGCAAATAAGGTGCTTATTACAAGATTAAGCCGCCCCTGCCCAAAACAAGAACTAGGTAATGTTGGATATTAAGACTAACACATCACTATATTAATCTCTATTCTAGTCATTACTCCAAAAAAGCCAGTTCTTTCCCTGTATGGAACTGGAGTCTTCTCCATACAGCAGAACAGCTAGTCACATACAGTCATGGCTCAAGAGACCTCTGTGAGTCATCACTAACACTTCAACTTAACTAGAACCTCGAAGCGCTGTAGTACATGCAGCCCAGACTTGAGAGATTTGTTGTCAGCCAGTCCCCACTAAATGCTCAATGTATCAGTTTCACTCAGATAATTACTGCCTCTGTTTAGACAGACAGTTCTTATGTCCCCTCCTCCAATGCCTAGTTCACCTCAAATAAACATGTGCAACATTTCCACAAGTGCTTGTTATTGTGTTAAATTTGCATTAAATGTTCACAAGCCCACAGTACATGTACTATGAAAACTGTATATTGCAATAACCTACTAAAGTAACCAAAACCTCAGGGCATTAGCAAATGTGGGGTGTTTTTTTTTTCTTCCACCACCAGGACCTTATTAGACATATTCAATAAAGATACCCAATTGAATCACTTATTCTGTTCACATGGGAGATGGGCATTTCAAGGTTGGACAACAGCCCAAAGACCTTCCCCTTTGGTGGCTCCTCTGAGCCATCTGCTACTCTCTCCTGAATGGAACCAGGTCTCCTTACAATGGAATTTCTTAGATTTAATTTTGTTAAGCATCACAGCAAGTTAGTTTTGCTGAAGTGAACTTCACTAGGGGATACCTTGTACTCCTACTAGGTATCATCCTTGTGGTGAGCAACAATAGCATACCTCCACTATAGGTGAGACAGAAATGGCTACTCAATTTCATCTCCCATTGGCCATCTTCTATTACACATGCAATGCTAGCCAATTAATTCTAGTTTTGTGCTCATAGTCATGCTGGGAAGCTTATTGGGAACTGTGATCCGGACTCCATGAAGGCCATAACCTAACTGAACTCTCTGTATCAGTTCTTTACCACATGAACTGCAAATCCCCCAAGTTAGCTCATTATATGTATATGATAACTCCCTTCATTACACATTGGAATATGTACATGCTCATGCAGAAGCATATATACTGTTACAATGATCACTGCAAATTATAATTAGCAATCTACTAATCATGTAATGCATAATTTACATCAAAATAAAACCATTTGAATATAAACTTGTTCAGTCTAAGATTCCATGTATCTATCTGATTTTATCCCAAAGTCATTCATAAAATGAACAGTTAACAGTTCTGTTTACACTGTGTATGTGTTCTTGCCATAGGAACAGCTGTTAGTATGCTTCATTCTAATTCTTGATAACAGAATTGTCTCTCTGAAGCTCTTTACTATCACAAAATTCCCAGGCTATAGTTTCTCACTACATGACTGACTATGGTACTATTACTTGTTTCTCTTGCTTGAACTTAAACATTGACAGCATTTGTCTTGTACAAACGTTTGCAGCGTTCATTGCACGGCTCCCTCACTTCTTTATGTACTGCCTAGTCTCTTGCATCTTTATGAACAACTTTATCTTCAGACTGCAGACTTTTCTGTTAGTTTTGTAGTCTTGTTTTGTCTCCAGCCTATACATTTGATAGTCTTTGCATTTTCTGTAGTACTAATATTCTTCCCGTTGCTGATTACTTTCCATATTTTCCCTTACAATAAAATGGTTTGACAGTATTAGCAATTTAAATGGAGTAAACAACTGGCAATCCTCATAGCTTTTGCAATAGCTTTTTTATAATTTTCAATTCCGTCTGACTGGACTAAGATAATGTGTACTGAACATTCTATGTCCAAAATGGCACTCATTCAAAATTATGAACTGTTGACTTGTAAAGTGGAGATCACTTGAGATACGAGGTCATAAGGCATGGACTTTAATGCACTCATAATATGTGCCTTATTGTCCCTGTTAGTTTGATTAAAAATGTACTTTAAAAAGCATTTTGTGGCCTGATCAGCTAGATTCAGAAGTATATGACATTTAGTAAGGAGCCTGCATATGAGTTTGCTACAGTAAGCTGCATTCATATGGTAACCCATGCAGTGGAATGTGTGCATCATTTGCAGAAGTAGCAAGCATTTATTTCTCTGAGTGTAAATGTCAACTACCAGGAGAAACGTTAGGGCCATAATAAGGAAAACAATCTGCAATCTTGTGTGATGACTTCTGTGATCATATTTTCCCTATTTAAAACAAGTAGTCCAACTTACTGCAGAGAGCTAATAACTGTAAGCCATAGGGGAGAAAAAAAGTCAGCTAGGCAAAAAAATATACATCTTTAAAAAACATTTTTATAAAGAAGTCAAGCAGTGCTGAGTGAAAAAAAACTCCTATGTAAATATGTCAACTCAGTCACAGAACAGTGTTGAAAGAAAAAAAAGACCGCCTTGAATGAATCACCCACAGCAGTCACACACACACACACACACACACACACACACACACACGCACACACGCACACACGCACACACGCACACACACACGTTATAGCAGTAATGACTTTCTATGGTACATACCGCTGGATGAGTTCAAAACTGGCAAGTGTAAATCAATGACTTGAAATACATCCACTTAAAACATGACAGCTAGTAAGATTCAGAATTTGCCTATCCACAATGTCATGGCTTTTCATTGGTCTATTCTCCTTTGAATAATAACTAGATGTGTTATCAATTAAGACATTTATATTTACTGGAGCTGCCTTTATTGATCATTGGTTACATAGAAAAAAAACTCTGCTAGTATGATTTCTATGTGCTTGAGAGGAGTGATTTGGTGTGTGTGGTCTTTTATCTTTTGACTGTCATTTCTCCCTCATGAAGTTAAAATATTTAAGCAATGAGGTGCAAGCAAATGTTTTCCCTAGCAAAATAATAATAATAATATATTTAGCTAGCTAAAAGTTCAGTTCTGTTCATCTCTTTGAACCTTCATCTACTTTCAAAACAGATAAATGAAGGGAGCGCCTCTATGTCCCTAGCTGTCTACTGCAGCTTCTGATGATGGATTACTTTGTTGTACTAAATGTTTCACACTTTTTGTTATGGTGAACTAAGTGTTGGCAAACAGTCACAGTTGATATTATGAAAAGACTTGAGGAATCCCTTGCCTTACTCCAGTCTGTAGACCTTAAATATTCATATGGAATGTACCAGCTTTAATGGCTGTTAAAGACTGAGACAATTTTGAGCACACAGTTATAAGCAGATTCCTCAGGTATGTTTCTTACACATATGGCTGAAGTATGTTGTCAATATTAATTTTGTGAGGAAATGGTAAAATACTTTAAAACTCGGCAGACTGCATGTTCCTAAGAATCTGAAAAAAATTGTTTGATTCCATAGTGGGAAGATACATTCCAAGAAAGACAAGAATGTCCAAATGTAAATGCAGTGAAAATCAGTGTAAGACAGACTTTAGAATTCCAATAAGATGTGACGTAATCATTTCATTTAAAGAAGAGATTGCTAACATATTATTTTTCTTGCTTTTATAACACAACATTGATGGACTGTTTTATTGAAAGAACTATTGTAGTTCCATTTATAGTGCTGATATGAAAACAGTTCAGAATATCATTAATCTTAAAAAGCACCTTGCCACCCTTGATTTGTCCCACTTACTTGCCAAAAAAGACTCCAGTGAAGCAGCTAACAACCTTATTAATATCCTACTGTACTTGTAAAACAAATGCTGTCCCTTAGTGCAAAGGCTACTTCGACCTCAGAAACATAACTGGTGGTTATCTAATGAACTCAAACACTTCCTCAAATTACGTGATGAAGCAGGGCACTGGATATCTAATGAACTCAAACACCTCCTCAAATTACGTGATGAAGCAGGGCACTGGATATCTAATGAACTCAAACACCTTCTCAAATTACTTGATGAAGCAGGGCACTGGATATCTAATGAACTAAAACACCTCCTCAAATTACATGATGAAGCCTGGCATGATTGAAAATGCAACCCCTCCACAGATTCTCAAACCAAATATACTTCACTACACAGCCTAGCCAAGCAATCCATCCATAGATACACAACCAATACCAAAACAAATTTCACTTTAGCCAAACCTAACAGATAATGGAGAGAAATCAGCCTGTTGACTGGTCGAAAAAATACAGCACAACTCCACTCCCTTGAACCCCTCTAACATCACCATAGACAAAGTCTCATGCACCGACTTCCTCAATAAGTTCAGCAACCTGCCGCACATCAACAACACAAACCTATCACCCACGCAGTTACATTCCAATATTTTTATTCAAAAAAAATTAGAATCAGACAGACTGAAATACAACCAGATGATTTCCCATGTTCAAATAACCTAGCCACATGGTTCATTCACCTTTGTAGGGAGTTCATCTCGACCCTCTCACTCACTTATATAGAACAGCCTAACTAATAAAATCACACATCAGATGTGGAAAACAGCCATAGTCACTCCTATTCCAAAACTAAACAAGCCAACTACTACTTTGCAATACAGTCCTGTCTTAATACTTCCCACTTTAGCTAAAACACTAGGGAAAAATCATCTACAATCAAACTGCTGCTTATTTATATCATTAACATCTTCTATCCATGAAGCAACATGTATTCTAGTCTGGATGCAGCACTATAACAGCTCTCTGCTCCCTCACAGATGACATCATATCCACTATGGACAACGGTAACCTGACAGGAGCTGCCTTTATTGACCTAACTGAAGCCTTTGATCTAATTGACCATACTTACTCTTTGACAATTTAACTGAAGTGTGCATTAGTAATGAGGTAAAACCTTGGTTTACATACTTTTTCACCAATAGATCCTTCAATGTAAAGTAGTCACCACTGCTTCTGATGCACCTCCTCATATGAAAGCAGTCTGCCAGGGTATTACTTTAACCCCCCCTGCCATTTTCCATATTTTTCAGCAAATTTCTTTTTGACCATCCTCAGACACCTCTTAATTTTTTTATGCAGTTTTTATGGTAATTCACTCTGTTATACAAACTCTGCTCAAAGATGGACTCCAAACCAGTCACTCCAATCCACCTTCCATGTATTCTGATTTACATATTCTGGTTGCCATGAGACCTAAGGGCATTTTGGGAAGTTGTGTTGTCTAACTTTGTTGAGGGAGGGGGACTTATGGTCTACCATTTTTTCTCCACCTTCGTGATAATGTGTGGTTACATCTGTGAGGCAGATGCAAAATGGGGACATGTAACAACTCACCCCACCTTTGCAGTAACTCAGCTATTTCCCCAACCAATTCTCTTCTTGGACAACTCCATCCCAATTACATCTCCAGCCTCAACCTGAGATATCATGAGGAATGCTCACATGACCCCCCCCCCCCCTTAGGATGGGACACCTCATCCCTCCCTGCCAGTGCTTTAAGCAAACAAGACAAATAAAACTCATACCACCTGCGCCATAGTCAGGATTTTATTCCTCTGTGCCACAGTGCTAGATTAAGAACTCTTTTTAATGAAAAGTGAAATGACCACAATGATTTCCAAAAGCTGAATGAGACATACGAATTTGAAAAATATCTAGTGCCTGCAATTAATGAGCTCAGGGAGAGATTAGGCAATGCAAGTTTTTTTATTTTTTTTTTACTACCCCAAATTTTGCTAGGAAGTATTTTCCTTCACAACTGAAATAAAAGAAAAGACAGGATTCTGTAGACGTAAGGGCTTCTTTTATTATACTGTCCTCCATTTGGACTTCATAGTGATCCTGCTACTTTTCCAAAGCTCCTGGATAAAGTTCTGAAGCCTTATCCTAGCTACTTAAAAGTGTTCTTTGACAACAAAGTAATTTATTCAAAAGATTGTGAGTCACATTGAGCCAAAGTACAAACTATCTGGGACTCTTTTAAGACAGACTGGACTTACTGGTTGTTGCTTTCATGTCTAGGACACGAAAAAAAGAGTATTTGTGGGTTCTCTTTAAGCAGGTTTATTTTATACAAACACATCGCTACAAAAGCTTACTGACTCTAACTTAAGTAACTTATATAAAAACTAGCAACTGCAATCATGCATGTCCACTCTCTGGTTGCTCCATCAAAATGGCACTAGGGATTGTATGTGTCTGGAATTTATATGTGCACATACAGCCTCTCATGCTTCTTAAAAAATATAGCACACACTTTACACTCTGATCTACATCCTCCCTCTTTGAGAAATAGATCATGCAATTGTTATGAGACCTTTTAAAATAATGCCAATTGTCATCAAAAATTCCTCTCTGTAAGGAAAGTACGTTTGCACTTCAGGTGATACAATAGATTGCTTTGATGCATCTGCCATTAATATAGTGATTGAACTTCTGAAAAACTGGATCAGTCTGAGTGTGATCCCTTCAACTCATCAAGTCAAGTGGTGGATAAATTATGCACTGACATCACATCAAAGTCAAAAGTCTCTGTGTTAGGCTGTTCCATTGTAACTCTGGGTGATCTCGATAAGGTATCTGCCAGATAGAGCAATTTGCCTTTAGAGTAGACCATTTTGAAATTATACTTTTGCAATCTGAGCATCATTCTTTGTAATCTCAATGGAGCAGAATGCATAGGCCTCTTTAGAATAGTAACTAGAGGTTGATGATCAGTTTTAGTCTGAATAGCTCGGCCATGAATATAATCATGAAACTTGGAACTTGTAAATACCATTGCCAAAAGTTGCTTCTCAATTATTTCAGCTTACTGCATCTCATTTTGGGTTGGTGTTCTAGATGCATAGACTACTAGTCTGCTCTCTCGAAGTATAACTGCACCTAGATCAAATTTTGAAGCATCACAGGAAAGAGTAACTAGTTTGCTCACATCATAGTATCTTAATGTAGGTGCAGTGGCAATTTTCTGCTTGAGGTCTTCAAATCTCTTCTGATGCTGTTCCAACCATAACCATGCAACATTTTTGCATGGGACCATTCTTAAAGTTGCTGCCAGCTCACTGAAGTCTGGTATAAATTTGCCTAAATAGTTGACCATGCCCAGAAAATGCTGCAAAGCCTGTACATTACCTGATGCTGACATTTCAAGAATAGTTGCTTGTTTGGTTGGGTTGGGTCTCAAGCCTGTACTCATAAACAAATGACTTATGTGCATAACTTCTGGAAGTCTGAATTTGCACTTCGGAGGATTAAGCTTTGAGTTTACTTCACGTGCTCTATCTAGAACTTTCTTGAGGTATCTTTCATGCTCTGCTTCACCGTTGCTTCCACCTAATAGATCATCTACTGTTATGGCACAAGGATAACCCGAAAAAAATGTGTTCCATTCCACGCTGAAAAACTTCACTTGCAGAATTTATTCCAAATGGTATTCTTAAGAATCTGTAGCTGCCAAACAGAGTACCAAAAGTAGTTAGAAATGAGGATTTGCAATCCAGCATCACTTGCCAAAACAAACTCTTTGCATCCAAAACAGAAAATACAGTGGCATTCAGTATTACAGTGGCATTCAGTATTACAGCTGCAACCTCTTCAACTTTCCACATTAGATGATACGGTCTCTTTAATGCTTTGTTCAAATCTCTTGGGTTGATACATATTCTGATTTCATCTGAGCCTTTTCTGTGAGTGGCTACAATGGATAACACCCATTCAGTTGGTTCTGTGACTGGACAAATCACAACTCGCTGAATAATTTTATCCAACTGAACATTAACATTATCTTGCATAACTATTGCAACTCTTCTTGCTGGGCTGACTACTGGAGTGACCTCTGGGTCTAACTTTATGGAATACACAACTGGGAATTTGCCTGATTGTCATGGAAAACATCAGTATACTCTGAGAAAATGACTTCTGTAAACAGAACTTGGAAATCCACTTATGTGATGAACTTCTTTAGAAAAAGAAAGAAGATTCATTCTTAACCTATCTTTGAGACCCAATAATGATTGCACTGGTCTTTGGACTATTTAAAATAACAAGTTGTAACAGTTCATGGCCAAATAACATGACAGTATCACTGAACCTTCAGTTTGAATTTCTTCACCTCCATAAGCAACAAGCCTCACACTACTCATCACAATGAGTTGTTCAGTAGTTCTCACTCTTGCAAATTGTCTGCTGATATAAGATTACACTTTGAACCAATGTCGACTTTGAGCTCTATGGATCTTCCATTAATCTGGACAGTACAAAGCACTTCACTTCTTGTTAATAAGTTCATTGGATCAACTCTTTCACCAAGCACTGATACACCATCTGCATACAAAGCTGACTGCTTCGGCTCTACTTGATTAATTTGCTTTTTTGTGCAACCTTTCTTTACAACTGTGTGAGGCTTACTTGATTTGCAAAACCTTTGGAAATGGTTCAGTTTTTTACACTTGTGACATTGCTGACCAAATGCTCAGCATTTCTCTCTTTCAGACTCATGATTGGCACCACAATTGTGACAGTTAACAATAAAGCTAGATTTAGGTTTTGCTGATTCATGCTTATACTGCACTGAGCTGGCGCTGGAGCTTGCACCTTTCTTGGATCTTTCTAGAATGCCTTGTGCCTTCCTTGGAAGCCCTGTGGCTGCCACATGATTAAGCCAGCTCTTGTTTGCCATGTGTTGCATACTATCTACATGTGCTCTGGAGCTAACTGAAACCATGCTCTTGTCACTCACAAGAATACTTGTGTGTTTCTCTGTCGCCTCATGGATTTGACAAATCTCCATGGCTTTGCGCAACATTAAATCACTGTCACAAAGTAAAATCTTTCTCACAGCAGCACTGTTAATACCATATACAAGCCTGTCCTTTATCAGTTCATTTAAAGCTCTTTTAAATCACCAAACCAACATGCTTTAACTCTGTTTTTCAAGTCAGTTGTATATGCTGCAAATGTTTCATATGGTTTCTGATCTCTCGTGTAAAACAAATGCCTCTCTAATGTAATATTTGTCTGGCAGTTACACATTTCTTTGAATTTGCACTTCAAACACTTGGGTCTTCCCTTGATTCTGCATCTACAACAATATGATGGTCTGCACATTCTCCTGCATATACTACCGGTGCATACACAAATGAATGCTCTCTTTCTATGGCCTCTAACACTAGTAGGTTTAGCAAAATGAATGCCTTTGTGCATGCATCTTTATCTGCATAAGCTGCTATATAAAAGTATCATACTTTGGATCAGATATTCTCCAGTTCTCTGCAATATTCTGATCAAATGCAAATGGTAGGGTGGTTTCGAAATCCATCAGCCATATCAATACATACCAGTAAAGGGTTTTGCAAATAAGCATAAACATGCACACATGCACATATGCCAGAAACTAATGCCAGTAATTGCCGAATGCCTTTATGCTTTGAACTTATACCTTTGTTGGGCTTTTCAGAATTATGCGAATAAACAAACTCTTAGTACTTTTGAATAACTAGGTTTTGCAAAATAAACTTCTCGGGCATTTTGTTACTTTTGTATCATCGTGGTAAGGATGAAAATGCTAAAGTAATATATCATCATTTGCTAAAGTCATTTACCATCATTTTAAGAAACATTTGAGAACTTTATGATGTGAGTGAATAACTAATGAGCACTATAATACTATTGTAATATCATCTTTTGCAAGAAAACGCCTCTTATCAATGTAAGAAACATGTCAAGTAACTGCAGAATGTGAATAAATCAAGCATCTGTTGCATTAAATTCAATTGCTATTCGAAGTAATTGCACTTTTCGAATAACTGCATAAAGCAAAATGTCCCCAAAATGGCAGCACCTTGCTACGCAACTCTCTACAGTATAAGAAGCACTCTCTAATGGCGGCACTTTGCGAATAGACACACCCATCACAAGAAACTTTTTGAAATGGCTATACATTGACTGTATTACATGAAATAGTTGCACTTTGCACACAATAAACTCTTCCAAATACATGCATAGTAATAAGCGCGCACACTGTAAGCACTTTCACACACTTTGCAATACCTCAAACAACTCCAGTTATGCCCTAGATACAATACAAAGTCGTAGTTATGCCCAAACACAGCACTTTGCCAAAACACATACAGTTGTCTTTCTTTATTTTGCTTAGTGATGCTTTTCTTTCTTATTATATTTGTTTTGCTCATTTAAGCCCTTTTCCCACCCATTATACATTTCTTGTGCCCATTTTACTCTAAACATGCCCAACTTTGGCTTGAACACACTTAGTTTACTTTAAACATGCATGCTCGTTTTTGCTTTAAACACACTCGTTTTGCTTTACTGTTAATCGTTTCATTGAATACATTTATCTTAAACATTTCTTCTGTTAACAAACTTTTTGTACTTTCCCCTTGCCTGATAATGTGGGGTGTGGCCTTATAATGTCCCTTTTTTGTCTTCATATCAAAAAAATAGTTTGTGTTATTTCTCACTACATTTGATTCTTTTTGGCTATGTTTATGCTCTCTTCTCTCAGTTTTACCTTTACTGTAGTCTTTGCACCACATGGCTCTGAATATTCTTCTCTCTTCTATCCTGGTTCTGACACCATGTTGCTTTCATATCTAGGACAAGAAAAAATAGTCTAATGGATTCTGTTTAAACAGCTTTATTTTATACAGACACATCACTTTACAGGCTTACTGACTCAACTTAAGTAACTTATATACAAAATAACAACTGTGATCATGCATGCTCACTCTCAGGCTTCTCCATAAAAATGTAAATAGGGATTGCATGTGTCTGGAATTTATACATGCATGTACAGCCTCACATGCTTCTTAAAGATATAGCACACTCTTTATACTCCCTGGTAACCCTACCAAAAGTAAGTTTTTTATGACAGAATCTAGGTACTTAGGATATATAACTGGGAAAGAGGTAATCAGATATCAAGCAGTCAAAATAGCAGGTTTCAAGAATTAGTCTATGTCCCATATCAAATGACAAACAAAAGTATGCTTAGTTCTAGAAAGTTACTGCAGGGAATTGGTACCAAACTTTGCTACATTGGCCTATTCCTATGACAGGCCTTGCATAAGTAGGGTATCTATCACAATAAGGTGGGGCATGGTAGCAAACCAGGCCTTTAGATAACTGAAAATGTTGTAGTCAGTGCCAGTCTTATTTGCCAGTGATTTTGATAATCCATTTATTGTATACACCAATATATCTGAAGTAAGGTTGGGAGCTGTGCTAACTCAGGAAGTAAGTAAAGAGGAGAACCTGCTATGCTGCCCCAACATCAAGTTAAGTAGTACTGAGAGGAGATATACATGTGTGCACATAAATGATTCACTATTAATTGGACAGTAACTTCCCTACAATACTTTTGATTAGAAAACAGGTGAAACTGTTGGATGATAACCCTAATGGAGACTGGATATTGTGTAACAGGCTATCAAAGTAGAAGAATATCATGCTACTGTGAAACATGGACTGAAAAGGAAAAAAAGAAACTGATGTAGTCTAATTTACACTCAGTAAATCAGTCAAGTGAGGTAAAGTAACTGTAGCAGGTAAAAGAGCATGTAAGCTTTGGGAAAATACAGCAAAATTAATAACTTTTGTGTGTTTGTGGGTTGTCTGTATGTGCGTGCATGTCTGTGTGTATGCAATTGTGTGCATTTGTGTGTCTGTGTGTGTGTCTGAGCGTGTGTGTCTGCATGTCTGTGTATCTGTACGCATGTGTGGTTTGTGTGTGTGTGTGTGTGTGTGTGTGTGTGTGTGTGTGTGTGTGTGTGTGTGTGTGTGTGTGTGTGTGCAGGTATGACACTGAGTCAGACAAACAGGTAAAATGTAAAAATCACAACACTAATAAACTTATAAAAAATAAAAAATAGATGGCTCCAAAATTGCACACCACCAGCTGTGAATTAATTATTTAATAAATACACACAGTATTTAGTGCTTTCATCTCATAACAAGTGAGACTTCATCATAATAAATTTATACAAAAGCAAAAAGCATTTAAATAACCTTGCCAATTAAATATGTAAGTCACATGACAACAGCAATCAATTATTAAATACACCATTACAAAAATAATTGCATTTCTTCTAAAAATTACCTTACTTTAACATAAAATAAAATATAATAAATATGTTTTAATATTACCTACATAAATGTATATCCCAGAGAACATACTTTAAAATAAAATACATTATATTTGACTAGCTCTTTCATATAGTAAATGTGCAATAGAAATAAAATCATTTAAGCCTGATGGAAACATGGTAGCCAACTTGTACTGCCATTCAGTTTCCTTCTTTTTGAACTTATTTTTCCAGTCACCCCCTCTGGATTGCATTTTAACTATTTCTAGAATACAAAACATAAATTTATCAAAGTTTTGGAAAACCTGAACATGTCTATACAAAGCATTATAAACTTTTTTATTTTTAATATTGTTTAAATGTTCGTATATCCTATTCTTTAAATGACGTTCTGTTTTGCCAACATAAAAATGTTGGCATGATGTACATATTGCCAAATATACTATTTTGCTTGCCAAACAATTCCCTTTCTGGAAAACCACCTGGTTATGCAGTTTATTATTCAAGGAAACTATTCTTTCTTTATTAATATAAGGACACTGACTGCACATTCCACAAGGGTGTGAACCTACAGTTGTTTTATCTATTAAATCTATCTTGTTTTCAAACAACTTCTTAGAATTTGTCCTGTACTATTTACAAATCTTGGTGTTCTACCCACCATATTGAAAATATCATGGTTTGTCCTAAAGATATTCCAATTAGCTCTAAATGCTCCCTTAATTTCATCTGAAAGATAATTATTTATTTATTTATTTATTTTATTTTACATTTGTTGACCGGGCTAGTCTAGCTGGATACATGTCCATTTTCAGTAGAAGCCCGGGGAGAAAAGCTCCACAACTTAGAAAAAAGAGAAGAAACTTGTATCCAGTCATAAGCACTTCAAAAGCAATGCTAGTAAGACAGACAACAAAAAATACATGAGGTGAACGAATGATAAACAAAAGACTACAAATAGAGATTTAAAGCCTTTGGAGGCCTTATATCACAATATATAACATGTTGAAAGAATTACAAAGAGAACTATCATTGAATATAAGAATTTTTTTTTTAGTTCAGTGGAGATGGTGAAGTTAAAGTAGTAAGCTAGTACTAAAGTAATGTAGTGAAGAAGTTGAGGTCAAAAGAACAGGTGAGTAACTGGAGGCAATAAAAGTTTCAGTCAGGGTTAATACAAGGACAGAGCCATTGGGATTTAAGGAAGGCTTTTAGAAACTTTTTGAAAGTGTGTAGAGGTAAGAGATGTAAGTTTACTTGGAAGCTGGTTCCAAATAGGCCCAATTGAGTTGGAGAACAAATAATTATATTGTAGCACACAAGCTTTTTCATATATATCTTCCTTTTTATGTCTAGGGCTCATAGCCTTACTAATGACCAATCCTTCACCCAATAATGGTTTATATACAACACCCCATTTTACATAGAACTGATCTAGAACTTCTTTTATTAAGGCGTGGGGGTAGCCTCTCCTGAAACACAAGTGATATTTTGTTAAACTTTATTTTCACGTCCTCAAGATGTGAAGTCATACGGGCTATTCTAACAGTTTGCCCTTTAATAATACTTCTTTTTTGTGCTAGTGGGTGATTACTATGAAAATGCAGATATCTATATTCAGATTTGTAAATAGTATAGGACGAAATTTTAAGAAGTTGCTTGAGAACAAGGTAGATTTAATAGATACAGCAACTGTAGGCACACACCCTTGTGGAATGTGTAGTCAGTGTCCTTATATTAATAATGAAAAAATAGTTTCCTTGAATAATAAACTGCGTAGCCAGGTGATATTCCAGAAAGGGAATTATTTGACAAGCAGAATAGTATATTTGGCAATGCGTACATCATGCCAACATTTTTATGTTGGCAAAACAGAACGTCATTTAAAGAACAGGATATACGAACATTTAAACAATATTAAAAATAAAAAAAGTTTATAATACTTTGAATAAACACATTTAGGTATGCCAAAACTTTGATAAATTTATGTTTGGTATTCCAGAAATAGTTAAAATACAACCCAGAGGGGGTGACTGGATAAATAAGTTGAAAAAAAAGGAAACTGAATGGCAGTACAAGTTGGCTGTCATGTTTCTACCAGTCTTAAATGATTTTATTTCTATTGCACCTTTACTATACTGAAAAGCTAGTCAAATATAATGTATTTTATTTTAAAGTATGTTCAGTGGGATATACATTTAGGTAGGTAATATTAAAAAAAAAAAAATATATACATATATATATATATATATATATATATATATATATATATATATATATATGTAATATTTTATTTTATGTTAAAGTAAGGTGATAATTTTAAGAAGAAATGCAATTATTTTTGTACTGGTGTCTTTAATAATTGATTGCTGTTGTCATGTGACTTACATATTTAATTGGCAAGGTTATTTAAATGCTTTTTGCTTTTGGATCAATGTATTCTTATGAAGTCTCACTTGTTATGAGATGAAAGTGCTAAATACCATGTGTATTTATTTAATATTCAATTTGCAGCTGGTGGTGTGCAATTTTGGAGCAAACTTTTTTTTATTTTTTAAAAGTTTATTAGTGTTGTGATTTTTACAGTTTGCTGGCTTTGCGTTGGTGTCTGAATACACTATGGACTCCCTTAATGAGATTGATTCTCCTGGTGTAGAAAATGTTAACTCAGAACTACAACAACTTCGAGAGGAAGGCTCACAGCTTAATGGCAAGTTAACAAGACTCATTGAACTGTTTTCTTTGAAAGAAATCCTTAATATTCCATCTATTTTAACATAAAATGCTTCCATGTAGTCAAATTCAATAAACAGTGAACTAGTATGACTGGTTCAAGTGATATAGGGTCCCTATGGAGTTCCTAACGGCAGCCAAGGTGAGAGTGGCCTGATAGGCTCAGCCAGACAAGAGGGAGGTACTATACCTCTGCAGGAAGCAGCGATATTATCTAAAGGGCAGCATAACATCCAAGAAGTTTCCAACATACTGCATGGAGGAGAATTTGTGCTGGTAGAACAGAATGACAACATGTTTTCCATTCCATGTGGTCAGGCGACTCGCAATACAGGTACTGTGGCTTCAAACTCTGATTTATGCCTTTCACAGGCATCAAACTTGCAAATTGTTTTTTATTTTAATAATTAAGTTTCTAACAATAACCAAGACCATTTAACTACAAAACAGCTACAAATGAGTGTGAGAGTTAGCGGACATGTTAATGGACATGCAGGAGAACTTTTTTATTAGCGGTTTTGTAGATTTAAAATCAAAACAGTTTGATTTTGGCATTTTAAATGAAACAGTGACACATGAATATTTGTAAAATACCAATGTTAATGTGAATGGGAGTTTTCGTTCCCTGAAGGAGCTGATCTATTTTTTTGAAAAAAGATTATTTAAACTAAAGACTACTGAAATAGACATTGCTTATTTTAAATAATGTATACAACTGAATGTGGTATCACAAGGCCTACGTTTGTTTAAATTTCCTTTGGGTATAACATATGATGAAAGTATTGTGGATGATTTCGCAATGCTATTTGATGATATGGGAATGAATTTGTTAAAAAAAAAAACACTGTCATATTATGAAAAACAGAGGATAGATATAACAAAATAAGTTGACTTTTTGGATGTAAAAATAAGGGAAAATTTGTTATTTTCACAACACAATGAGTTGTATTTTAAAATTTCAGATAAAGTAGAAAGAAGACGTAATAATATTTTTTTTATCAAAAGCAAGCAAAACTAGAAAGAGATTTTAATCAATATAGAAATAAGCAACTATATCCCACGGAAAAACTCTTTATGAATAGCAATGAAATGTATAGGAATTGTACTGGAATGGTGCCTAATTACAGTGAAGTAGTGAGAAATAATAGGGCAACTTGGATGGAATGGAATCACAGCAGGATTTTCAAGAGGTGAGGTGCTCAGAAAGACTGGCACACAGACACACAAACATGGAGGAATACGACAGTTTCTACTACCCCCAACCCCAGAGCAAAAACAAATACGGGAGGACAACTAATTTGTACAAATTAACTGCATGAGACAGTATGTAGAAGTGAAGGATTTGCTATTTACAATTATACGGACACAATTATTACTGAAAAATGCTTTAGCCTTCTATCAAAGGAGTAAAGTTTGTCCCAGAAAGGAAAGGTAATTTATTGGACAGATTTTTGCATTGAAATTTATGTTAGGAAACTAAATCTTAATATTCTTTTCACTGAACAAGATGATGCTTGGACATCAACACCTATGGAAATTCATTAAAAACAGATTGTGCTAATAGTGTAATATTTAAGAAAAAAAGTGTATATAATCCTCCATTACATCCATTGTTGATTACTTATGAAAAGCTAGTATTGGAAGATATATATATATAAATAAAGATATTGGGGACCTACAGACACTGGCTCCTACCCAGTTCAGCTTTGTTAAGGGCAGATCCTGCCTCTTAAACCTGGTTGATTTCTTTGAAACAGTCACCAATGCCATTGATGAGGGGAAGGTGGTCCACACAGACTACCTGGACCTCGCAAAAGCCTTCGATACAATACCCCACTCGGGCATTATAGATAAGCTCACCAGCTTAAATATAAACCCCTATGTCACTAGATGGGTTGCAAACTGGCTCAAGGACATAACCCACATGGTTAGAATTGCTGGAGCCATGTCAGACTCCAAACCAGTTACAAGTGGCGTTCCACAAGGCTCAATCCTGGGACCTCTCTTGTTCAGTATATATTTCTCGGAGGTACAGGCCAACACGGAAGGACTGTGGCTGACCAAGTTCGCAGATGACTGCAAACTGGGCACCATAATCGACTCTCCAGCCGACACAAGCATCCTCCAAAAGGGCCTCATAGAAACAGACAACTGGTGCCAGAGCCATGGCCTCAAGCTAAAGGCCAAAAAGTGTATAGTCATCCCCTTTGGCAAAAACAAAGTGCCCACAAATTACCACATAGGTGGTAATCCATTAAGTACAGAAGAAGTAATTAGGGACCTGGGGACCCAAGTTGATAGCAATCTCTCATTTGACAACCACGTGGCCAAAGTGGTTAGAAAAACATTTTATATAGCCCACCTAATCATGAAGGGATTCACATCTAGATCAGGGGAGGTCATCGTGCCTCTTTACTCATCCCTCATCAGGCCCATAATTGAGTACAATGCCCCTTTTGGGATGTACCTTACCAGACACCTGCAGCAACTGGAAAGACCCCAAAAGTACCTCACCAAGAGGATCAAAGGGCTCAAACAGATGCCATATGCTGCCCGGTTAAAGAAACTCCAGCTCTACTCAGTGGCATACCGCCTGTTCAGAGGCGATCTGTGCCTGACGTATAAAGCCATGTCCAACCCGGAATTAATGGACATGCTGCACCTCAGAAAATCCAAATCCTATCGAGCTACACGCTTGAGAGAATTGAACCTCAGCACTGAAATAAATAGGACATGCTGGAGGGACAGATTCATAACCCAGAGGCTCCCTTCACTCTGGAATAAAATCCCAGTCCAGGTTAGGCAGAGTCCCTCATTGACTCTCTTCAAGAGGAATCTTGATGAGTGGATGGGAGATCGTAGGTTTACCCCGGGTATGACTTCTGTGTCACTGTTAGACAGAGGCACAGTATACTAACCTCAAAAAAAGGGCATAGCAAAATTAATTTAAAATGGGTGGCGAAAGCCAAGCACATTCTGGCTAGGCTTATAAATGCCCTAGGGCAGATTGCCTAGTATGAACCTATGAACCTATGAACCTATATTCATTTGAACAAAAGAGATGTTCCATGGAATCTTACTAAACAAGAACAAGATTTATTACTAGAGTTAAGGAAAGTGTTAAATACAAACAAAGATAACAACACAGGAGGCTCAGATGCAAAAGTTTACTAGTGTACACCAGGAGGCAAAAAACGTACAAGTACAGAATTTTGTCTGACATGATGCAGGAAGTACACAATTTTATATAGGTTTAACATTCAAGCTGTGCCCACCTTACTGACGTAATTAGTCACAGGGCACCTACATCACTATGGTTTACAATATTCTATTCATAAGAAAAGCTGATGTTATACATTTTAAAAGTTTTCCCATGGGAATAATACAGCCTTGCAAAGCACCTGGTCAGTTATAATGTCTTTCTGTAAATGTTACTCCTTCAAGGTTTCAGGCCTGCTTGAATACAATAGTTGGTTCAGTCTTGTAATACACTTCTTTATTCTTCTTGCAACATTACCTCAGCAGCTGTGTCTTATCTTGTTAACATTCACAAGGCCAATTGTCCCAGAGGAAGGAAGAAGATTTTCAATGCTTTATACATTTAATTTCCTGACCCAGCAGATAATCATTAGTGAAAAACATAAGCTTGCTGAGCTGGCTACTGCCAGGGTCAGAGTTCAAATACACTGCAGCTCCAAAGCTTCAAGCAATTACATGTAAAATCATTCTTATTGCCATATTATTAATAGAATAAAATGCAGTATATACTTTTTGTTTTTTAACTAACACTTTATATGTGTTCAAATACATATTTTTCTAACATTTTCCTCCCTTTTAATACTTTTTATTCTATTCTGAAATATAAACAATGTTATATCATCCCCTAGCCTTCTCCCTTAAGGACTTTCAACTAGGCAAGTCATTTAGTTTATACTTCGGAAAGAGTTTCGTCTGAAATTAATTGTTCCAATTCAATGTCTTGGTACAAAGTTTCAGTTACAGATATATCAATAAAATCTTTGATTAATCTTTTCATGCAGGGGATCCCACAATAGACACATGTTCCCAATAGGAGCAGACCAACACAAATAGCAATCAAGATGTTCATTAGGATAGAACCCCACCCACCAAACAGACTCTGGAAAAAGTTCATCAGTGGGTTTGGGCCTGGTTCAGTCATGGCCGATACCTGCTGTATTACCTCTAGGTGGTCATTAATTTCATGTCGATTGTCTAGTATAAACGCACAGCATTCTTCTTTGATAAGCGCGCACGTACCACCTTTCACCGCTAGGGTGAAGTCAAGAGCCATTCAATTTTGTAGCACAACAGTTCTCATCGCATTCAGTTCATCAGTCACTAGTTCAAGAGCAGAAAAAGTTGCGTTACTCATTACTTCGAGAAGTTTCGACAGCTTTCTCAACTCCCAGATCGATTTGACTGCTCCATATGCTGGAAGTATTCCAGCCCAGGATATAACACTGTCACTCAAGTCCATATGAGTCAATTTTTCTTTATCTTTTATGGAATGATGGTCTTTCCAACCAGCTTCGATTTTTCCCACTGGGTTCACAGGTTTTCCGATTGGACCTTCAGGTTTCTGGGCTACATCTCACACATTTCGTATCTTACCTAGAGGTAATTCTGCAGTATGCCTTATGGCCAGAACCAGATAACCCAAAAAACAACTGCCGGACCAATTCTCAGGTAGCCATTTGTATGCCTTTTTCCCACAAGCAAAATAACAGTTTTCTACTTTAGTACTGATGCGGGTTAATTCTGAATGAAACATTTTCTTGTCTATAACAGACAGTTGTTTATGTAAAACAGGATTTCTCTGCACATCACTTAATGTTGTTTTCATTAAACTCAAATATGAATCATAATTTGTGTTACAAACAGTGCCTTTATCTTTAGCTTTAATATAGCATTTGTAAGATATGGTTATATTACAGTTACTCCAACCCACTTGAAGTGTATCATTTTTGTAAAAGCATACAATTCCCTTCTGTGTAATAGGCAAATACAATGCAATTTTGTCCGGTGATCTTACAGATCCTGTATCAAAAAGTACATTCTCCCAAGTCTCATTTATCCCCAAGGGGACAGCGGACATTAACAGTCCTCCATATGCTGTTGGTATAGCAGTACAGACCAAGCAATTTGAAATGTTCATAGTCTCTACATATACACGCTTCATAGCTAGGTATGTGTTAAAGTTTGGATGCCAGTCTATAGACAGTTCATCACATCTGTCCACTTTCACTTGTGTGGTTACATGTAGGAAAAACCACAACAAAAGGAAGGTCATCACAATCATAGTCAATAAATGCATAGTCAACAAGATGATTAAACAACATCTTTGGGGTTGATCTGTATTTTTACTCGTTTTGCTCTTGGCCATCCTGCCTTTGTTGTGTATCAGTCACAAAATGTTTATCAAGTTGAAAATTCTTTACCGGTTTACAGTGTGTCAGATGGACCCAGGATGACCTCTCAGCAAATTTGACTGCAGTAGGCATCGCCAACAGTACCTGGTACGGTCCTTCCCACTTTGGACTCGCCCAATTCTTCCTCTTCGTAACCTTCAACCACACCCAGGACCCTGGAGTCAGCACTGCTTCCAATGGTCTGGTCTGTCTTTTATCTGAAAAAGAGTTCAACTGCAAAACAGTTTTATTTGTTAACAGTTTCCTCATATAGCTAGCTAATGAGCTGTCAGTCTCTAGTTCTGCAGGCATGAGAGCTTTCCACTGTGGCACATAATATGCCCTTCCAAATATCACTTCAAAGGGGGTCAAACCCTTTACGTTTGGAACTGTTCTCATGTTCAGCAGTGCCAAAGGCAGACAGCAAATCCAGTTCTTCTGTGTTTCGCTCACTAACTTTCTCAACTTGCTTTTTAAGATTCCATTGTACCTTTCCACCAGTCCTGCAGACTGTGGGTGGTAAGCACAATGATTCTTCAAGGAGATCCCAAAGAATCTCCCAAGCTGGTGAATCGTCTGATTAACAAAATGTGTCCCATTGTCACTATAGATTCTTTCCGGTATGCCAAATCTAGGAATTATTTCTTTTATTAGGGCTTTTGCCACTGTTGCTGCATCCAGATTTTTAGTTGGAAAAGCTTCTACCCATTTAGAAAACATATCTATAATTACTAAACAGTATTTCTTCCCTTCACATTTATTCAATTCTATGAAATCCATACAAATAGAATGGAATGGATATGGTGGTATAGGAAAACTCCCTTGCTTGGGTTTGAATGCCACTTGTGCATGATGTTTGTTACAGATATGACATGCTGCACAAAATTTTTGTGTATAGTTTGTGAATCCATATGTTTGGAATATTTGATTTACTAACTGTACCATCCCCCCTGTTGAGACATGGCACTGCCCATGGCTCAACAAAGCTGCATATCTAAATAAATTAGACGGCAATATTTTTTTTTTCTCTTTGGAGACATACAGTCCATTTTCGAGGATTGCACCTCGTTTCTCCCATTCCTGTTTCTCTGCTTTTGTAGTTAATGTCTGCATTGTTTTTAACATTTCTAGATCTAAAATCTCAGAGGGCTGTAATTCCTCGGTTAAAAGTAAAGTTTCTGAGTCTGAGGCTGCTTGCTTTGCAGCTGCATCAGCTTTTGCATTTCCTTTTGAAATTCTATCCTGTTGTTTTGTATGAGCTAAACATTTACAAATAGCTACTTTAGTAGGTAACTGAATGGAATCTAATAAGTTCAAAATAAGTTGTGCATGATTAATCGGTTTACCATTAGATGTTATCATTCCCCTATTTTTCCATTGTTGTGCAAAAACATGCACTGTGGAGAAAGCATACTGACTATCAGTATATATGTTCACACATTTATCTTTCGCTAGAGTGCAAGCCCGTGTTAAGGCTATCAGTTCTGCTGCTTGAGCAGATAGGTTATGCTGTAAAGGTTGGGCTTCTAAGATCTCTGTATCTGTGACTACTGCATATCCTACTAGATTTTTCCCTGTAGGACCCTTTCTGCATGAGCCATCCACGAAAAATGTCACCTCGGCATCATCCAAGGGCATATCAGTGAGGTCTTGTCTAGGCAAAGTTATTTGCTCAATTTCCTGCAGGCAGCTGTGCGGTGTGCCATCCACAGGAGTCGGAAGTAATGTTGATGGGTTTAATGTTGTACAACGTTCAATTACCATATGAGGTTGGCTCAGCAGTATGGTCATACATGAAAGATGTCTAGCAGGAGATAGATATGCTATTTTTTCTTGCAGTAAAATTATCGCGACTGCATGAGGCACTCTCAATGTGAGAGGGTGGAATAATACCACTGAGGCCGAAGCCTGTACTGCCATTGCAGCTGTGACTACTGCTTGCACACAGTGAGGCAACGATCATGCCACTGGGTCTAACTGTGATGAATAGTAAGCTATGGGGCGTTGCTTATCCCCATGCTGTTGCATCAGAACTGACGTCATGTATCCCTGTTTACAATCTACGGTCTGAAAAAATCTTTTGTGGTAATTCGGAAGTCGTAAAACTAATGAAGAAGCTATCAATTGTTTTAGTCTGCAGAAAGCTGTTTCTGCTTTGGGTGTCCATTGTAATATATCTTGTGCTGCCATTGGTGTTTTATATATTAAATCAGCCAGTGGAGCAGATTCCAAAGCATAGTTTGATATCCAGCTTCGACAAAAATTAGTCGTTCCCAAGAAGGACATCATTTCCTTCTTGGTTGCTGGTTTAGGTGCCTGTAAAATTGCTGTTTTTCTGTCTTCGTCTAATATTCTACCTTCATTGGATATTACATATCCTAGGTATCTAACCTGTTTTCTCCAAAGTTGTAATTTACTTTTGGTTACTTTGTGTCCCTGTGCTGCTAAAAATTTCAATAATGCTATCGTATCCTCCCTGCATTGATGCTGGGTGGGGGCTGCTAGCAAAATGTCATCTACATAAAGTAGAATTTGACTACCTTCTGGTGGGGTAAACCCTGCCAGGTTGCTAGCCATTTCTTGTGCAAATATTGTTGGACTCTCGCAATATCCCTGTGGTAGCCGAGTATAAGTATACCTTTTACCCTGAAATGTAAATGCAAACCAATACTGGCTATCAGGATGTATAGGTATTGAAAAGAAAGCATTGCTTATATCTACCACAGTGAAATATTTTTGTTGCGGCTTTAAATCGTTCAATAAGGTGTGTGGGTCTGGCACCGTAGGTGCTCTAGGTATTATTGCATTGTTTACAGCTTGTAAATCCTGTACCATCCGCCATTCCCCGTTTGCTTTTTTAACAGGAAATAGAGGGGTATTACATGGTGAATCATGAGATTCTACCAGTACTCCTTCCTTGAGTAATGCTGCTATTATAGGCTTGATTCCTTGCTTTGCATCTTTCCTCAAGGGGTATTGTCTTTTCTGTGGTCTAAATGTTGATTTTGGTGTAATAGTAACTGGTCCTGCTGTTTGAATAAGTCCTACATCTGATTTGCCTGTTGACCAAAGAATCTTTGGTATGTCACACAAGGCTTTTTCTTCTTCTTCTAATAAGAATGCTAATCAGCTGTCTTCACTAGTTTGTAAGTGTACAGCTGGATGTGTCTGTGTTAGCCAATTCAATTTCTGTTTTTGTATTCCCTGCTCTGATAATTCTAAATCAGTTTGTTTTTCCCATCTTGTTACTTTTTCTCCTAAGTCCGCCCATTTCATATTCTTGTTTTTTGTTAAGCTGGCATGTGGTAGTTGATTAGATTTGTACAGTGTCATGAATTCCTGAGGTAATGAACAGCTTGCCACACTGTTTCCCTCAGTATTCCAATACAAAGTTCGTAATGCTAATCTGTTAGCAGGATTTTTGAATAATTCTTGTTTATATTCTTTATCAGGTCCTGGCATACTACAATAGTATAGAGTACAATGTAACAAATGCTGTTGGTCAGTGTCAAGAGAGGGGGCCTTACTGATGGCTACATTCATCAGTTCCTCGGTTACTGCCCCTGGACCAGTCGTAACTAGGTCCTGGCTGTACCAATAAAAAGTTTCACCCTCCGGTCGCACCACGAAAGTATCCATTTGTCTTTGTGCCTCCATACCCTGCATAGTGGGAACTACCGCTATGCCAAATATCTGCATAAGATCTCTTCCCAGTAAGTTTACTGGACATTTTGCAGAAACTACAATTTTACTTTTCTGAGTCATACCTGAAACAGGGTCAGTTATTGCTATATCATGGGAGAGTGGCTCCCTATATAGCTGTCCGTTTGCTGCTTTCACTAATATATAATCAGGTGATTCGGAATATTCTGGTAACTTTGAGGGGTGTATCAAAGTCCGTGACGCTCCTGAGTCACACAGGAATTTAACTTCCCTCCCTTCCACCAGAAGTGTAACTTCCGGTTGTGTGTCTGCCAGATAGAGCTCCAAGCTCAGTAATGCCAAATCTAAAATTTCACTTTCTTCATCCTCTACATCTGCTTGCACTTCCTCTGTTCCTTCCACTACATTTACATCTGTCCTTTGTTTGTCAGCCTTTCCTGATGATTTCTGACTTTCATCACTATCATATAGTCAGTCCTCATCACCCTTGCTTTCTGTAGTCACATTTTTATTTAGCCTGCAATCCCTTGCTAAATGTCCTTTCTTTCCGCACTTAAAGCACTCACCTTTCTTTTTTCTCTCTTCAAAATCTTCTGACCTTTTGTCAGATTGTCTACTTCCCTGGGTATTTTTCTTACCCTTCTTGCCTGACTGTACTACAAAGACCTCAGCTCCGTCTTCAGCTGTGAAGACCTGTGTCTTTTTTTTCTTTTTACTATTAAAGTGTCTTTCAGCATGTCTAGCATATTCAAGTAAGGCTTGTAGCCTACTTGTTCGATGATCTATCATATGCTTTATAATAAAGCTACTGATAGGTGCAATGCAACCTTTCAAAAATGCATTTTTCAGTTGCTGTTCATACGAGGTATCATGTGTCTGATTTTCAGGAATAGCCATACCACTATGGTTATTGAAACATTCCAATAATCGACCATAGTACCCATCTACAGTTTCATTCTCTTGTTGTATGCATTGGTTAATGCAAGTCCAATCTGCTCTAGGTTTCCATTTTTCAGAAATTCGGTCTGTAAGACCTTTCACTCTGTTATATAGTTCTGCGTCACTATGTGGGAGTGGTTTAAGCTCTGCATTACGAGGATTCCAGGTGCCACAAATCATGTGCCAGTCTGGACCCACAATTTGTCTAACTACCTTTTCTACTTCTTCCCCATTCAAGTGGTAACTTAGTCTCATACCTTGTAAATCTTGTAAAAACTTTGTGTAATTAACTTTTGGATGAGGGATTCCCTCTGTAGCTTTCCGAATATCTTCCGGTGTCCATGGTCTGTATACTAGAAGAGTTGGGTCCTGCCCTTCCTGTCCTGCCTGAGGATTTGGTACCTCGATTAGTGGACAGATTTCTTCCTCACTCTCCTTTAGTGTGTTTCTCCCTACTTGATATAAGTCTGTGTCCCCAAGTGTTTTACGCGTCCGGGACCTAGTTTCAATAGGATCTCTAACAAATGGTTTTAGTGTTCTTGTGACATCAGGATAATGTGGAGGTGGACCAGCTTGTCCTCCTGCTTCATATCCTGAAAAAGGCATCGGAGGGGGCGGGGGAGGCGGAGCCATCGCTATTACTGTATTATTATCCTCTTTATCTAAAAATAACGTCTTAGCATTTTTAGTTTTTTGTTCCCTTCGGTTTACTTCCTCAATCCACCTGTGTATCTGAGGAATGCCTAATTGCTGTTGTTTTTTTGCCTGACCTTCTGCGTCAGATTTAAGTTGTTTTAAAAGTTTAGCTAATGAAATTTTATTTAATTTACCATCAAATCCGTATTTATTAACCCATTTTGTATAATACCTTACATTATCAGCCCGTTGTAATTGCATATATTTTGCGTCTTCAGTTAGGGGCGGATCTCGTGATGTTTTAGTGCACTGATTTCCCATTCTAAAAGAAAATGTTAAGTAACCCTTTTCACCACGTGGTATTTCAGTTCCTTACACAGTTCATCTAGAATGACTGCCTACCTTATTCTGTTTCCCTGATCTCTGACAAAATATACCTGTAATTTCCTTTTGTCCCTGATCTGTATAACAAATCTTCTGACAATAGTATTTACTGCAACCTAGTCCCTGATCTAAAACAGAAAAAAGGCAAATATCTTCCTACCTGAGCCTCCTGAGTCGACCAGTTCGAGACCGCTATTCGGCCGCAGATCAGAAAGTGGCCAGCCTCTCAAAACGACAATTCAGTCGGAGGTCTTTCATATTTCAAGAAGAACCATTTCGGTAGCTTCTCCTGCGCAGTGTTCGACCACCGGTACACTCTGATCTGTAGCTGTCTGAGGGTTTCCGATTCAAGAAGGACAAAACTGTTAAATAAAAACAAAGATAACAACACAGGAGGCTCAGATGCAAAACTTTACTAGTGTACACCAGGAGGCAAAAAACGTACAAGTACAGAATTTTGTCTGACATGATGCAGGAAGTACACAATTTTATATAGGTTTAACATTCAAGCTGTGCCCACCTTACTGACGTGGTTAGTCACAGGGCACCTACATCACTATGGTTTACAATATTCTATTCATAAGAAAAGCTAATGTTATACATTTTAAAAGTTTTCCCATGGGAATAATACAGCCTTGCAAAGCACCTGGTCAGTTATAATGTCTTTCTGTAAATGTTACTCCTTCAAGGTTTCAGTCCTGCTTGAATACAATAGTTGGTTCAGTCTTGTAATACACTTCTTTGTTCTTCTTGCAACATTACCTCAGCAGCTGTGTCTTATCTTGGTAACATTCACAAGGCCAATTGTCCCAGAGGAAGGAAGAAGATTTTCAATGCTTTATACATTTAATTTCCTGACCCAGCAGATAATCATTAGTGAAAAACATAAGCTTGCTGAGCTGGCTACTGCCAGGGTCAGAGTTCAAATACACTGCAGCTCCAAAGCTTCAAGCAATTACATGTAAAATCATTCTTATTGCCATATTATTAATAGAATAAAATGCATTATATACTTTTTGCTTTTTAACTAACACTTTATATGTGTTCAAATACATATTTTTCTAACAGAAAGATAAATCTATTTGCATAATGTCCCCAGATAAGGGTAGGGGTGTAGCCCTATATAGATCAAAGGTCTATTCTAATGTAATGCAAGATCTTTTATTTGATGCATCCACTTATGCAGGGGTGTCTAAAAACCAGATAAATATATCATATACACTTATAGACTCATATTTGGAGGAATACTTAATAGATAAGAGAATAGATCATCAGTTATATAATTTTCTATACAAAAAAGATCAAGTTATTCCTACTTTTTTGGGATCCCCAAGATCCATAAAAATGTATTATTGTCAACTTTTAGACCCATAGTAGCTGCCAGTGGTTCAAAAACCCATCCACTGGCAGTATTTGTGGATACTTCATATTATGGGTAAAGTACAACATCTTTTGAAGGATTCACATGCGTTCCTGGGGCTTTTGAAGTCAGAATTATGGAATAAGGATTTCATTTTTTTAACAGTTGATGAAAAAGACCTCTTTGTTGTTATACATAAAGAGGAGGGTAGTATTTTATTCGAGGAAACATTGTTTGGTTTTTCAGATCTTACACATGAACAGGTTATGCTGATAAGTGAAATTATGAATTTAATACTTGAAAATAATTTCCTTTATTTTGAAGGAGAATATTACCAGCAAATCAGGGGTCTAGCTATGGGGGCGGCATGTGCCCCCATATATGCCAACCTGATCCTCCTGGGATGGGAGATTAAATATGTAATAGATGTCCCTTTTTGGCATAGAATGAAAAGCTATGTAAGATTTTTGGACGATATTTTTATCCTGTGGGATGGGCCAGAGAAAGAAATAGATAAGTTTATGTTATATTTGAACCAAACTACAGATTTCCTTGAATTCACTTATAATTATAGTAGAGAAGGAATTCATTTTCTGGATATATATATTTCTCATGATAAGAGTGGATTTAAATCAGTGATTTACAGGAAGGATACTTTCTGTAATGGATATCTGCATTTTCATAGTAAATACCCACTAGCACAAAAAAGTATTATTAAAGGGCAAGCAGATAGAATAGCCCGTATGACTTCAAATCTTGAGGATGTGAAAATAGAGTTTAACAAAATACCACTTATGTTTCAGGAGAGAGGGTACCAGCAGGCCTTATTAAAAGAAGCTATAGATGAGGTCTATGTAAAATCAGGTGTTGTATATAAACCATTATTGGGTGAAGGATTGGTCATTATTATGGCTATGAACCCTTGACATAAAAAGGAAGATATATATGAAAAAGCTTGTGTGCTACAATATAATTATCTTTCATGTGAAATTAAGGGAGCATTTAGAGCTAATTGGAATATCTTTAGAACAAACCATGATATTTTCAATAGGGTGGGTAGAACGCCAAGATTTGTAAATACTACATGACCAAATTTTAAGAAGTTGCTTTAGAACAAGGTAGATTTAATAGATACAACAACTGTAGGCACACACCCTTGTGGAATGTGTAGTCAGTGTCCTTATATTAATAAAGAAATAATAGTGTCCTTGAATAATAAACTGCGTAGCCAGGTTTTATTCCAGAAAGGGAACTGTTTGACAAGCAGAATAGTATATTTGGCAATATGTACATCATTCCAACATTTTTATGTTGGCAAAACAGAACATCATTTAAAGAACAGGATATACGAACATTTAAACGATATTAAAAATAAAAAAAAGTTTATAATGCTTTGTATAGACATGTTCAGGTTTGCCAAAACCTTTATGTTTGGTATTCTAAGCTGTGGTGGTGGTGCTGCGGTAGCGTTGTCTCCTCACAATTAGACGTTGCCCGTTCAATTCTCAGTTAGAGCGTCTTCTGTGTTGCGACATGCGTGAGTGGGCATTCCTTCATTGAAGGTTGTGCGTTAGGCCCGGCAAGCCAGCACGTCAAAATCTATTGCCAATCATTTAGTGGACCAGAGTTCCGCTGTGGCGACCCCTAACCGGGAAAAGCTGAAAGAAACAAACATTCTAGAAATAGTTAAAATACAACCCAGAGGGGGTGATTGGATAAATAAGTTGAAAAAAAGGAAACTGAATGGCAGTACAAATTGGCTGCCATGTCTGCACCAGGCTTAAATGATTTTACTTCTATTGAACGTTTACTATATGAAAGAGCTAGTCAAACATAATGTATTTTATTTTAAAGTATGCTCAGTGGGATATACATTTATATAGGTAATATTAAAACATATATATATATATATATATATATATATATATATATATATACATATATATATATATATATATATATATATATACATTGTATTTTATTTTATGTTAAAGTAAGGTAATTTTAAGAAGAAATGCAATTATTTTTGTAATGGTGTCTTTAATAATTGATTGCCATTGTCATGTGACTTACATATTTAATGGGCAAGGTTATTTAAATTCTTTTTGGTTTTGGATGAATGTATTCTGATGAAGTCTCACTTGTTATGAGATGAAAGCGCTAAATACTGTGCGTATTTATTAAGTATCAATTCACAGCTGGTGGTGTGCAATTTTGGAGCCAACTATTTTTTTATTTTTTTATAAGTTTATTAGTATTGCTATTTTTATACTTTGCTTTGCTTTGGTGTCCTAATGCACTATAGACACTCTTGATGAGATTGATTTTCCTCGTGTGGAAAATGTTAACTCAAAACAACAACTTCGAGAGGAAGTCTCACAGCTTAAGCTTAATCACCCACTAGCACAAAAAAAAAGTATTATTAAAGGGCAAGCGGTTGGAATAGCCCATATGACTTCACATCTTGAGGATGTGAAAATAGAGTTTAACAAAATATCACTTATGTTTCAGGAGATGGGGTACCCCAAGGCCTAAATAAAAGAAGTCCTAGACGAGGTCTATGTAAACTGGGGTGTTGTATATAAACCATTATTGGGTGAAGGATTGGTCACTAGTAAGGCTATGAGCCCTAGACATAAAAAGGAAGATATATGTACCAACCCTGACTAACCAGCTTACCACTCTCTTCACTATCTGGCTATCTGTAAAATAGTCAATGTTTCAGACTTAGTCTCATTCTCATATAGATTGCACTACTGAATTACATGCTACCTGTTTCAGCCTTGTACCACTAAAAATGTCTAAGTTCGAACAAGAAAACTACAGTGTTAACTTTAAGTATGTATGTATTCCAAGTATGCATATAATCCTATAATTCTGTACTGGTATCTATATATGACTGTATAAAACTGCTACTATTTAACTCTTATGTAACTATCCACATGTGGAGCTTTTCTCCCCGGACCTCCGCTGAAAATGGACCTGTGTCCAGTCGGACTATCCCGGTTAACAAATGTAAAATAAATAAAATAAATAAATATGTGAAAAAGCTTGTGTGCTACAATATAATTATCTTTCAGATGAACTTAAGGGAGCATTTAGAGCTAGTTGGAATATATTTAAGACAAACCATGACATTTTCAATAGGGTGGATAGAACACCAAGATGTGTAAATAGTACAGGACCAAATTTTAAGAAGTTGAGAACAAGGTAGATAAAATACACACAACAACTGTAGGCACACACCCTTGTGAAATGTTTAGTCAGTGTCCTTATATTAATAAAGAAAGAATAGTTTCCTTGAATAATAAACTGCATAGAGAGGTGGTATTCCAGAAATGGAATTATTTGGCAAGCAGAATAGTATATTTGGCAATATGTACATCATGCCAACATTTTTATGTGGCAAAACAGAACATCATTTAAAGAACAGGATATATGAACATTTAAACAATATTAAAAATAAAAAAGTTTATAATGATTGTATAGACACATTCAGGTTTGCCAAAACTTTGGTATTCTAGAAATAGTTAAACTACAACTCAGAGGGGGTGACTGGATAAATAAGTTGAAAAAGATGGAAACTGAATGGCAGTACAAGTTGGCTGCCATGTTTCTACCAGGCTTAAATGATTTTATTTCTATTGCACCTTTACTATATGAAAGAGCTAGTCAAATCTAATGTATTTTATTTATAGTATGTTCAGTGGGATATACATTTATGTAGGTAATATTAAAACACACACACACACACACACACATATATATATACATATATATATATATATATATATATATATATATATATATATATATATATATATATTATTGTATGTTAAAGTAAGGTAATGATTTTAAGAAGAAATGCAATTATTTTTGTAATGGTGTCTTTAATAATTGATTGCTGTTATCATGTGACTTACATATTTAATTGGCAAGGTTATTTAAATGCTTTTGGCTTTTGGTTGAATGTATTCTGATGAAGTCTCGCTTGTTATGAGACAAAAGCACTAAATACTGTGTGTATTTATTTAATATTCAATTTGCAGCTGGTAGTGTGCAATTTTGGAGCCAACTATTTTTTATGTTTTATAAGTTTATTAGTGTTGTGATTTTAACAGTTTGCTAGCTTTGCATTGGTGTCCGAATGTACTTTGGACTCCCTTAATGAGATTGATTCTCCTGGTGTGGAAACTGTTAACTCAGAACTACAACAACTTCGAGAGGAAGTCTCACAGCTTAAGGGCGCATTAACAAGACTCATTGAACTGATTTCTTTGAAAGCAAAACTTAATATGCCATCTATTTTAACAGAAAATTCTTCCATACAGTCAAATTCAGTAAATAGTGAACTAGTACGACTCGTTCAATTGATACAGGGTCCCTATGGAGTTTCTAATTGCAACCAAGGTGAGAGTGGCCTGATAGGCTCAGTCAGACAAAAGAGAGGTACTACACCTCTGCAGGAAGCAACAACATCATCTAATGGGCAGCATAACATAACGTACTGCTTGGAGGAGAATTTGTGCTGGTAGAACAAAATGACAGCAGTTTTCCATTCCATGTGGTCAGGCAACTCGCAATACAGGTACTGTGGCTTCAAACTTTAATTTATGCCCTTCACAGTTGTCAAATTTGCAACCTTTATATTTATTTTAATAATTAAGTTTCTAAAAATAACCAAGGCCATTTAACTACGAAACAGCCGCAAATGAGTGCAAGAGTTAGCGGACATGTTAATGGACATGCAGGAGAACTTTTTTATCAGGGGGTTGTAGATTTAAAATCAAAACAGTTTGGTTTTGGCATTTTAAATGAAACAGTGACACATGAATATTTGAGAAATACCAATGTTAACGTGAATGGCAATTTTTGTTCCCAGAAGGAGCTGATCTACTTTTTTTGAAAAAAGGTTATTTAAACTAAAGACTACTGAAATAGACATTGTTTATTTTAAACAATGTATACAACTTAATGTGGTACCACAAGGCCTATGTTTGTTAAAATTTCCTTTTGGTATAATATATGATAAAAGTATTGCGGATGATTTTGCAATGTTATTTGATGATATGGGAATGAATTTGTTAAAAAAAACTGTCATATTATGAAAAACAGTGGATAGATATGACAAAAGAAGTGACTTATTGGATGTAAAAAAATAAGGGAAGATGTGTTATTTTCACAATACAATGAGTTGTATTTTAAAATTTCAGATAAAGTAGAAAGAAGAAGTAGTAATATTTTTTATAAAAAGCAAACAAAGCTAGGAAGAGATTTAAATCAATATAGGAATAAGCAACTATATCCCATAGAAAAACTCTTTATGGATAGCAATGAAATGTATAGGAATGGTACTGGAATGGTGCCTAGTTACAGTGGAGTAGTGAGAAATAATAGGGATAACTTGGATGTAATGAAATCACAGCAGGATTTCAAGAGGTGAGGTGCTCTGAAAGACTGGCAGACAGACACACAGACAAGGGTGAATACAACAGATCCTACTGCCCCCAACCCCATAGCAAAAACAAATACTGGGGGGGGCAACTAATTGGTTCAAATGAACTGCATGAGATAGTATGTATTATTTATTTATTTATTTATTGACATTTGTTGACTGGGAAAGTCCACTGGGTACAAAGATACCCATTTTCAGTGGAGGCCCAGTGAGAAAAGCTCCACATATATACAAACATCAGACATAAATATCAAACAAATATAGCAAACTATGAAGTACAGATCAGGACGGAAGGCTCCAAAAATTAAGACAGACTACTATAACAGAAGAACATAATTGCATAATGATATCATTTACAAGTTTCTTTATAAACACAATATCATAGGTAAAAACTATATCCAGGAAAGCAAGGTGTACAAGTAGTAGAGTATTATACTTCAGTTGAGTTGATTGAGAAATCAGAAGTGCTAGTAAGGTGGGATTATAGTTAAAAAAAGTTATGGGATTATGGGGGTTTGCATTGTATTGCACATGTACAGCTAGGGTTTTGTAAAAAGTAGGTTTTTAGTGCAGCTTTAAAGGACTTCAGGGAGTCAGGTTAAGTAATGGAGGAGGGGAGGGCATTCCACTGTTTGGCTGTACTGTATGAGTACAGGCATTGTCCTGCTCTCTTGTTGGGTTTAGCTACACTTAGAAGGGTTTTCAGAGAAGAACAGAGAGATAGAGTGGGTGTGTATGTATGCAAGATGGATTGGAGAGCTGGGCACTTATCGGGTTGAAAAAGTAATTTATGGGCAGTAGTTATTTTGGTAAATTGGAGATAGTAGTGAAATTCTCGCCAGGATAGTTCTGAGATTGTGATACAGTGATGTGAGTGGTTAGGCAAGTTAGAAGCAAATTTTGCTATCTTGTAGTAGCATTGTTGTAGTTTATTACTGAGTGATGTTTGGAGGTTGGTGAAAATGGGGCTTCCTTATGTTACAGATGGAATGAACAGGGTGTTAGCTAATTTAATCCTAGTTTGTTTGTCAAGGTAAAGTTTATGTTGGTACAATTTGCCCAGTTTGAAGTGTTTTTTTTACTGTGTTGAGAATGTGTTGTTCAAAGGAGTTTGTTGTCAATAGTAATTCCTAAAAGTTTTGCAGATTGTGCCTGTTCTATCTCAGTTTTGTTATGTGGGAAAATTTTGAATTCTGTAGTTGGAGGCTTTGATGAGAATAATAGCTTAGGTTTTTGGGGGTTAAGCATTAGTTGAGAGTCATTCAGCCAAGTCTCTATAGAGGAAAAGGCATCTTGGGTGATTTTTTGGACGTTAGAGATATTATTGGAGGATGAGATGATAGTTGAATCATCTGCGTATTGAATTAGTATGCTTTGATGGGAGGCTTTATTTAGATCATTCGAGAATATATTGAAAAGTAGAGGTCCTAAAATGGATCCTTTTGGGACACCTGTGTTATTATCAAGGTAGTCAGATTGTTGGTTTTGCCATTTAACTGATTGTTGTCTGTTGCTTAAGTAGGAGGAAAACTAGGATGTTGTGCTTTGAGAGCAACCTAGTTTGTCTAGCTGTTGCAAAAGTTTAGGGTGAGATACTGTGTTGAAAGCTTTTGAGAGGTCTTGCAGAAGTACTGAAGTGGGTAGACCAGCATCAAGAGCTTTATTCACAATATCAGTAAATGAGAGTAAAGCTGAGGTAGTACTATGGCCTGGGCGGAACCCATGCTGTGTGGGAGATCGGATGTTATTATTGATGAGGTGATTGAGTAGTTGGGTCTGGATACATTTTTCTAGGACTTTTGATTGTGGGGAGAGAATGGAGATGGGTCGGTAGTTTGAGAGATCATGGGCATTACCTCCTTTATGAAGTGGGGTAATGATGGATTTTTTCCATTGTAGGGGGACATATAATTCAATAATAGAGAGGTTAATAAGAATACTCACTGGGTAGGCTATAGCATTGGCTCCTAGTTGTAAGTATTCTGGTGGTAAGTTATCAGCATAGATTGAGCAAGGCTTTAATTTCATTAGTAGTTTTTGAATTAGGGCTTTAGGCATGGGTTGGAGTGAGAATGGTGAATTAACTGGTGAATTTTTTGTGGTGGAAAGGGGGTCAGTGGGTGTAGTGGTAGAGATGGGATTTATTGTGGAGGGTAAGTCCTTGATTAGTTTTTGGATGGAGTCAATAGAGTGGATATTGAATATGTGGTCTATCTGGAGAGGGCTTTTGTCAGGAGCTGGTGATGGATTTTAAATGTTACCTGGATTCAGAAGGGAGGAAATAGATTTCCAGAATTTTTTAGGGTTTGTGTTTTGGGAGGAGAGCTTAGAGGAGAAATATGGTTTCCTATCAGTTATGATAAGTTTTATTGTGGCATTTCTAAGTTTTTTTGTAGTTTAGTTCATTTTTTGTGGTCCTGCATTTTTTCCAAAGTTTCTAGGCTTTGTCTCTGGCTGAGAGGGTTTGCTTGGTATTCTTTGTCAACCAGGGGGAATGATTTAGTTTTGAGCATTTTGTACGAAGAAGTGCTAGGCTATTTAGTGTATTTAAGAAAATGTTGTTAAAGTATTGTACAGCATTATCTAGTGGTAGTGATTTTAGTGGGGACCAGTCGTGAGTTTGGATGGCAGTTTTGAATTTTTCCTGGTTAAAGTGGGCTAGATTCCTGATTGATTTGTATGTATGAGGTTTGGGGATGTGTAGATAGGTTCTGTGGGTGTATGCAGGAAGGTGGTCACTTAGGGTGTTGGGGAGGGTACTGGTACTGGTATAGTAGTGGGGGTGGGATACTAGGATCCAGTCAAATATAGCTTCTGCTTGGGTGTTTAATGCATGTGTAGGATCAGTGACAAGTTGAGTGAAGCTATGTAGATTAATGCTGGTGTTTGTTAGGAGCTTTGGACGTTAGGTTCTGCCAATGAATGTTAGCATCTCCTAGTATGATGGTTTCTTGGGGGATAGTGTGGTTAATCCATCCTAGGAAGTCTTCTAGGTAGGAGGTGTTTTGACCATGGGGAATATAAATGGAGGCAATATAGAGTTTTTTTGCTATGATTTATATGGAGGGATGCCAATAAGATTTCTAGACAACCAAAGGTGGAGACAGGAGTTGGATGGATATTTATTGTTAAGGAGTTCCTATATATATTAGGGCTACAACCCCTCCTCTTTTATGGATCCTGTCTTTGCATATAATGTTATAGCCTGATGGAAGGAACTCAGAGTCTGGTATATGTGCTTTAAGCCATGTTTTAGATATTGCTATTATATCTGGAGAGTAGTGGCTGAACCATGTGTGGAATTCTGTGATCTCATTACACAGGCTTTGGGTATTGATAGTTGCAAAGTATAAATTGTGGGCTTTAGGGCTGTGGGATGTTTTGGGTAAGTTTTGTGGTCCAGTGTTTGGGTGAACATCTCCACATTGGGGTCATACTATGAGGAGGTGGACTAGAGTGTGTGGCAGGTGCTTTTCAGTGATGGTGACTGTGGGTCATGTAGAGTTAGTTTAAGATTACTGGTAGTGGGGGTGATGTGTGGTTTGGCTGAGCATAGGGTGTTGTTTGCTAATAGGGATGTGGAGATGTTAGAAAAGCTGCTTTTGTGGGCATGAGGGTGAGTGGCAATTGTTGAGGAGTTTAGCGGTGAGATATTAGGTTTAGAGTGAGTGGAGGTGGATAGTGATAGTAGTAGTAGTAAAGGAGTAAGGATAAATAAGGTTGGTGAAGAGTGTAGTGAGTGATACATAGATTAGGAAGGAAATGTGGGCTAATACTAGTTGCCAGAAAAGGAGATGGGTGGAGTTCAGATTTGGAGAGGGTAGAAGTAGGGAAATGGGGGGGGGAGACAGTAAGAAGTAGGGAGGTGTATATGTTGGAACAAAGGGGGTGCGATTACAAGAAGTATAAACCTAGAGGAAGTAGGGGTGGGTGAGAAAGGGGGTAGGGTAGAGGAGCAAAGTGAATGTAGCGAACAGAGCGGGGCTACACATGGTCACAGTGAGTTGTTAATCTGTGAGCACAGGACTGAAGCAGGTTTGTTCCAGTATTAGGTCTAAAACAGTACACCGACCTGAATATTGCTTTAAGTAAGCTACAATAGTTGGCAAGGGGGGATTCAGCAGGTCCTTGTGTGGAAATGGGGGAATGGGGGGGGGTTACAGTATTAAGATAGCTGTTAGGCTAAATTCAAGTGAGATCCAAATCAGACTGTAGGTTATCTGGGAGTGAGTTAGTACAACTGTAATATGAAAATGAGTGACTTGAGAGGGGAGGCTAGCTGAAAAGGTGTCTGTGCTCACCACTGTAGTGTACTGCTGTTTACTTAATTATCTTGCAATGGAATACATACATTTAACTGTATAACAGTGGCTATTTGGATGGCCGCTGGGCACTTTCTTTTGGTTTCTTATAATAAATGAGGCCACAGGTCTTTAGTGAGGCAAGGAGCGATGTCCCGTCTGAGTAAGTTATAAAAAAAGAAGTTGAAGATATTCAGAGTAGTGAATAATGCAGAAATAGTGACAGAAAGTAGCTTTGAAAATATAGGCCTACAGCCAGGTGTTATAGGAACTTTAGATATGGATCGGCAGTGCTAACAAAAGTTAAATGAACTGTATTGTGCAATAAATATATTTGGCTTCAGTAGTCAATTAATCTACTATCAGATATATCACAAAAAGGCAACCCCACAGAGTAAATGTTCCGGTGATGTAAGGTAAAAATAAAACAAATGGTAAAAAGCACATCCACTGGAACAAACACAACTATCACACCATATCTTCAGAATTGAAAAAATCTTGTAAACGGATAAAAAGTTGCCAGATATACCACAACAATAATTCCAGTACTTTTAGTGACATAAGTAGGTAAGCGCTTTCACCATAAAGGCTTCATCAGACCAATCAATTACTAATGAATGCGAGATTTGAACCATTCGTAAATACACTTCCTCATGAATAATTCAACATTACAATGCAGTAAAAGTGCTGACATCATTTTCTTAACACTAAATAAACACATATATAACTTGCAGCTCATACAAAGCTGTTTAACGCTATGCATATAATAAATATAATGAATAAATAAATAAAATTGACCATGCTTGAATACAAAAATAAAAACAAAAATGCAAATAAAACACTATGCATGGTATTAAATGCATAAGATTTGCAAAGTCTGATTCATACCATACAAAAAAGTACATCCTCTAATTGTCAATATTAAAATAGACTTATACAAACAAGTAGATATGTATGTAAAATTGGAGTGTTTGTGAAACAATATCATTTAATGGTTTTAAGTCTTCTATTACGTAGTACTGGTTTCAGGGGCACTTTATCATTGAGCCCCGGTCTTTTGTCTGCTCTTAGTCTTATAATCCATTTTAGTTCACAATTCTCTGTGAAATTTTTGACATCCCCTCCCCGAATACTCGAATTGACAACTTGTAGTACTGAAAACTTAAAATGATGTGTCAAACCTGCTGCCAAAGTGTGTCTCGCTAGTGCATTGTGTTCAGAAACAATGCGTGTGTGGTATACATGTTCCCTCATTCTTTCTCTCAATTTCCTGTTGGTTTTCCCTATGTAAAATGCACTGCAAGATACACACTTGGCAAGGTAGACTACATGTTCTGTTTGACAATATGCATGCATGTATAAAATGTATTCGTATTGTGTAACTGGGTATATAAAAGAAGTCCTAATGTCTATATAATTACAAAAATTACATCTATTACAAGGTTTCATTCCATATACTGTATTATCATTAATTTCCTTTCTTGGATTCTTTGGTAAGCATAGGATCTGTTTCAATTTCCTTCTGTTCTTAAATAGGAACTTTGGTTGTTCTCCTACTATATCTCTTATGTTCTCATCTAATAATAAAATGTCCCAATGTTTCTATATTATATTCTTCAAACTATTAGTATCTAAGGTATGAAACATTGGTACTCTCATTTGACTGCTTGTTCTTTCTTTTGCTTCTTCTCTCAATTGAGTTCTTACACTAGAAAAATGAGGTTGGGCTTTAGTTGTTCTCACTGCACAAGCCTCTTCGATGGCCACATTCACCTCATTCAATTTATAGTTCCTTTCCAAGAGCCTTGCTTTTAAATCTAATAACTCAAGATCATATTCCTCTTGCGTCGGGTTTAACCTAGATGCTCTCATGGCTTGACCTTTTGCTACATATTTAAAAACATACTGAGGATGCATACTATTTCGATGTAACAGTGCATTCCTATGGCAAGCCTTCCTATGTACCCCTGTATTCAAGAGGCCATTCTCCAACCTCTCAATTTGTATGTCTAGAAATGATATACTATTTTGTGAGTGATTCATTGTGAAATTTAGAAATTCGGTCAAGCTATTTATTTCTGAAACAAAATTATTTAAAGCTGTTTCATCACCTGTCCAGATTAAAAACAAGTCATCCAGGAAACATCTGTAAAACCCAACGTTCACATTGTAACTCTCTAAAGGAAACAATTTTTCATCTTCCCAACTGGCCATAACAATGTTGGCGTAGCTATTAGCACAGGAAGTGCCCATAGCTACGCCATCATTTTGAATATAAATTGCTTCATCAAATATAAAGATGTTATTGTACAGTATCATCTCAAGGAACAGAGCCATTAAATCTACTGATCCTCTGTCATTTATTGAATGTGTCAACATGTACATATGTACTTTTTCAATACCTTGTTCGTTAGGTATTACAGTGAAAAGACTTTTCACATGTAATGTAACCAATATGTACTGTTCATCATTCATTACATTTCTCATGTAATCATACAGGTCAATTAGAAATTGCTTACTATCTTTCAAAATGTAAGTGTTGGCATCCACTACTGGTCTAAAAAAGTGTTCTAGATAAATAGATAAGGGCTCAGTCACCCACCCTCTCCCAGCTACAATTGGTCTCATCGGAGGGTTGTTGGAGCATTTGTGTACTTTAGGAAGTCCTTGGATGATCGGTATTAGTGGGTTGTTCACCCTTAAAAATTTGAATACTTCCAAATTAATATAGCCACTTTTCAAAATATCATCCAACATATCATGAATTCTGAAAACTTTATTTATAACCACCTCCATATTGATTCTAGAATATAATGTTTCTTCCTGTAATAGGACTGTCATACTTTCACTATAACTATCTCTATTCATAATCACTATGAGACCACCTTTGTCTGCTGGTCTAATGATTATGGAATCATCATTACTTAGATCATTTAATGCTTCTCTCTGTTTAAAGGTAAGGTTATTACTACTTTTATCTCTCCTAGATGTATTCATCCTATGTATATCATCTTCCACTAGCTTTGTGAAAACATCTAACAAAGGATGTAAATTAGGAGTGTATATACTCGGCATACAAAATATCTGTCCGTCTGTGATATTAGTGTTACAACCATGTTCTAATTTTAATTGAATGTTACGTGTGAACATTTTTAAATCTATAATAGTATCTGATAAATCACTTCTACTGGTGGGTATAAATGATAATCCCTTATTAAGAACTTGCATTTCATACACAGTTAAACTTCTGCGTGACAAATTTATCACTAAGGATTGTCTATCCATTCCCGCATCTTCTTCACTGTAGAGCCTGTGTGTTCCCCACGCGACACTTTCTGCTTCTGTCTCCCTCTGCTCCTTGATCTCTGCCGTTTGGCTTGATGTTGAAGGTCTATAGGGAAAGGGATAAAATGGTTGGAACTGTTGCCCTGACCAATAGTTTGAGAGGGAGTCTTCCTTCTAACTGTGGGTTCAGTTGTATGTTGATTCAAAGTAGAAGTAACATTACTACTGCTGTCTGAACCATCTGATGACCCATTCAATATGGTATCTGCATTAACATTACTAATTATTGTTACATTTCCTGCATTAGTTTCACTAGTGCTAGTGCTGGCATTACTGCTGTCCGTATTCGGACTATGCATGTTATTTTCATTCAAAACAACTGCAGTAGATGTAGTTAAATCTTTAAATCTAACAGTTTCATGTCATTGATGTCTCTGTTCAGACACACCATTTGAATTACCTCTAGGCCAAGTGAAGACATGACCCACTCTAAAATCATTAGTGTCTCTTTGAATTTTATTATCTTTTCTGCTCTAATAGTCTTTTTTCAAATAATAAAACATTGTCAAGCATTTTGTCTGTGCCCGAATCGACTTTCACTTTTGGGTATTTCATATTAATTGTCTGTTGTTGTCCAACAATTTTATCCCTTAGTTGGTCCTCTTCAATTACGAAAAAAGTCATTCAGTAAGTTCATATAACTCATACTTAAGTCTAAATTCAACTGTTGCCATTTAAACAGTAATTCAGGATAGAGGTTACCTGTAGTCGGCAAGAAGTAGGGAGGTGTGTATGTTGGAACAAAAGGGGTGTGATTACAAGAAGTATAAACCTAGAGGAAGCAGGGGGGGGGGAGAAAGGGGGTAGGGTAGGGGAGCGAAGTGAACATAGTGAATGGAGCAGGGCTACACATGGTCACAGTGAGTTGTTAATCTGTGAGCAAAGGACTGAAGCAGGTTTGTTCCAGTATTAGGTCTAAAACAGTACACTAACCTGAATATTGCAAGTAAGCTACAATAGTTGGCAAGGGGGATTCAGCAGGTCTTAGTGTGGAAATGGGGGAATGGGGGGGGGTTATAGTATTAAGATAGCTGTTAGGCTAAATTCAAGTGAGAGCCAAATCAGACTGTAGGTTATCTTGGAGTGAGCTAGTACAACTGAAATATGGAAATGAGTGACTTGAGAGGGGAGGCTAGCAGAAAAGGTGTGTGTGCTCACCACTGTAGTGTACTGCTGGTTACTTAATTATCTTGCAAGGGAATACATACATTTAACTGTATAACAGTGGCTATTTGGATGGCTGCTGGAAACTTTCTTTTGGTTTCTTATAATGAATGGGGCCGCAGGTCTTTAGTCAGGCAAGGAGTGATGTCCCGTCCGAGTGAGTTATAAAAAAATAAGTTGAAAATATTCAGAGTAGTGAATATTGCAGAAATAGTGACAGAAAGTAGCTTTGAAAATATTGGCCTACAGCCAGGTGTTATAGGAACTTTAGATACGGATCGGCAGTGCTAACAAAAGTTAAATGAACCGCACTGTGCAATAAATATATTTGGCTTCAGTAGTCAATTAATCTACTATCAGATAGAACTGCCAGTAGTTATATCACTTCATACAATCAATAAATTTAGTTCAAGTAGTCTAATATCATCTCAGTCAATTAAATAGTATCAGCTTTGCCAGCCAGTAATTATATGACTTCACGGTGTGTACATGTTTATAGTAGTGGCATCAAATTGTATACAAAAGTAGAAATTTTGAAGTGAAGGATTTGCTATTTACAATTATACAGACAGAATTATTACTGAAGAATGCTTTAGCCTTCTGTCTAAATGGGTGAAGTTTGTCCCAGAAAGGAAAGGTAATTTATTGGGCAGCAATTTTGCATCAAACGTTTATGTTAGGAAACTAAATCTTGGTATTCTTTTCACTGAACAATATGATGCTTGAACATCAACACCTATGGAAAATTCATTAAAAACAGATTGTGCTAATAGTGTAATATTTAAGAAAAAAGTGTATATAATCCTGCATTAAATCCATTGTTGATTACTTATGAAAAGCTAGTATTGGAAGATATATATATGATATTCATTTGAACAAAAGAGATGTTCCATGGAATCTTACTAAACAAAAACATGATTTATTACTAGAGTTAAGGAAAGATAAATCTATTTGCATAATGACCCCAGATAAGGGAAGGGGTGTAGCCTGATATAGATCAAAGGACTATTCTAATGTAATGCAAGATCTTTTATTTGATGCATCCACTTATGTAGGGGTGTCTAAAAACCAGATAAATATATCATATACATGAATAGACTCATATTTGAAGGAATACTTAATAGATAAGAGAATAGATCATGAGTTACATAATTCTGTATACAAAAGGGATCCAGTTATTCCTATTTTTTTCGGGATCCACAAGATCCATAAAGATGTATTATTGCCACCTTTTAGACCCATAGTAGCTGCCAGTGGTTCAAAAATTCATCCACTGGCAGTATTTGTGGATACTTCACTGCAGCATATTACGGATAAAGTACTACATCTTGTGAAGGATTCATGGGATTTCCTGGGGCTTTTGAAGTAAGAATTATGGAATAAGAATTTCATTTTTTTAACAGTTGATGTAAATGATCTCTTCACTGTTATACCTAAAGAGGAGGGTAGTATTTTATTCGAGGAGACATTGTTTGGTTTTTCAGATCTTACTCATGAACAGGTTACTCTAATAAGTGAAATTATGAATTTAATACATGAACATAAAATCCTTTATTTTGAAGGAGAATATTACCAACAAATCAAGGGTGTAGCTATGGGGGCGGCATGTGCCCCAATATATGCAAACCTGGTCCTCCTGGGATGGGAGATTAAATATGTAATAGATGGCCCTTTTTGGCACAGGATAAAAAGTTATGCACGATTTCTGGATGATATTTTTATCCTGTGGGATGGGACAGAGAAAGAAATAGATAAGTTTATGTTATATTTGAACCAAACTACAGATTTCCTTGAATTCACTTATAATTATAATAGAGAAGGAATTAATTATCTGGATACATATATTTTTCATTATAAGAGTGGATTTCAATCAATGTTTTATAGGAAGGATACTTTCTGTAGTGGATATCTGCATTTTCATAGTAATCACCCACTTGCACAAAAAGGAGTATTATTAAAGGGCAAATGGTTAGAATAGCCCATATGACTTTATATCTTGAGGATGTGAAAATAGAGTTTAACAAAATATCACTTATTTTTCAGGAGAGAGGGTACCCACAGGCCTTAATCAAAGAAGCTCTAGATGAGGTCTGTGTAAAATGGGGTGTTGTATATAAACGATTATTGAGTGAAGGATTGGTCACTAGTAAGGCTATGAGCCCTAGACATAAAAAGGAAGATATATTTGAAAAAGCTTGTATGCTACAATATAATTATCTTTCAGATGAAATTAAGGGAGCATTTAGAGCTAATTAGGATATCTTTAGGACAAACTATGATATTTTCAATAGGGTGGGTAGAACACCAAGATTTGTAAATAGTACAGGACCAAATTTTAAGAAGTTGCTTGAAAACAAGGTAGATTTAATAGATACAACAACTGTAGGCACACACCCTTGTGGAATGTTTAGTCAGTGTCCTTATATTAATAAAGAAAGAATAGTTTCCTTGAGTAATAAACTGTGTAGCCAGGTGGTATTCCAGAAAGGGAATTGCTTGACAAGCAGAATAGTATATTTGGCAATATGTACATCATGCCAACATTTTTATGTTGGCAAAACAGAACGTCATTTAAAAAAGAGGATATACGAACATTTAAACGATATTAAAAATAAAAAAGTTTATAATGCTTTGTATAGACATGTTCAGGTTTTCCAACACTTTGATAAATTTATGTTTGGTATTCTAGAAAAAAGTAAAATACAACCCAGAGGGGGTGACTGGACAAATAAGTTGATAAAGAAGGAAACTGAATGGTAGTAAGTTGGCTGTCATGTCTCCACCAGGCTTAAATGATTTTACTTCTATTGCACCTTTACTATATGAAAGAGCTAGTCAAATATAATGTATTTTATTTTAAAGTATGTTCAGTGGGATATACATTTGTATAATATATATATATATATATATATATATATATATATATATATATATATATATATATATACATTGTATTTTATTTTATGTTAAAGTAAGGTCATTTTAAGAAGAAATTCAATTATTTTTGCAATGGTGTTGTTAATATTTGTTTGCCATTGTTATGTGACTTACATATTTAATTGGCAAGGTTATTTCAATTCTTTTTGCTTTTGAATGAATGTATTCTAATGAAGTCTCACTTATTATGAGATGAAAGTGCTAAATACTGTGTTTATTTATTAAATATAAATCCGCAGCTGGTGGTGTGCAATTTTGGAGTCAACTTTTTTTTATTTTTTATAAGTTTATTAGTGTTGTGATTTTTACAGTTTGCTGGCTTTGTGTTGGTGTCTGAATGTACTATGGTCTCCCTTGATGAGATTGATTCTCCTGGTGTACAAAATGTAAACTCAGAACTACAACAACTTCGAGAGGAAGTCACACAGCTTAAGGGCAAGTTAACAAGACTCAATGAACTGTTTTCTCGGAAAGAAAACCTTAATATGCCATCTATTTTAACAGAAAATGCTTTCATGCAGTCAAATTCAATAAAAAATGAACCAGTTCGACCAGTTCGAGTGATACAGGGTCCCTATTGAGTTCCTAATGGCAGCCAAGGTGAGAGTGGCCTGATAGGCTCTGCCAGACAAAAGGGAGGTACTACACCTCTGCACGAAGCAGCGACATCATCTAATGGGCAGCATAATATCAAGAAACTTTCCAACATACCGCATGGAGGGGAATTTGTGCTGGTAAAACAAAATGACACCAGTTTTTCCATTCCATGTGGTCAGGCGACTCGCAGTACTGGTACTGTGGCTTCAAACTCTAATGTATGCCTTTCACAGGCATTTTTAAACTTGCAAACTGTTTTTTCTTTTAATAATCAAGTTTCTAACAATAACCAAGTCTGTTTAACTACAAAAGAGCCGCTAAAGTGTACAAGAGTTAGCGGACATATTAATGAACATGCATGAGAAAATCAAAAAAGTTTGAATTTGGTGTTTTAAATGAAAGAGTGACACATGAATAATTGAAATGTACCAATGTTAATATGAATGGCAGTTTTCGTTCTCTGAATGAGCTGATCTATTTTTTGAAAAATGTTTACTTAAACTAAAGACTACTGAAATAGACATTGTTTATTTTAAACAATGTATACAACTTAATGTGGTACCACAAGGCCTACTTTTTTTTTAATTTCCTTTTGGTATAACATATGATGAAAGTATTGTGGATGATTTTGCAATGTTATTTGGTGATATGGGAATGAATTTGTTAAAAAAACACTGTCATATTATGAAAAACAGCGGATACATATAACAAAAGAAGTTGACTTGGATGTAAAAATAAGGGAAGATTTGTTAATTTCACAACACAATGAGTTGTATTTTAAAATTTTAGATAAAGTAGAAAGAAGTAATAATATTTTTTACAAAAAGCAAAGGAAGCTAGAAAGAGATTTAAAACAATATAGGAATAAGCAAGTATATCCCACGGAAATACTGGGTGTATATCAGAACATCGAAGTTTTAAAACTTTTAATGTTCTAATATCGACCCATTTTAATTGAACGCTAAAAATAGTGAAGCTGCAGAACACCAAATTCTTTCCTAGGGAAAGAATTGATTGGCCAGTTCTATGGCTTCTCTATTTTCAGTGTTGTGGTAGAGATTTACGGGTCAGGTTCAGGTAAGTATGTGATTGTGTAGTTGTTAGGATTAGGGCGGGGGTTAGGTGAGTTAGAGTTAGGCCATGGGTTAGGTCAGTTAGGGTTAGGGCTCAGGTTAAGTGAGTGTGCGATAATGACGGACCTTAGGGTTAGGGTTTGATTTAAGGTAAGTGGATAGATAATAGTGTATGTATAGTTTAGTGTAGGGTTAGTTGCAGGATTATAAGTGTATATGTGTGTATTGATGTTTTTTAGGTGTGCTTGTGTTGTGTGTATGTGTTTCGGAAGAGAGAATTTTTCCCAAGGAAAAAATTTGCTGCTCTGAATGTTCAATATTATCTGGTTTAGATATTTAGGTTCGATGAAATAGCGTTTGCTATTTTCATCTTTTGATAATGTGATATAAACGCAAAATACTCTTTATGAATAGCAATGAAATGTATAGGAATGGTACTGGAATGGTGCCTAGTTACAGTGAACTAGTGAGAAATAATAGGGACAACTTGGATGGAATGGAATCACAACAGGATTTTCAAGAGGTGAAGTGCTCAGAAAGACTGGCACACAGACACACAGACAAAGTGGAATACAACAGGTCCTACTAACCCCAACCCCAGAGGAAAAACAAATACCGAGGGGGGGAAACTAATTGGTGCAAATGAACTATACGAGATAGTATGTAGAAGTGAAGGATTTACTATTACCAATTATATGGACAGATATATTACTGAAGAATACTTTAGCCTTCTGTCTAAATAGGTGAAGTTTGTCCCAGAAAGGAAAGGTAATTTATTGGACAGCATTTTTGCATTGAAACTTTATGTTAGGAAACTAAATCTTAATATTCTTTTCACTGAACAAGATTATGCTTGGACATCAACACCTATGGAAACTTCATTAAAAACACATTGTGCTAATAGTGTAATATTTAAGAAAAAAGGTGTATATAATCCTCCTTTACATCCATTGCTGGATACTTAAGAAAAGCTAGCATTGGCAGATATATATATGATGTTCCATGGAATCTTACTAAACAAGAACATAATTTATTACTAGATTTAAGGAAATATAAATCTATGTGCATAATGACCCCAGATAAGGGTAGGAGTATAGCCATATATAGATCAATGGACTATTGTAATGTAATGCAAGATCTTTTATTTGATGCATCCACGTATGTAGGGGTGTCTTAAAAAACAGATAAATACATCATATACACATATAGACTCATATTTGGAGGAATACTTAATAGATAAGAGAATAGATCATGAGTTATATAATTTTCTATATAAAATGTATCCAGTTATTACTATTTTTTTTGGGATCCCCAAGATCCATAAAAATGTATTAATGCACCTTTTAGACCCATAGTAGCTACCAGTAGTTCAAAAACTCATCCACTGGCAGTATTTGTGAATACTTCAGTGCAGCATATTATGGGTAAAGTACAACATCTTGTAAAGGATTCATGGGAGTTCCTGGGGCTTTTGAAGCAAGAAATATGGAATAAGGATTTAATTTTTTTAACAGTTGCTGTAAAAGACCTCTTCGCTGTTATACCTAAAGAGGAGGGTAGTATTTTATTCGAGGAAACATTGTTTGGTTTTTCAGATCATACACATGAACAGTTTAAGTTAAATTTTAAATTTAATACTTGAAAATAATTTCCTTTATTTTGAAGGAGAATATTACCAACAAATCAGGGGTGTTACTATGGGGGTGGCATGCGCCTCCATATATGCAAACCTGGTCCTCCTGGGATGAGAGATTAAATATGTAATAGATGAACCTTTTTGGTACCGGATCAAAAGCCATGTTGATTTTTGGATGATATTTTTATCCTGTGTGATAGGCCAGAGAAAGAAATAGATACATTTATATTATATTTGAACCAAACTACAGATTTCCTTGAATTCACTTATAATTATATTAGAGAAGGAATTAATTATCTGGATACGTATATTTCTCATGATAAGAGTGGATTTAAATCAGTGATTTATAGGAAGGATACTTTCTGTAATAGATATCTGCATTTTCATAGTAATCACCCACTAGCACAAAAAAATAAGTATTATTAAAGGGAAAATGGTTAGAATAGCCCATATGACTTCACATCTTGACGATGTAGAAATAGAGTTTAACAAAATATCACTTATGTTTCAGGAGGCAGGGTACTCCTAGTCCTTAATAAAAGCAGTTCTAGATGAGGTCTATGTAAAATGGGATGTTGTGTATAAACCATTATTGGGTGAAGGATTAGTCACTAGTAAGGCTATAAACCATAGACATAAAAAGGAAGATATATATGAAAAAGCTTGTGAGCTACAATATAATTATCTTGCAGATGAAATTAAGGGAGCATTTAGAGCTAATTGGAATATCTTTAGGACAAACCATGATATTTTCAATAGGGTGGGTAGAACACCGAGATTTTTAAATAGTACAGGACCAAATTTTAAGAAGATGCTTGAGAACAAGGTAGATCTAATAGATACAACAACTGCAGGCACACACCCTTGTGGAATGTGTAGTCAGTGTCCTAATATTAATAAAGAAAGAATTGTTTCCTTGAATAATAACCTGCATAGCCAGGTGGTATTCCAGAAAGGGAATTATTTGACAAGCAGAATAGTATATTTGGCAATATGTACATCATGCCAACATTTTTATGTTGGCAAAACAGAACGTCATTTAAAGAACAGGATATAAGAACATTTAAACAATATTAAAAATAAAAAAAAAAGTGTATAATGCTTTGTATAGACATGTTCAGGTTTGCCAAAACTTTGATAAATTTAAGTTTGGTATTCTAGAGATAGTTAAAATACAAACCAGATGGGGTGACTGGAAAAATAAGTTGAAAAAGAAGGAAAGTGAATGGCAGTAGAAGTTGGCTGCCATGTCTCCACCAGCTTAAATTATTTTATTTCTATTGCATCTTTACTATATGAAAGAGCTAGTCAAATATAATGTATTTTATTTTAAAGCATGTTCAGTGGGATATACATTTATATAGGTAATATTAAAATATATACATATGTTATATTTTGTTTTACATTAAAGTAGAGTAATAATTTTAAGAAGAAATGCAATTATTTTTGTAATGGTGTCTTTAATAATTGATTGCTGTTGTCATGTGACTTACATATTTAATTGGCAAGGTTATTTAAATTATATTTGCTTTTGGATGAATGTATTCTGATGAAGTCTCACTTGTTATGAGATGAAAGTACTAAATACTGTGTGTATTTATTAAATATTCAATTTGCAGCTGGTGGTGTGCAATTTTGGAGCCAACTATTTTTGATTTTTTATAAGTTTATTAGTGTTGTGATTTTTTACAGTTTGCTGGCTTTGATTTGGTGTTGAATACACTATGGACTCCCTTGATGAGATTGCTTCTCCTGGTGTGGAAAATGTTTACTCAGAACTATATCAACTTCGAGAGGAAATCTCACAGCTTAAAGGCAAGTTAACAAGACTTATTGAACTGTTTTCTCAGAAAGACAAACCTTAATATGCCATCTATTTTAACAGAAAATGCTTCCATGCAGTCAAATTCAATAAATAGTGAACCAGTATGATTGGTTCAAGTGATACACGGTCCCTATGGAGTTCCTAATAGCAGCCAAGGTGAGAGTGGCCTGATAGACTGAGCCAGACAAGAGGGAGGTACTACGCCTTTGCAGGAAGGAGCAACATCATCTAATGGGCAGCATAACATCAACAAACTTTCCAACGTACCACATGGAGGAGAATTTTTGCTGGTAGAACAAAATTACACCAGTTTTTCCATTCCATCTGGTTAAGCGACTCGCAAAACAGGTACTGTGGCTTTAAACTCTGCCTTTCACAGGCGTTGTTAAAGTCGCAAACTGTTTTTTCTTTTAATAATCAAGTTTCTAACAAAAACCAAGTCAGTTTAACTGCAAAACAGCTGCAAATGAGTGTGGGAGTTAGCAGACATGTTAATGGACATGCAGGAGAACATTTCCATCACCGGTTTGTAGATTTAAAATCAAAATAGTTTGATGTTGGGGTTTTAAATGAAACAGTGACACATGAACAATTGAGAAGTACCAATGTTAATGTGAATGGCAGTTTTCTTTCCCTGAAGGAGCTGATCTATTTATTGAAAAAAGGTTATTTAGACGAAAGACTACTGTAATAGACCTTGCTTATTTTAAACAATGTATACAACTTAATGTGGTGCCACAAGGCCTACATGTTTTTAAATTTCCTTTTTGTATAACAAATAATGACAGTATTGTGGATGATTTTGCAATGTTATTTGATAATATGGGAATGAAATATGTAAAAAAAAACACTGTCATATTATGAAAAACAGCAGATAGATATAACAAAAGAAGTTTACTTGGATGTAAAAATAAGGGAAGATTTGTTATTTTCACAACAAAATGAGTTGTATTTTAAAATTTTAGATAAAGTAGAAAGAAAAAGTAATAATATTTTTTATAAAAAGCAAAGGAAGCTAGAAATAGATTTAAAGCAATATAGGAATAAGCAAGTATATCCAACGGAAAAACTCTTTATGAATAGCAATGAAATGTATAGGAATGGTACTGGAATGGTGCCTAGTTACAGTGAAGTAGTGAGAAATAATAGGGACAACTTGGATTGAATGGAATCACAACAGGATTTTCAAGAGGTGAGGTGCTCAGAAAGACTGGCACACAGACACACAGACAAGGGAGACTACAACAGGTCCTACTACCCCCAACCACAGAGTAAAAACAAATACCGGGGGGGGGCAAATAATATGTCCGAATGAACTACATGAGATAGTTTGTAGAAGTGAAGGATTTACTATTTACAATTATACGGACATAATTATTACTGAAGAATATTTTAGACTTCTGTCTAAATGGGTGAAGTTTGTCCCAGAAAGGAAAGGTAATTTATTGGACAGCATTTTTGCATTAAATCTTTATGTTAGGAAAATATATCTTGTTATTCTTTCACTGAACAAGATGATGCTTGGACAGCAACACCTATAGAAAATTCATTAAAACAGATAGTGCTAATAGTGTAATGTTTAAGAAAAAAGTGTATATAATCCTCCATTACATCCATTGTTAGATACTTATGAAAGGCTAGTAATGGAAGATATATATGATATTCATTTGAACAAAAGAGATGTTCCATGGAATCTTACTAAACAAGAACATGATTTATTACTAGATTTAAGGAAAGATAAATCTATGTGCATAATGACCCCAGATAAGGGTAGGAGTATAGCCCTATATAGATCAGTGGACTATTCTAATGTAATGCAAAATCTTTTATTTGATGCATCCACTTATGTAGGGGTGTCTAAAAACCAGATAAATATATCATATACATGAATAGACTCATATTTGCAGGAATACTTAATAGATAAGAGAATAGATCATGAGTTACATAATTCTGTATACAAAAAGGATCCAGTTATTCCTATTTTTTTCGGGATCCACAAGATCCATAAACATGTATTATTGCCACCTTTTAGACCCATAGTAGCTGCCAGTGGTTCAAAAATTAATCCACTGGCAGTATTTGTGGATACTTCACTGCAGCATATTACGGATAAAGTACTACATCTTGTGAAGGATTCATGGGATTTCCTGGGGCTTTTGAACGAAGAATTATGGAATAAGGATTTCATTTTTTTTTAACAGTTGATGTAAAAGATCTCTTCACTGTTATACCTAAAGAGGAGGGTAGTATTTTATTCGAGGAGACATTGTTTGGTTTTTCAGATCTTACACATGAACAGTTTAAGTGAAATTTTAAATTTAATACTTGAAAATAATTTCCTTTATTTTGAAGGAGAGTATTACCAACAAATCAGTGGTGTAACTATGGGGGTGGCATGCGCCTCCATATATGCAAACCTGGTCCTCCTGGGATGGGAGATTAAATATGTAATAGATGACCCTTTTTGGTACAGGATCAAAAGATGTGCAAGATTTTTGCACGATATTTTTATCCTGTGTGATAGGCCAGAGAAAGAAATAGATACATTTATATTATATTTGAACCAAACTACAGATTTCCTTGAATTCACTTATAATTATATTAGAGAAGGAATTAATTATCTGGATACATATATTTCTCATGATAAGTGTAGATTTAAATCAGTGATTTATAGGAAGGATACTTTCTGTAATAGATATCTGCATTTTCATAGTAATCACCCACTAGCACAAAAAATAAGTATTATTAAAGGGAAAATGGTTAGAATAGCCCATATGACTTCACATCTTGAGGATGTAGAAAAAGAGTTTAACAAAATATCACTTATGTTTCAGGAGACAGGGTAATCCTAGTCCTTAATAAAAGAAGTTCTAGATGAGGTCTATGTAAAATGGGATGTTGTGTATAAACCATTATTGGGTGAAGGATTAGTCACTAGTAAGGCTATAAACCGTAGACATAAAAAGGAAGATATATATGAAAAAGCTTGTGAGCTACAATATAATTATCTTGCAGATGAAATTAAGGGAGCATTTAGAGCCAATTGGAATATCTTTAGGACAAATCATGATATTTTCAATAGGGTGGGTAGAACACCGAGATTTTTAAATAGTACAGGACCAAATTTTAAGAAGATACTTGAGAACAAGGTAGATCTAATAGATACAACAACTGCAGGCACACACCCTTGTGGAATGTGTAGTCAGTGTCCTAATATTAATAAAGAAAGAATTGTTTCCTTGAATAATAACCTGCATAGACAGGTGGTATTTAAGAAAGGGAATTGTTTGACAAGCAGAATAGTATATTTGGCAATATGTACATCATACCAACATTTTTATGTTGGCAAAACAGAACGTCATTTAAAGAACAGGATATAAGATCATTTAAACAATATTAAAAATAAAAAAAAAAAAGTTTATAATGCTTTGTATAGACATGTTCAGGTTTGCCAAAACTTTGATAAATTTAAGTTTGGTATTCTAGAGATAGTTAAAATACGACCCAGATGGGGTGACTGGAAAAAATAAGTTGAAAAAGAAGGAAAGTGAATGGCAGTAGAAGTTCGCTGCCATGTCTCCACCAGGCTTAAATTATTTTATTTCTATTGCATCTTTACTATATGAAAGAGCTAGTCAAATATAATGTATTTTATTTTAAAGTATATTCAGTGGGATATACATTTATATAGGTAATATTAAAATATATACATATGTTATATTTTGTTTTACATTAAAGTAAAGTAATAATTTTAGGAAGAAATGCAATTATTTTTGTAATGGTGTCTTTAATAATTGATTGCTGTTGTCATGTGACTTACGTATTTAATTGGCAAGGTTATTTAAATTCTTTTTGCTTTTGGATGAATGTATTCTGATGAAGTCTCACTTGTTATGAGATGAAAGTACTAAATACTGTGTGTATTTATTAAATATTCAATTCACAGCAGGTAGTGTGCAATTTTGGAGCCAACTATTTTTGATTTTTTATAAATTTATTAGTGTTGTGATTTTTACAGTTTGCTAGCTTTGAGTTGGTGTCGAATACACTATGGACTCCCTTGATGAGATTGATTCTCCTGGTATGAAAAATGTTTACTCAGAACTACATCAACTTCGAGAGGAAGTCTCACAGCTTAAAGGCAAGTTAACAAGACTTATTGAACTGTTTTCTCAGAAAGACAAACCTTAATATGCCATCTATTTTAACAGAAAATGCTTCCATGCAGTCAAATTCAATAAATAGTGAACCAGTACGACCGGTTCAAGTGATACTGGGTCCCTATGGAGTTCCTAACAGCAGCCAAGGTGTGAGTGGCCTGATAGGCTGAGCCAGACAAGAGGGAGGTATTATGCCTTTGCAGGAAGGAGCAACATCTTCTAATGGGCAGCATAACATCAACAAACTTTCCAACGTACCACATGGAGGAGAATTTTTGCTGGTAGAACAAAATTACACCAGTTTTTCCATTCCATCTGGTTAAGCAACTCGCAAAACAGGTACTGTGGCTTTAAACTCTGCCTTTCACAGGCGTTGTTAAAGTCACAAACTGTTTTTTCTTTTAATAATCAAGTTTCTAACAAAAACCAAGTCCGTTTAACTGCAAAACAGCTGCAAATGAGTGCGGGAGTTAGCAGACATGTTAATGGACATGCAGGAGAACTTTTCCATCTCCGGTTTGTAGATTTAAAATCAAAACAGTTTGATTTTGGGGTTTTAAATGAAACAGTGACACATGGACAATTGAAAAGTACCAATGTTAATGTGAATGGCAGTTTTCTTTCCCTGAAGGAGCTGATCTATTTATTGAAAAAAGGTTATTTAGACTAAAGACTACTAAAATAGACATTGCTTATTTTAAACAATGTATACAACTTAATGTGGTGCCACAAGGCCTACATGTTTTTAAATTTCCTTTTGGTATAACAAATGATGACAGTACTGTGGATGATTTTGCAATGTTATTTGATGATATGGGAATGAAATATGTAAAGAAAAACACTGTCATATTATGAAAAACAGCAGATAGATATAACAAAAGAAGTTGACTTGTTGGATGTAAAAATAAGGGAAGATTTGTTATTTTCACAACAAAATGAGTTGTATTTTAAAATTTTAGATAAAGTAGAAAGAAAAAGTAATAATATTTTTTATAAAAAGCAAAGGAAGCTAGAAATAGATTTAAAGCAATATAGGAATAAGCAAGTGTATCCAATGGAAAAACTCTTTATGAATAGCAATGAAATGTATAGGAATGGTACTGGAATGGTGCCTAGTTACAGTGAAGTAGTGAGAAATAATAGGGACAACTTGGATTGAATGGAATCACAACAGGATTTTCAAGAGGTGAGGTGCTCAGAAAGACTGGCACACAGACACACAGACAAGGGAGACTACAACAGGTCCTACTACCCCCAACCACAGAGTAAAAACAAATACCGGAGGGGGCAAATAATTTGTCCGAATGAACTGCATGAGATAGTTTGTAGAAGTGAAGGATTTACTATTTACAATTATATGGACATAATTATTACTGAAGAATATTTTAGCCTTCTGTCTAAAGGGGTGAAGTTTTTGTCCCAGAAAGGAAAGGTAATTTATTGGACAGCATTTTTGCATTAAATCTTTATGTTAGGAAACTATATTTTGTTATTCTTTCACTGAACAAGATGATGCTTGGACAGCAACACCTATAGAAAATTCATTAAAACAGATAGTGCTAATAGTGTAATATTTAAGAAAAAAAGTGTATATAATCCTCCATTACATCCATTGTTGGATACTTATGAAAGGCTAGTATTGGAAGATATATATGATATTCATTTGAACAAAAGAGATGTTCCATGGAATCTTACTAAACAAGAACATGATTTCTTACTAGATTTAAGGAAAGATAAATCTATGTGCATAATGACCCCAGATAAGGGTAGGAGTATAGCCCTATATAGATCAATGGACTATTGTAATGTAATGCAAAATCTTTTATTTGATGCATCCACTTATGTAAGGGTGTCTTAAAAACAGATAAATATATCATAAACATGTATAGACTCATATTTGGAGGAATACTTAATAGATAAGAGAATATATCACGTTATATAATTTTTTATACAAAAAAGATCCAGTTATTCCTATTTTTTGGGATCCCCAAGATCCATAAAAATGTATTAATGCCACCTTTTAGACCCATAGTAGCTGCCAGTCATTCAAAAACTCATCCACTGGCAGTATTTGTGGATACTTCAGTGCAGCATAATATGGGTCAAGTACAACATATTGTGAAGGATTCATGGGAGTTCCTTGGGCTTCTGAAGCAAGAATTATGGAATACGGATTTAATTTTTTTAACAGTTGATGTAAAAGACCTCTTCCCTGTTATACCTAAAGAGGAAGGTAGTATTTTATTCAAGGAAACATTGTTTGGTTTTTAAATCTTACACACGAACAGTTTACTCTGATATGTGAAATTATGAATATAATACTTGAAAATAATTTCCTTTATTTGTAGGAGAATATTACCAATAAATCAGTGGTATAGCTATGGGGGGTGGCATGTGCCCCCATATATGCAAACCTGGTCCTCCTGGGATGGGAGATTAAATATGTAATAGATGGCCCTTTTTGGCACAGGATCAAAAGTTATTCAAGATTTATGGACGATATTTTTATCCTGTGTGATAGGCCAGAGAAAGAAATAGATAGGTTTATGTTTTATTTGAACCAAACTACAGAATTCCTTGAATTCTTTTATAATTATAATAGAGAAGGAATTAATTATCTGGATACATATATTTCTCATGATAAGAGTGAATTTAAATCAGTGGTTTATAGGAAGGATAGTTTCTGTAATAGATATCTGCATTTCATAGTAATCACCCACTAGTACTAAAAACAAGTATTATTAAAGGGCAAGCAGTTAGAATAGCCCATATGACTTCACATCTTGAGGAAGTGAAAAAAGTCTAACAAAACTTCACTTATGTTTCAGGAGAGAGGGTACTCCCAGTGCTTAATAAAAGAAGTTCTAGATGAGGTCTATGTAAAAATGGGGTGTTGTATATAAACCATTATTGGGTGAAGGATTTGTCACTAGTAAGGCTATGAGCCCTAGACATAAAAAGGAAGATATATATAAAAAGCTTGTGTGCTACAATATAATTATCTTACAGATAAAATTAAGGGAGCAATTAGAGCTATTTGGAATATCTTTAGGACAAACCATGATATTTTCAATATGGTGGGTAGAACACTGAGATTTTTAAATAGTACAGGACCAAATTTTAAGAAGTTGCTTGAGAACAAGGTAAATTTAATAGATACAACAACTGTAGACACACACCCTTGTGGAATGTGTAGTCAGTGTCCTTATATTAATAAAGAAAGAATAGTTTCCTTGAATAATAAACTGCGTAGACAGGTGGTGTTCCAGAAAGGAAATTGTTTGACAAGAAGAATAGTATATTTGGCAATATGTACATCATGCCAACATTTTTATGTTGGCAAAACAGAATGTCATTTAAAGAACAGGATATATGAACATTTCAACAATATTAAAAAAAAAAAAAGTTTATAATGCTTTCTATAGATATGTTCAGATTTGCCAAAACTTTGATAAATTTATGTTTGGTATTCTAGAAATAGTTAAAATACAACCAAGAGGGGGTGACTGGATAAATAAGTTGAAAAAGAAGGAAAGTGAATAGCAGTACAAGTTGGCTGCCATTTCTCTACCAGGCTTAAATTATTTTATTTCTATTGCACCTTTACTATATGAAAGAGCTAGTCAAATATAATATATTTTATTTTAAAGTATGTTCAGTGGGATATACATTTATATAGGTAATACTAAACACACACACACACACACACACACATATATATATATATATATATATATATATATATATATACATATATATATATATATATATATATATATATATATATATATATATATATATATATATATATATATATATATATATATATATATGTTATATTTCATTTTATTTTATATTAAAATAAGGTAATAATTTTAAGAAGAAATGAAATTATTTTTGTAATGGTGTCTTTAATAATTGATTGCTGTTGTCATGTGACTTACATATTTAATGGACAAGGTTATTTAAATTCTGTTTGCTTTTGGATGAATGTATTCTGATGAAGTCTCACTTGTTATGAGATAAAAGTACTAAATACTGTGTGTATCTATTAAATATTCAATTCGCTGCTGGTGGTGTGCAATTTTGGAGCCAACTATTTTTTATTTTTTATAAGTTTATTAGTGTTGTGATTTTTTACACTTTGCTCGCTTTGCATTGGTGTTAAATGCACTATGGACTTCTTTGATGAGATTGATTCTCCTGGTGTGGAAAATGTTTACTCAGAACTACAACTGTGAGAGGAAGTCTCACAGCTAAAGGGCGAGTTAACAAGACTCATTGAACTGTTTTCTCAGAAAGATAACCTTAATATTCCATCTATTTTAACAGAAAATGCTTCCATGCAGTCAAATTCAATAAATAGTGAACCAGTATGACCGGTTCAAATGATACAGGTCCCAATGGATTTCCTAATGGCAGTCAAGTTGAGAGTGGCTTGATAGGCTCAGTCAGACAAGAGGGAGGTACTACGCCTCTGCAGGAAGCAGCAACATTATCTAATGGGCAGCATAACATCAAGGAACTTTCCAATGTACCACATGGAGGAGAATTTATGCAGGTAGAACAAATGACAACAATTTTTCTATTCCATGTGGTCAAGCGACTCGCAATACAGGTACTGTGGCTTCAAACTCTAATGTATGCCTTTCACAGGCGTCGTTAAATTCGCAAACTGTTTTTTCTTTTAATGATCAAGTTTCTAACAATAACCAAGTCTGTTGTTTAAGTACAAAACAGCTGCAAATGATTGCAAGAGTTAGAGGACATGTTAATGGATATGCAGGAGAACGTTTTCATCAATGGTTTGCAGATTTAAAATCAAAACAGTTTGATTTTGGTGTTATAAATGAAACAATGACACACGAATATTTGAGAAATACCAATGTTAATGTGAATGGCAGTTTTGTTCCCGGAAAGAGCTGATCTATTTTTTTGAAAAAAGGTTATTTAAACTAAAGACTGCTGAAATAGACATTGCTTATTTTAAACAATGTATACAACTTAATGTGGTGCCACAAGGCCTTCTTTTTTTAAATTTCCTTTTGGTATAACATATGATGACAGTATTGTGGATGATTTTGCAGTGTTATTTGATGATATGGGAATGAATTTGTAAAAAAAAAAAAAAAAAAAACTGTCATATTTTGAAAAACAGCGGATACATATAACAAAAGAAGTTGACTTGGATGTAAAAATAAGGGAAGATTTGTTATTTTCACAATACAATGTGTTGTATTTTAAAATTTTATATAAAGTAGAAAGAAGAAGTAATAATATTTATTACAAAAAGCAAAGGATACTAGAAAGAGATTTAAAACAATATAGGAATAAGCAAGTATATCCCATGAAGAAACCCTTTATGAATAGGAATGAAATGTATAGGAATGGTACTGGAATGGCGCCTAGTTACAGTGAAGTATTGAGAGTTAATAGGGACAATTTGGATGGAATGGAATCACAGCAGAATTTTCAAGAGGTGAGGCGCTCAGAAAGAATGGCACACAGACACACAGACAATGGGAAATACAACAGGTCCTACAACCCCCAACCCAGAGGAAAACAAATACCGGGTGGGGGGGGGCAACTAATTGGTCAAAATGAATTGCATGAGATAGCATGAAGAAGTGAAGGATTTACTATTTACAATTATATGGACAGAATTATTATTGAAGAACAATTTAGCCTTCTGTCTAAATGGGTGAAGTTTGTCCCAGAAAGGAAAGGTCATTTATTGGACAGCATTTTTGCATTGGAACATTATGTTAGGAAACTAAATCTTGATTTTCTTTTCACTGAACAAGATGATGCTTGGACATCAACACCTATGGAAATTCATTAAAAACAGATAGTGCTAATAGTGTAATATTTAAGAAAAAAGTGTATATAATCCTCCATTACATCCATTGTTGGATACTTATGAAAAGCTAGTATTGGAAGATATATATAATATTCATTTGAACAAAAGAGATGTTCCATGGAATCTTACTAAACAAGAACAAGATTTATTACTAGATTTAAGGAAAGATAAATCTATTTGCATAATGATGCCAGATAAGGGTAGGGGTATAGCCCTAAATAGATCAATGGACTGTTCTAATGTAATGCAAGATCTTTTATTTGTTGCATCCACTTTTGTAGGTGTTTTTAAAAAAACAGATAAATATATCATATACACGTATAGACTCATAGTTGGAAGAATACTTAATGCATAAGAGAACAGATCATGAGACAAAAAGAATCCCGTTCGAGATCCCCAAGATCCATAAAAATGTATTGATGCCACCTTTTAGTAGCTACCAGTGGTTGAAAAACTCTTCCACTGGCAGTATTTGTGGATACTTCAGTGCAGCATATTATGGGTAAAATACAACATCTTGTGAAAGATTCATGGGAGTTCCTGGGGCTTTTGAAGCAAGAATTATGGAATAAGGATTTAATTTTTTAACAGTTGATGTAAATGACCTCTTCACTGTTATATCTAATGAGGAGGGTAGTATTTTATTCAAGGAAATATTGTTTGGTTTTTCAGATCTCACACATGAACAGGTTACTCTGATAAGTGAAATTATGAATTTAATGTTGTTGTTTGTCTTTCGGCTTTTCCCGGTAAGGGGTCGCCACAGCAGAACTCCAGTCCACTAATGATTGGCAGTAGATTTTTACAAAACGCTGAGGTGCCAGCGATACGCCTAACCTTCAACGAAGGCAAGCTCTTTTACGCACGCATGTCTTTTGAACACTACCCAACTGTGGGGAGGACATGCAGACTCCACACAGAAGGCATCCCAAACCCAGCCGAGAATCGAACGGGAGAACCTCTTGCTGTGAGTTAACAATGCTACCGCCGTACCACCATGGCATTGAAAATAATTTCCTTTATTTTGAAGGAGAATATTACCAACAAATCAAGGGTGTAGCTATGGGGGTGGCATGTGCTCCCATATATGCAAACCTGGTCCTCCTGGGATGGGAGATTAAATATGTAATAGATGGCCGTTTTAGGCACAGGATTAAAAGCTATGCATGATTTTTGGATTATATTTTTATCCTGTGGGATGGGCCAGAGAAAGAAATAGATAATTTTATGTTATATTGAAACCAAACTACAGATTTCCTTGAATTCACTTATAATTATAATAGAGAACAAATTAATTATCTGGATACATATATTTCTCATGATAAGAGTGGATTGAAATCAATGATTTATAGGAAGGATACTTTCTGTAATGGATATCTGCATTTTCATAGTAATCACCCATTAGCACAAAAAAGAAGTATTATTAAAGGGGAAGTGGTTAGAATAGCCCATATGGCTTCACATTTTGAGGACGTGAAAATAGAGTTTAACAAAATATTACTTATGTATCAGGAGAGGGTACCCACAGGCCTTAATAAAAGAAGCTCTAGATGAGGTCTGTGTAAAATGGGGTGTTGTATATAAACCATTATTGAGTGAAGGATTGGTCACTAGTAAGGCTATGAGCCCTAGACATAAAAAGAAAGATATATATGAAAAAGCTTGTGTGCTACAATATATTTATTTCTCAGATGAAATTAAGGGAGCATTTAGAGCTGATTGGAATATCTTTAGTACAAACCATGTTTTTTTTCAATATGGTGGGTAGAACACCAAGATTTGTAAATAGTACAGGACAAAATTTTAAGAAGTTGCCTGAGAACAAGGTAGATTTAATAAATACAACAACTGTAGACAGACACCCTTGTGGAATGTGTAGTCAGTGTCCTTATATTAATAAAGAAAGAATAATTTCCTTGAATAATAAACTACGTAGCCTGGTGGTATTCCAGAAAGGGAATTGTTTGACAAGCAGAATAGTATATTTGGCGATATGTACATCATGCCAACATTTTTATGTTGGCAAAACAGAACATCATTTAAAGAACAGGATATACGAACATGTAAACAATATTAAAAATAAAAAAAGTTTATAATGCTTTGTATAGACATATTCAGGTTTGCCAAAACTTTGATAAATTTATGTTTGGTATTCTAGAAATGGTTAAAACACAACCCAAAGGGAGGTGACTGGAAAAATAAGTTCAAAAAGAAGGAAACTGAATGGCAGCACAAGTTGGCTTAAATGATTTTATTTCTATTGCACCTTTACTATATGAACAAGCTAGTCAAATATAATGTATTTTATTTTAAGGTATGTTCTGTGGGATATACATTTATGTAGGTAATATTAAAACATACATATTATATTTTATTTTATGTTAAAGTAAGGTAATCATTTTAAGAAGAAATGTAATTATTTTTGTAATGGTGTCTTTAATAATTGATTGCTGTTGTCATGTGACTTACATATTTAATTGGCAAGGTTATGCAAATGCTTTTTTCTTTTGGATGAATGCATTTTGATGAAGTCTCAGTTGTTCTGAGATAAAAGCATTAAATACTGTGTGTATTTATTAAATATTCAATTTGCAGCTGGTGGT